>NC_091792.1:144636136-144939166 GCF_041296235.1 Equus asinus
ACACTAGAATTTTCTTTATTTGTTTATCATATGGATGAACTAGAATCTTAGGGGGCTAACATACATGTCATGCTAGGCATAAGGCCATCTTGTTGCACAACTCCAGGGGATACTATTTATTTGATAATATTCGCGGTGTCAGACAAAGTTTCCTTCAGACGAAGCTATCTTCTTTTCCATCCCAGCCCTGCTGCAAATTATTGCAAACTGCCCCATCTTACCTCTACTGGTTAAGTGCCACCATGGGATCTCACCATCTTCATTGTAACAAAAGAGTCCATTCAATGGCAGTGCCTCCTGCCTTTATCCAAGGTCCATCCACTTTTCAAAGAAGATGGTGCTCTGCTCGCCAATGTATTTCTCAATCTTGTGGTGAAGAGGATGTTCTTTTGGAATTCTGGGGAGTTGGTAAGTAGCTCACACCTGGTAGATTCACTATACAAATTCAGTGTCAATAAGTTTCTAATTTCTTTTGTACATTATCACACAGAATTCTGATGTCTTGATTTCATTTAGTACAGTCCACAGTTGAATACAGATTTTAGCCAACCAAGCACAAATGACCAGAACCACCATTAGCTGTTCCACTCAGTACACTGAATTCAGAATTTTGGGCAGAAGTACCCATATCAATAAATTCAACCTGATCTAAACTCCCTACTCTACCTTCCTTAGAATCTGGCTCTACATAATCCTCCATGCTTTTTGTTGACAAATATTACCAAACCCTTGCAATTTTTTTGCCTGCAAGCCTTCTCCTCTCAGGTCTGACTGTGTAATGCTCCATTTCCCACCCCTGGGAATGCTGGAATCTGCCTCTAGTTTTAGGCTAAGAGGCAATGAGAGTTGGTAGATGTGGGACAAGTGTGAATTACAAGAATCAGTTCTATTGGGGGAGGAGGATATGCTTCTGCTGGCAAAGGAGCTTCAGTGGAATTTGCAGGTTTAAGATATACAGTGTTATCCAACTCAATAAAAACGTTCCTGTTTCAATTTTTAGAGTCTCATTCTTTCCCAATCAGTATCATAATTCTCATGTAAGAGACCTGGCAAGGCTAAGAATTTAACCAAAGTTGTATTTCAGTAATCTGCATGAGCAAATTTCAGTCTGATTGTAGGCTCTATCAACCCAGCAGTGATAAGAGGTAATAAATATACTATTAGGACAGTTATAAAAACTCCCTGGTTCCCTGCCTGTGTCTTAAGTCAAGAACTGAAAACCATGAGTTTGTGATTTAAACTTTTAAAGATCTCCTATGCAGTTAGAAGCAACTAGCCTATTCCTCACGCTTATGATGGTGTTACTCAGCATCCCCCTGCCAAAGCCTTGTCTTCAATAGACACTGCAGTCCAGGGAACCACAGATGATAATTCCAAGCAACTATGTTATCAGTCTGCAGTGAGTGACTAGTGCTGCATTCTCAAAAGGCAATGGATAGTCACTGTATACAAATTGAGTCAGGTCAGTACCAATCTGAGATCTCCATTTCCTTGTCTGTTACTTGCAGCCACTTCTGTTAATAATTACCCTATTTATCAGGATATTTACTTACAAACAATACATTTCACTCTTAGTAGTTTAAACAGATAGGATTTTTTTTTATGGGTTATCCTATTACAAATAGGTAGCCTTCAGAATTGTTTTTCTGTAGAGGATGGCACTGAGGGATATAGGGAACAAAATGCAGATGCCTCATAACTGGGAAAAAAACACATCATGGAAACATCTATTGATACCACAGACCATTCTAGAAGGAATTCCACTGCTGCGTGCCCTCTACTCTACACCTATATTTTCATGAGCCAGACACTAGAACCTTCATCATTATTGGCTTAAAAGAATCAAGCATTTCCACTATAATTTTTGAAAGAAGATCTAATCTCTCTATGTGTCACCACCACCTCACTTTACTCTCTTCTACCTTCCAAATCTCATGTAAGATCTAACTCACATGCGGAGCCAAGGTTTCTAGATTTCAGAAAGTTATGCGTAAGGCACAAATATATTTACACAGAAAAGTTCTAAAAGACAGAAAAAAATGTTACCACTAATTATCTCTGGATAGAATTATGCATAACATACATTCTACTTTTGGATATTTGTATTTCTAAATTCTCAATAATAAACATATGTTCTTTGTGAGATAAGAACAAATTAAAGAACTCAATAAAAAGAAGTAAAGTAGAAAAGTAAAGTGATGTCTTTTATTTTTCAGACACCATGACTATCAGGTTAGCAGGTATATGCAACATACTGAATCCACTCTTCCAGAACCAGATGACTCACCCGTCATTATTATAGTTTATTATCCCCCTACCATTGTGATAAGGTAAGTTTACTGGTAAATATATTGGTTCAATAAACAGTAAGTTGCTAATATATGATTATTATTGCTAATATATGATTATCACTGTTCTAGGTTCTAGAGATACAAAGATGAATAAGACATGTCACTTTCCTCTGGGAATATGTTATCCATACACAGGGGTAGATTAGTAAACAAAGTGTAATAAAGAGTTATCAGTGCCAAGACTAGCCTGTATACGTGGGGTTCATAATATATGTATATGGGTTCAAAATATATACACACATGGGTTTACAATAGAAATAGGACTGTCTCTACTAAAAGGCAAAAATGAGGGCTTATGACAAATATCAAAGAAGTTGATTATTTTGAACTTAATTTTGAAAAGTAAATACGAGTTTAATATGTGGATGGGTGGGTGAGGGAACAGCATGAGTAATGCACAGAAGAAATATGTCATGCTACCTTGGCAGCACTCACTTCAGCATCACATGTTACTTTATGATTCTTCTCTTTGGTTTCTTGCAGAAAGTGGCAGGTTTATAATTATTATAGTTGATTCTCAATTAGAGAAGAGCACTGAGTCATCTTGAGGCAGAATGTGGGATATAGAACATCCCATAACAATACTATAAATAATTGGAGAGACAGCATAGAGTAAATCTAAGAGGTTTCAGTCTGAAGCCAAGCACACCTGGTTGAAATTCTGGTCCTATCATGTACCAGCCAACTAATCTTGGGAAAGTAATTTAATTACTCTAAGCCTCAGTTTCCCATATCTGTAAAGTGCATATCTGAATAGGATCTACCTCTTAGGGTTGAGAAGCTAATTTAATAAGATAATGCTTATAAAGTACTTACTAGTGCAGTTCCTGGCCTATAATAAGTGCTCAATAAACATTAGCTAATATTATTAGCTTTATTTCTCCTCGCTTTCATTGTGCGACTCCAAAGATCTAGTCAATTCTATGCTATTTGTTGATTCTTCTATGAAAATTTAACACCAGACAACATTTAAGATTAATTAAGAAAAGAGATTACTTAAAAAAACACAAAACCCTCCAGATATGCATGGATTTTTTTTCCTACTAGTATTGCTTGACCTGATAGTTTCACTGTAGTGTCACTTTCAGTGACACACAAAGAATGGATTGCTTAGGGATGGGTTAATCAAAAACTCATGTTATCTGGTACTCAAAGGGACTGTTGTGCAGACAGCAGCTGTGCATGTGGGCTCAGGTAAAGCTGAGGTAATTCAGCACCAACCCAATCATTTGAAAAGTTATGTTGAGCAATCAATCAACTCAGTAAGAAAAAAATCAGGAAGATAATTAGTAGTTAGACAGTAATACTCAAAGTGTTGAATTCTCTTTCCATTTCTTTAATTGGATATGTTGGCGTCCTGAGAATACTACTGCATTCAATACCATCACCATGGAAGAGACTGTTGACTGTCCTGGCGTTCTTATACCAGATCAGACCTAACTAACGTGCATCTCAAAGCATAAGAAAGTGAGGCAGTATGATTAAGATAGAAGAAAATGGACTGTCACTTGACTTAGTAGGTATTATCCAAGAGGCAATGTAGCATGGTGGTGAAAGGTGACGACATTGGGGCCAGAATGCCTGGTTTGCAATTTCAGCTCTTCCATTTACTACCTGTGTGAACTTGAACAAGCCTAACTTTTCTTTGCCTGAATTTTCTCTACCATCAGATAAAAATAATAATACCTCACAGGACTAACGGAATTAGTACACGTAAAGTGCTTAGAAGAATGTCTGGCATCTAGCAAGCTTTCAATAAATACTAGTTATTTTTATTAGCTGTGTGATCTTGCCCTAATTATTTCTGAATCTGTATTTCCTCCTGTGTAAGATGGGGATAAGAGTAAAATACACCTGAGGTTCTCCCTGAAAATAAAACGAGAAAGGTGTGTGTAAATGTATAGGGAAAAACACACAGACACATGCACACGCATTCTTTCATAATGGAAGTAACTGTTGGTCCACTCTGCTCTTTTTGCTGCAATGCTGCTAACAGCCCACACACCCTCTCCAAGCAGGATGAGGGGCACAGGTGTATCGCCTTCCTAAAGAAAGAATGCACACTGCTTAAGAGCTGGTGGCGGAAACAATCCCTAAGTCTTGGTTTAAATATGGTAAATCTGAGTATTAGCCATTATTCGGAAACATCCTGATTCCTAATTCTCAGAGGCGCCATCCAAAACCCTGAACTTCATTATCAGATAGTTAGGGTTACATTATCACTCAGAAAAACTTATTTTCTTTTATTAGTTTACTCTTGTCCTTTGAAAATTTTTTAGTTCTCATCTCTTTTTATTTTTGATTATAGTTTCTTGCAAGAACTTTCACAGAAGACTGTCAGTGAATGTTATGGATGAAAAGTGTCAGGTGATTTTTAAATAAATAGAGTTTCAATCTTTCCAATATAACCTAAGCTCCTTTAGATGTGGGGTTGGCATGACAGACAGGCAAAGTGGAAAATAGTCGTGTGATTTCAATTTATGCCCCCATCCCATGTATATTTGACACCTCCCCACTTCTCCATTATGGCACGTGAGTTCCTCTACTTCCCTGTCGAATCCAGGCCAGGTTTCTCCTGAGCTAATCCATGTGTCTGTTCTTTCCTATTATCTCCTCAAAACTCACCTGTCCAGGGGCTTAGCTCAATTCTCAGACTTTTCAAGCAGTTAGAAGTCTGTTGATGGAATTAATCTACAAGGAGTTGATAATGTCTAAATATAATGTAAGAATAACATAATATAACCTTTCTAGATGATGTTATAACTGTTGTAACAGGAGAGAGCCAATGCCTTTAACCAAAATAAGTATTAATGATGGCTGTTTTACACTGTGAGGGAAATGGTTTTGGAGGAAAAGTTCATCTGGAGTTCTTCCAGTCATGAATACTCCTGAGAAACCTGTGCCCCAGAGAATGAGATTCCTGGGAATAGAAGAAGGAATCCAACCTCCAGTGGCAGGCATTTTATGTAACAGTTAATGACTGTAGAGTCCTTCTTGAGCGCCACACACTTATATGTGTGTCCGCTAATGTCATTCTCACAACCACTTCCTAGAGTGGGTCGTGTGAATAATCTTATTCATGAATGAGGGAACTAAGGGACACAGTAAGTGAGGTTACACTGCTGGTTGTCCGGAAGAGCAGAATTCAAAACCAGGCTCTCTAGCTTGGAAGACTGCTCAGCTGTCCTGCCTCCCGGGAAGCAGCTGGTTCAATCCCCACGGAAGCCGGGAACTGTGTCAGTGCTATTAGTTCTGCTTAATGGAAAGGGTGTTTGCCCGGGGTCCCTCCGCAAGGAAATAGAATTGGGATTCAAGTTCAGCCCTGCCTGTTCCCGAAGGCTGTGTTATTTCTATCATACAAAGCTGCTTCTACATAGGTCTCAAAATCCCTTTTCCATCTCCAATTTCTCTTCGAATGATTTTCTTACAACGAAGTTGATGTACGGTATGTACTTCAGGCAAAGTGGCACCTGTATTTAGTCATTTATTTTTCTGGTGATATCAGCTGTGGGTGGGGTTTAACTCCTTGGGAATATTTTCCAGAGTGCTTTCGACAAAACAAACAATTGTGGCGTCTTCTAGTATTTAGGTTGCCTAATGGCCAACTTAGAAAGCTAAAGGTGACTTTACTCAGATGAAGTAATTCCGCCTGCGCTGCTCTAATGTGATTTAACGTCTCGTAATTCCGCTTGCCATTAAGGAGCAATTAAAAGCAAGCACGGTAGGTTTCAATTCTCTAAACATTGCAATGCGAAGTCACAGATCTTGATTCCCTTTCCATTTGCTTTTAGCAGCAAGGCAATCAGGACAGGATCTTTCTTATTTCTTTTTCTCTTCCTCGTTATCCTTCATATCCCCCTTGCCATTTAAGGGATATATGTCCCTGTGACAATCCTTCGGGAAAAAAGGATTAGGCATGGTACAGGAGTGGAGGGGGCATTGCAAATAGTCACGGCAGAATAATCCAGTGAGGCCCGATTTCCAGAATGGCTTCCTCCTAAATGTCTCTTATTCGGCTCCTCCACCATGACTCACTGAGCTCGCCTTTTATTACACTGAGGGGAGGGGCTTAAATAGAAAAACGGCCCTGGGAGAGGAGAACTCATTGATGGGAACATAAATGATGCCTTGTACCAGGCCTTTTTTCTGAGAGCGGGTTTTAATTAGGAGGAAAGAAGAGGAAAGGAAGGAGCTCCTAGTTTTGAGGGCCTCTCTGCCACCAGCAGCACTGGGATAAGCTCTGGGTTTTTTTTTAATTTTTTTTTTTTTAATTGTTTAAAGATTAGCAACTGACTTAGCTGTTGCCGATCTTCTTTTTTTTTGCTTTTTATCCCCAAATCCCCCCAGTACATAGTTGTATATTTTAGTTGTGTGTCCTTCTAGTTGTGACATATAGGATACTGCCTCAGCATGGCCTGATGAGCGGTGCCATGTCCATGCCCAGGATCCGAAGTGGTGAAACCCGGGGCCACCGAAGGGGAGCAGGTGAACTTAACTACTTGGCCAGGGGGCTGGCCCCATGGGATAAGCTCTTGACAGACTTGAACTTTCACGAGACTCCTGTGAGCTGAGTGTTTAACATCTGGATTTTACAGTGATGAAATCAAAGTGATCCAATGACTTGCCTAAGGGCTACAGTTAGAGAGCTTCGGAAGCAAGATTCAAGGCTAACTCTAAAAACTAGTCTCTCTCTTTGGAGGTCATCATCCTCACGGCTAACTTTTTTGTTTTTTGAGGAAGATTAGCCCTGAGCTAACATCTGCCTCCAATCCTCCTCTTTTTGCTGAGGAAGGCTGGCCCTGAGCTAATATCCATGCCCATCTTCCTCTGCTTTATATGTGGGATGCCTACCACAGCATGGCTTGCCAAGCGGTGCCATGTCCGCACCCGGGATCCGAACCGGCAAACCCAGGGCTGCGGAAGCGGGACGTGCGCACTTAACCGCTGCCCCACAGGGCGGCCCCTCTCATGGTTAACTTTTATTAACACATGCTTAATGAGCAGGGTGCTGCTTTTGGTACTGGAGCTATGAAAAAGTCTAAGATGTGAATGCTGCCCTCTGTTGGAAGAGGGTGGAACTTTTTCTCCCTTGTGCCCTGTATCCATTTGTAGGGACCCCTGCCAGAATAACATTCCTGGCCTACTGTCACATCCCTTGCTGTCCTTCCCCAGGGCAGTGGAGGGACCCCTATGACTGGTGAGCTAAGAAAGAAAATATTGAGCACAGTTTAGCTCTCTTCCTTCTGTTTTTGGAAGTGCTTGCTGGTAGAGGGCATGTGTCTTTCCTCATCCACTGTCACCCATCTGGTAATCTTAGGCGTAAAAGCCCTGTCCATGTGAGTGAGGTTGGGTTTTCCAGTTCTGCTGGAGAAGGGTGAGTAGGTTACCTTTAGGGTGTATTACACTAGCGAGCCAATCCAACCTTCTTTCTATGCTGCAATGTTTTTCAGTTATCAACTTGGGTTCTCTATCTGCCTGACCATTATTGTGTCTGTCTCTCAATTTGTTATAAAACCAGTTGCAACCCCCAAACCCTCCATGAGCTGAATTTCCTAGGAAGAGCCAAATGTAACCTATGATAAGATAACATTGCATCTGTCATTACCATGTGCTATTTCTATACAAAGAACCACACACAGGGCTGGCTTCCTGGGATTTGATAAAATAGTCTCTTGATTGAATAGCTGTGGTTTTCTTAAATTCAAAAGTGTTAACACTAAATTATAGTATGTATCAACACAAAGAATTGTGATGAAGGAAAACATCAAATAAGTCAACTTTATTTCTCAGAATCTAGGGAAACATATTTTCCTCCTTCCAACTAGAAGCTTTGGCATCCAGCAGACATTGTCTTTTTGGTATCTCACCCCATGACCACCATTATCCAACAAGATGCCAAAATGCCAGAGTGAAAGAAACAGAATCAACTACATTTGTTGTAAATCAAGCCACACATCCACATGATTGATTGATATTTTCCAAAGATCATCCTGATGTTTTGTTGATTTGGTAATGAGGCCATCTTTCAAAGAAGTAGTCCCTTTAAACAGCCGCTTCGAACATGAAATATACATAGAGTAACAAATGTTGGCCATTATCTAAACATTTTGGCAGGTATGGTTTAGTTGATTGTACAGATGAGCATTCATTTTTTATCTAATTATCTGGGTCATTCAGAAAATCGTAAAATTCTTTTCTAATCTAAAACACTCAAGGAACTGCAGTTGTATTGATCTCACCTGAGTTCTGAGTTCTGTGAACTCGGCCCTTGTTGGAAGGAGGTTCTAAAAATAACCAGGGGCTCAAAAGAGAGGCGTCTGAAATCATAAGTAGATATTTAGATATATCAGAATCAAGTCATCTGTTCTTTTTTATCTGCTTGTTAAGTGGAAGCTTTGATGCTATTTCAGTTGCCTCTTTTCAAAAGGCAGGCAGTAGAGGAAATATTATAACCAGAATTTGATTCTCATGTATTTTACTTAATGAGTTTCTTAGGTAACTTTTATGGTTTTCAGTGATCCTTAAAACTCACATTTTTCTCTGGGAAGAGAAATGGAATATATAAACTTGAGGATTTATAAAAGATGCTTTAATATCTCTGAATAAAGAGAGTCTGCAATAATCTTTTGGTTTGGACATTAATATACCTTTGCGAATGAATTATTTATACATTTATTGAGTATCTACTATTGTTGAGGCACTATATGGGGCATTGAAATAGACAATCATTAACATTTTATTGTTCGTTTCTTTATTATTTAGAATTATATATATTATGTACAATTATATAAAAATTGTATAAAAATTGTAATATATGTATATATAATATATGTATATATGTATATACATATATAAATAAATATATATACTGAACCACATAATGTGTATAACTTCTGTTAAATATGTAGTTTAATCTTTTGTACTCTATTTCTTCTTCTGAATTTACAGATACCAGGTTCATCTTCTAAAACAACAATTTTGCCAAGTTATTTCCATGGTTAAAAACCAACACTGGCTCTTTATTA
Organism: Equus asinus; assembly: GCF_041296235.1. Classification (NCBI taxonomy): domain Eukaryota; kingdom Metazoa; phylum Chordata; class Mammalia; order Perissodactyla; family Equidae; genus Equus; species Equus asinus. Next base: position 144,645,513 of record NC_091792.1, read on the forward strand.
CCTGAGGGCTAAAGTTAAAACTACTCATTCTGTCATTCAAAGCTCTTGGTTCTAACTTATCTTTTAGGCCACATTTTCCACAAGAACCCTAACAAAACCTTCCATTGTAGTCAAACTATGTCATATGTGTTTTCCCCAAGATGTTTCTTGGTCATTCTCACTACCACCTCTTTGCCAAAGGCATTTACGCCTTCTAGAAATGTCTTCCCCATTGTCTTCCACCTCTCTTAACTCTATCTTTCCTTCAAGGAAGATCAGACATCATTCCTTCATACAAACATCTCTGATTCTTCCTACCCAAAGTGATGTTTCCCTGGTATGGACACTAATGCTTTATCACTTGCTCTGTATGATACTGGCTTATACTCTTGCCTTTTTCTTTCTGGAGATTGTGGGTCATAATGTAATGTGACAAATTTCACCAGCTCTATTTTAAAACTACCCTTACTATTTCATAGTCTGAGGAAGGCTCAGCTCTCCATCTAGATTACATTCCTCATATAGGAAAGGAACGTGGTCTTCTACATTTTTGCCTTCATACATCACCAAGCAGAGTACCTGGCACAGAGCAGGCTATCAGTAAATAATTTTTCTGTATTTAGTGTGACAGCAGAGACAGTGGAAATGGTACTGGACTGAAAATCAAGAAGCTGGGTTCTAGTTTTGACTCTCTTGGCTGTGCCCTGTTGGCAAAGAGATATTTTTCTGGACCTGTTTCATCAACTGTATAATGAGAGACTTGATGATTTGATCTTTAAGCTCCATTTTAGCAGTAACAACATGTGATTGGTTTGGGAATAAAAGTCTTATTTCTCCCTCCAGCTCAACAAATGCTGGAGTCAGTAGAATTTTGTATAGCTCCTTGAAACTATAAGGGATTTTTATTTTTTTTTGCTTGAGGAAGATTGTCCCTGACTAACATGTGTGCCAATTTTCCTCTACTTTGTATGTGGGACACCACCACAGCATGGCCTGATGAGCAGTGTGTAGGTCCGCGCCTGGGATCTGAATCCTTGAACCCTGGGCTGCCGAAGCAGAAAGTGCAAACTTAACCACTACACCACTGGTCTAGCCCCCAATTTTATTTTTTGTGTATGTTTGTAATTTTTTTTTAATTGAGGTCATAATAGTTTATAACATTGTGAAATTTCAGTTGCACGTTGTTATTTGTCCGTCACCATATATATACATGTCCCTTTACCCCTTATGCCCACCCCTGAACCCCCTTCCCCTCTGGCAACCACAAGTCTGATCTCTTTGTCTATGTATTTGTTTATCTTCCACATATGAGTGAAATCATATAGTGTTTGTCTTTCTCTGTCTGGCTTATCTCGCTTAACATAATACCCTCAAGTTCCATCCATGTTGTTGCAAATGGGATGATTTTGTCTTTTTTTATGCCTGAGTAGTATTCCATTATGTGTGTGTATGTGTATATATATATATATATATATACACATATATACATGTATATATATATATATTCTTTATCCATTCATCTGTTGATGGGCACTTGGCTTGCTTCCACATCTTGGCAATTGTGAATAATTATATAATGAACATAAGGGTGCATAAGTCTCTTTGAATTGTTGATTTCAAGTTGTTTGGATAAATACCCAGTAGTGGAATAGCTGAGTTGTATAGTATTTCTATTTTTAATTTTTTGAGAAACCTCCATACTGTGAAAAACATATATATGTTTTTCATAGTGTCTGTACAAGTTTGCATTACCACCAGCAGTGTATGAGGGTACCATTTTCTCCACATCCTCTCTAACATTTGTTATTTTTTATCTTGGTGATTATAACCATTCTAATGGGTGTAAGGCAATATCTCAAGGTAGTTTGATTTGCATTTCCCTGATGATTAGTGATGTTGAACATCTTTTCATGTGCCTACTGGCCATCTGTATATCTTTTTTGGAAAAATGTCTGTTCATAGCCTCTATCCATTTTTTAGCTGGGTGGTTTTTTTTTTGTTGTTGAGTTGTACGAGTTCTTTATATATTTTGGTGACTAACCCCTTGTTAGATACATGACTTGCAAATATTTTCTCCCAGTTGGTGGGTTGTCTTTTTGTTATATTCCTGGTTTCCTTTGCCTTGCAGAGCTCTTTAGTCTGATGAAGTCCATTTGTTTATTTTTCCTTTTAGTTCCCTTGCCTGAGTAGACACAGTATTCGAAAACATCCTTCTAAGACCAATGTCAGAGTGCACTGCTTATGTTTTCTTCTAGGAGTTTTATGGTTTCACATCTTACCTTCAAGTCCTTAATCTAACTTGAGTTAATTTTTGTGTATGGTGAAAGATAATTGTCTACTTTCATTCATTTGCATATGGCTGTCCAATTTTCCCAACACCATTTATTGAAGAGACTTTCCTTTCTCCATTGTGTGTTCTTGACTCTTTTGTTGAAGATTAGCTGTCCGTAGATGTGTGATTTTATTTCTGGGCTTTCACTTCTGTTCCATTGATCCGTGTGTCTGTTTTTTGTACCAGCATCATGCTTTTTTGATTGCTATAGCTTTGTAGTGTGTTTTGAAGTCAGGGATTGTGATGTCTCCAGCTTTGTTCTTTTTATCAGGATTGCTTTAGTTATTTGGAGTCTTTTCTTGCCCCATAAGAATTTTAGGATTCTTTGTTCTATTCTTGTGAAGAATATTCATTGGGATTCTGATTGGAATTGCATTGAATCTGTAGATTGCTTTAAGTAGTATGGACATTTTAACTATGTTTATTCTTTCAATCTTTGTGCATGGAATGTCTTTCCACTTTTTATATCGTTATCAATTTTTTTCAGTAATGTCCTGCAGTTTTCATTGTGTAGGTCTTTCATCTCCTTTGTTAAATTTCTTCCTAGATACTTTATTCATTTTGTTGCACTTGTAAATGGGATTGTATTCTTGAGTTCTCTTTCTGTTAGTTCCTTATTAAAGTTTAGAAATGCAACTGAATTTTATAAGTTGATTTTGTATTCTGAAACTCGACTGTAGTTGTTGATTATTTCTAGCAGTTCTCTGATGGATTCTTTAGGGTTTTCTATATATAAATTTATGTCATCCGCAAACAGTGAGAGTTTCACTTCTTCCTTGCCAGTTCGGATTCCTTTTATTTCTTTTTCTTGCCTAATTGCTCTGGTCAAAACCCTCAGCATTATGTTGAAAAAGAGTGGCAAGAGTGAGCACCCTTATCTTGTTCCTGTTCTCAGAGGGATGGTTTTCAGTTTTTCCCTGTTGAGTAAGATGTTACCTGTGGGTTTGTCGTATATGGCCTTTATGATTTTGAGGTACTTTCCTTCTATGCCCATTTTATTGAGAGTTTTTTTTTTTTATCATAAACGGATGTTGAATCTTGTCAAATGCTTTCTTAGCATCTATTGAGATGATCATGTATTTTTTATTCCTCATTTTGTTAACGTGTTTCTCATTGATTAATTTTTGGATAGTGAACCTTCCCTGTGTCCCTAATATATGTCCCACTTGATCATGGTGTATGATCCTTTTGCTGCATTGCTATGTTCATATATATATTGTCAATATTTTGTTGAGGATCTTTGCATCTAAGTTCACCAGTGATATTGGCCTGTAGTTTTCCTTCTTTGTGTTGTCCTTGTCTGGCTTCAGGATTAGGGTGATGTAGGCATCATAAAATATGTTATGAAGTATTCCATCTTCTTCAAGATTTTGAAATCATTTGAGAAGGATAGGTACTAAATCTTCTTTGAATGTTTGGTAGAATTCTCCAGAGAGGCCATCTGGTCCTGGTTAGGGAAGTTCTCAGCTATTATTTCTTCGAACAAGCTCTCTGCTCCTTTCTCCCACTCTTCTCCTTCTGGGATACCTGTAATCCTTATGTTGTATTTCCTAATTGAGTCAGATATTTCTCAGATAATTTCTTCTTTTCTTTTTAGTCTTAGTTCTCTCTCCTCCTCCATCTGAAACATTTCTATATTCCTATCATCTAGACTGCTAATTCTAGCCTCCATAATATCAGCTCTGTAAGGACTCCAGATTTTTCTTTATTTCATCAATTGTGTTTTTCATCTCCAATATTTCTGATTAGTTTTCTTTTTGTAGTTTCAGTCTCTTTTGGGAAGAATTCCCTTTGTTCATTAATTTTCTTCCTGATTAAACTGAACTGTATTTCTGAGTTCTCTTGTACCTTGTTGAGTTGTTTTATGGTAGCTATTTTTGATTCTCTGTCATTTAGATTGTAGATTTCTGTGCCTTTGGGATTGATATCTGTGTGTTTGTCTTTTTCCTTCTGGTCTGGACAATTAATATATTTTTTATACTATTTGATGGAGTAGATATGGTGATAGTATTTGGTTGCAGGTTCCACCTGATGCCATGGGTGGGGGGCAGAAGCTTTGTATTCTGAGCCCACTGCAATACCTGTCAGCTGTGCCTGCCTGAGCCTGGGCCACTCTTTGGGACTGCAGCAGCCCTGTGGGCTCTCCCACTGAATGGGAAAGCAAGCATGTGGGGGTTCAGGGCTGCCGTCACCTGTTCCTGCAGTTGTGCTGAGGTGTGACCCCACCCTCGGGGGTGCAGCAGTGCTATGAGTGCTCCGGCCAGGAGAGCAGTTGCACATGTGTACTGGGCTCCCTGAGGGCCAGACAATGCTCACCTATCTTCACCACCTCCCTGGGGGGTTGTCCATCCACCTTCAGATGTATAGCTGTGCATATTTCTCAGGTGTTCTGATATGTTGCATCACATGCTCCACTGATCAATGAATGTCCATTTAGTTGTAGTTTGAAGGGGGAGAGACAAAGGGAACAGCTCACGCCACCATGTTGCTGACGTCTGACTGCTGTAAGGGATTGATTTTTCTCATGTCACAAGAGAAATGGGCTAGACATTCCAGGGCTGGTTCAGATACTTTTTCTCTTTTTGCTCTACTATTTTTAGCATTTTATTTTTTTCTTCTCAGTCTCAAGATGGCTGCTGCACCTCCAAGCCACTCATTCATGCTCTCTAGTCAGGAAGAAGGGGAAAGGGTGAAGGGCAAAATGTGTGTCAACTGAGTATGTCCCCTTTTATCAGAAAAAGAATAGTTTTCCTAGATTCCCCAATTGTAAGACTTCTAACCTCTTCTCCCAACCAACTGTATGGCATGTAGTTACCCCTGGTTGAAGGAGAGTCAAGGAAATGAAGTTTTTAGCTAGGCATGGCCATCTCAGTAAAGTTAATTTCAATCTCTCTCTCTCTCAATAAGGGAGAAATGGAGAATAAATTAATTAGGTATTTTATATTCCATAAATATCTGTATCTTTACATTTCCTTAATTAATTACTGTAATGAAACATAAAGTTTCATTACATATGAGCCAATAAAACATTCTGAGGTGAGGAGTTAAAGGACTTTATACAGTTTGGTTTGGGGATGTACTAAAATGAGTGTCTCTTGATCTGTGGATTTCCTTGTCCAGAAGGCTCTATTATATTTTTAAATTGTAACTTAATTGATATATAATTTAAATACAGCAACTCATATTTATTTAATGATGAGTTTGATGAATTTTGATCATTTGATGAGTTTTGACAAGTGTATGTACGCATGAAATTACTACCAAAATCAAGACATCAAACATTTCCATCATTCCCCCAAAATTCCTTCTGCCCTTTTGCAACCCATCCCTTTTCCCACCCCTGCCTCAGACAACTACTGATCTGCTTCCTTTCACTATGTATTCATTTGCATTTCTAGATTTTTGTATAAATGAAGCCATTCAGGATCTACTCTTTTGTGTCTGGCTCCTTTTCCTCAGCATAATGATCTTGAGATTCATCCATATTATTGTGTGTATCAATAGTTCATTCATTTTTATGGCTGAATAATGTTCCATTGTATGGTTATACCACACTTTTTTTTTTCATTCACTTGTTTATAGACTTTTATTGTTTCTAATTTTTGGCTATTATAAATAATGCTGCTATGAACATTCATGTGCAAGTCTTTGGCTATATATTTTCATATTTGTTTGGTTAAATATGTAGGAATGGGACATATGAATTATTTGGTAGTGTAAGTCTGGCTTTTAAGAATTGTCTAAATTGTTTCCAAAGTGCTTGTGTCATTTTACATTCCCGTTAGCAGTTTGTAGAATTTGAGTTGCTCCACATTCTTGTTAACACTTTATATGGTCAGTCTTCAATTTAGCTACTTTGATGGGAATGGAGCCATTTGATTTTGAGTATTCATTTTGATCTGGTCATGTCACTTACATTTATTTCTAGTGATGTACTTCTATGATATTTAAGTTGATTATCTTAGATTTTTGAAGTATACAAATCATATTATCTGAAAATAATTTTATTTCCTCCTTTTCAATTATAGAACTCATTTTTTTAATTTTACATCTTAATGCAGTGTTAAAACTTCTGAATTTATATGAAATAATATTAGAGATAATTAATGCTCATCATTTACTCATATGATATAATATTTATCTTATTGCCAATCTAATGGCAATTACATTGTGATTCAGCATTTGGAATAGGTGCTTTTCATCACATTAAACAATAAGCTTTTGAAAATTGTTGACAATTTTTTTTTTAAATTTAGCTGAATGATGAATTTTTAAAAATATCATTTTGGCAACTAGTGACATGATTTTAGCCCAATTTGATTCTAATCCCTTAGATGCACTCATTTTTGAGTACATATTATTGCAAATTTTCATTTGTTAATATTTCATTTGTAATTTTGTCATAAGTATTCATAAATGATATTGATCTTTATTTGCCAGGTTTTCATACCAGCATTGTACTATCTTTACAGAAATCAATATGGAATCTTTCCAACTTCATGCCTGCTCTGAAATAATTTTTACAACATTGATATATTGTTCCTTGAATATTTGGAAGAACTCATTATAGGAACTTACGTATGCTTGTGGAAGAAAATCTCTAACAACCTTTCTGAATGTATTTCATAGTTATTAATCTATCAAAGTTCCTGCTTCACGAGTCTTTATTGGCTTTAACCACTTTCTGTTGCCTCTGACAGACACATAAAGTCATTCATTTCATTGCATAGTTAATTTCATTAGTTCAGGGTGTTATTTACATGATTAACCATTTCAAAAATATCCCTGTATTCCCTGTGTTGATGGTTTGGCTCATTTCTCTTTCCTAGTTTTCTGTATTTGCCTTTCTTTCCTTGGATTATATTATATTATTTGTTGTTTATTAGATGTTCTTAGTTTTGTCAAAAATACTATTGGATGTGTTTGTTCATTTAATATTTTTTCTATTTTTAAAAAATTAATTGGGATCACATCAAGATGGCAGGATAGGTGCACTCTGAACTCACCTCCTCCCATGAACACACCAGCTTACAACTATTCTTGGAAAAATTATCCCAGAGAGAAAACTGAAAACTGGGTAAAAAGAATCACCACAACAATAGATAGTCCTGACTGAGGCAGAAATGACTTCTGGAGAGAAAAAAGCCACCTTTGTGAGAGGTGGAGCTTAACAGCCAAGTCAGCAGCCACCCTAATGTACGTAGCCTTCCCTGGAGAAGTGGGGGCCTTAGTGGGGGCATGCTACCACTATAAGCATCCTTCAGACTCAGCACAACTGAGATGAATGTCATAATATCTGGCTTTTCTGGCTATTAGCTACAACTGGGAACACCCCCAGAAAAGCTATCAGATGTAAGCCAAAAAACCCCAGCTCTTAAAGGGCCACTGCACAAATTCACCTGTCCCAGAGAGCAACCTAAAATCACCAGAAAGAAAGGTACACAGTCCTTTGGTGGAGACTCATCTGGTGGGCTCTGGGTGCATCTTGGTGAGAGGTGAGACCTCTCCGGAGACTGAGGCATTGGCAGCAGCCATTGTTGTGACCTAGTACAGGCATACTGACATAGATGCTGGCAGACACCATTGAAATTCTTTCCCTCGCCTGTTAGCCCAGGGCTCTGCCACACACACTTGAGCACATATTTAATCCAGTTCAGCCAGGGTAGGCAGCCCACCCTAGGGACTGGCTTCACCCAACAGCAAGCCCTCAGGCTACTTGTTGGCTTGCATAGACTGGGTGCCTCAATCATCTCCAGTCAGGGAGTGTGTCTGCCTCTGTGGGGCAGAGCCTGTGTGAGGAGCAGGTGAACAGTGGGGGGCACTAGTGGAGAGTGTGGGGGCATCAGCAGTGGGGTGACTGGGTATACTCCAGGGGTCGAGAAGTGTGCACAGGCCAGGACTGTATTGACAGTGTGTGTGGACCTGTGAGGGGTGGGACTTATCAGTGGCAGAAGACTTGTGCTTCACAAACAGCCACAAAGGGGAGCAGCCTTGCCTTAAAAGCCTGAAACAATTGGTGTTCCAGAGCCTGGGGCCAGCCCCACTCAGCTACAATCCTGCGAGAGCTGACAACAGCCTTGCAGGCCTGAGGCCTACAGCAATTGTAACCAGCCACACTGGTTGCCTACTCACTTAACAGAAAAACTGCATCAGGAGTATACTATTAGACCTTGCAGCCAACAGTGCCAGGGTTCCCCAAACCCGATTTACATTCAGCCAGCCAAGGAGGGAAAGCCTAGACTCCTTGGGTACCTGCAGTACAAGCAACCCTGCCACAGCAGAAGGACACACATAGCCCACACAGGAGTCACTCCTGGAACATTTGGACTGATGACAAGAAGGAAGTACACTGCTGGGCCTCAAAGGCATCTCTTCCATAGGTCTGCTTCCCCAAGATCAGAAGATTAAGCTGACTCAGCTAATACATAGATATAAGCACAGAGAAAGAGGCATGATGAGGAGGCAAAGGAATATGTTCCAAGCAAGGGAATAGGACAAAACCCCAGGAAAAGAACTAAATGAAACAGAAATAAGCAATCTACCTGACAAAGTGTACAAACAAAAACTCATAAGGATGCTCACTTGTCTTTAGAGAAGACTGGATAACACAGTGAGAATGTCAACAAAGAACTGGAAAATATAAAAAAGAACTAATCAGAAATGAAGAATACAATATTGGAAATGAAAAATTCACTAGAGGGACTCAATAGCAGAGTAGATGATACAGAAGAATGGATCAGTGACCTGGATGAAAGATTAGAGGAAATCACCCGAGCTGAACAGATAAAAAAGAATTAAAAATAACGAGAACAGTCTAAGGGAACTCTGGGATAATATCAAGTGCACTAACATTTGTATTATAGGTTTCCCAGAAGGAGAAAAGAGAGACAAACGAGCAGAGAATTTATTTGAAGAGATAATAGCTGAAAACTTTCCTAACCTAAGAAGGAAACAGACATCCAAGTACAGGAAGCACAGAGAGCACCAAACAAGATAAACCCAAAGAGGCCCACACCAAGACATGCTATATTTAAAGTGTCCAAAATTAAAGATAAAGAGAGACTCCTAAAAGCTGCAAGAGAAAAGCAACAAGTGATATACAAAGGCAAGCCCATAAGGCTATCAGCAGACTTCTTAGCCAAAACCCTACAGGCTAGAAAAGAGTGGCATGATATATTTAAAGTGCTGAACTGAAAAAACCTACAGCCAAGAATACTTTATCCAGCAAGGTTATCATTCATAATGGGAGGAGAGATAAAGAGTCTACCAGACGAGAAAAAATTAAAGGAGCTTTTCACTAAGAAACCAGTTCTGCAAGAAATGCTGAAGGAACTTATTTAAATGGGAAAGAGAAGACCACAAATAGGAATAAGAAGATTATAAAAAAAAAAAAACAGGCAATAAGATCACTGGTGAAGGCAAAAATACAGTAAAGGTAGCAGATCAACCACCTATGAAGACAATATGAAGGTTAAAAGACAAAAGTACTAAAATTGCCTATTTCAATGATAAGAGGCTACTGGATAGACACACACAAAACTAGACATTAGATAAGATGTTGAAAACATAAAATGTGGGAGGAGGGGAGTGAAAAAGTAGAGCTTTTAGAAAGAGTCAAACTAAAGAGATTATCAACTCCATATAGATTCCTACATACGTAGAATATTATATATGAACCTCCTGGTAATCACAAACCAGAAAGCTATTAATAAATGAACAAATAAGTAAGAGAAAGGAAGTCAAACATATTACTAAAGAAAGCCATCAAACCACAAGAGAAGAGAGCAAGACAAGAAGAAAGGAACAGAGAAGAACTACTAAAACATCCAGAAAAAAAGTAACAAAATGGCAATACTACTACTCAGGTGTAAGAAATTATACAATCCGGCCATTTGTTACAACATGAATGGACCTTGAGTGTATTATGTTAAGTGAAATAAGTGAGAGGGAGAAAGTCAAGTACCATATGACCTCACTCATAAGTAGAAGATAAAAATGACGACAAACAAACCTATAACAAGAGACTGGCTTAGTGGTTACCAGAGGGGAAGGGGGGATGGAAGAGGGGCGAAAGGGATGATGAAGATCATGTGTGTGGTGGTGGATTTTAATTAGTCTTTATGTGTTGAACATGATGTAATCTACCCAGAATTTGAAATATATTACAATGTACATCTGAAAGTTTATGTTATAATCCAGTGTTAGTGCGATAAAGAAATAAATTTAAATTAAAAGCAATTAATTTGTTTTAACTTCCCTTTCTATGCCTAACTGCAAGTAGCATCTCTTCTAGTCCAGCGTCTCCCTTTTCTTATCTCCACTCATGCGCATTGGTGATGAAGTGAAGGGGCTGTTAGGAGAATGGAGCTCAGAGGAGATGCCATGCCAATCTTTCCCGTCTTGTCCTTCCTAGTTTCTGAAGCTTGATTCGTGTGTTTTCTGTGGTAAATTCCATTTCCTAGTATTTTACTTCCACCTGGCATTCACTCATTCTTTCAACAGATATTTTCTTAAAGCATTTTTTAAGCTATAGGCACTGCAGCACTAGAAATTGAGGCTTAAAAAAAAAAAAAAGATAAATTCCCCACCTTCACAAAATTTATGACCCAGTAAGGAAGAAACCTAATCAACAAGTGGTAGTAATAAAGAGTGCTGAGGGGTTACACTGGGAAAGTACAGGGTGCTATGGGAGCAAACCAGGAGAATGTCAGCTGGAGCATTTTCTTCCTGATTTTTGTTCTAATCATTTGTTTCCCATAATGGCCAGGAAGAAGCCACCCACTGGCTGTTATGAGGCACTCTGAGACTGTGCAAGATTAAGTCATGTTTCTCATCCTCAGATTATTTTAATTTATGCCACTTGGTGTGGGAGAAAGAGCTGAGTCAATAATATCAATAAATCAGTAATTTTTGTGCTCTAGGTCTAGATTGCAAACAAATCCTTGAAGAGAATTAAAAATAAATGTGACAGTCGTATGATTACAATTTCAGGGAGATTAACTAAAAAATTGGAATAAAAAATCATTAAAAATGAATACGTAGCCACTGGAGTTGTGTTCAAACCTACTTCATGAAAGACTGCTAGTCTTCAAATGGATAAAACTGGGTTGACTGTGTGGGTGGGTTGAAGAGGAAAGCAGAGAACAACACACCCTCTTTCTACCCAGCATCGCCGCAGCTATGGAGATGTCAAGACGCTTAGCATTTCTCAGGAAGGAGGAATGCAACACCTGCTGCTAAAGGTAGGAGCAGCATTCCTGGGTGGAGTGACCAATCTGTCGCGAAGTGGAACATCTCATATGTGGTGGCTGCATCGAAAAACTAATGAAATAATTTCCAACAGGAAAATCTGTTTACAGGACTGAATATTTAATATTGTTAGGATTTGCAATAAGAGCAAACACCATCCTTTTTTTCTACATTCTGAGCAAATAGAGAAATCGATATGGTAGCCAGGTGAAATGTAACATATAATATTTCTTCGTTGTTGATAAAGCGTAATTGGAGAAGTCAACTTAAGTGAGGCGTCCTACAACCTCCTCCAGCTCTAGACTTCGAGGCTCCATGGGGGATGGATGAACATGTAGAGCAGCTCCTGACTTAGACCACGGTGTTAGACCATGCTGCCTCGGCCCTGATGAACCTGACAGCCAAGGGTTAGCGATCACTTCTCAACAATTATGTTTAAGTACATGAATCCTGCCCCATGGAGAAACATGAAAGAATGAATACCAGGCTCTTACTATCCCAGCAATCGGATGAATCCTTCCTCCCGCCATGGGAGGGTGCAGGCGTGCACATAGGAACGGCAGGAGCTGCTTCCCTCATTACTTCTCTAAGAAGATGGAGGTTGGGGGAGATTTCTGATTGAATGAGTTGCAGCAGGAAAGGGAGAGACTGATTCTCTTCAAGAGTGTGTAAAAAAGTATAAACGTGTAGTATAACATAATTTCTGAAAAAAATACTGGAATGCAAAGTCATCAACATTTTGAAATAGATATCTCAGTTGAATAAGATTATGAGTGATTTTTAGTTCTATATTTTCTAATTGTTCTTCAGTGATCATGTGTTTCTTTAATAATTGAGAGAAAGGCAATGCCATTTATTTTTAAACGCATTCATAGTGATGGATTGCATTTTGAGTTTTCCCATAATAAAGTGCTTCCTGAAAGCGAGTAGAACATTTTGAATTCTGAAAGGACAAGGATGTATAGTCAACAACAAATCACTGGATAGACAGTTATTTGACACCTACCACTTACCAGACATTATTTCATGTGCTGCAGATACCCTACTGAACAGGGCAAAGTTCCATTCTTCTAAGAGCTTTTATTCTAGTAGAGGGATGAACAACAAAAATAGGAATAAACAAACAAAAATGTAATTCTGGGTACTGATCATTGTTAAGTTGAAAATAAAGTAGGATTAGATGAATATCTGGAGGGGTGTTATTCCATGTAGAAAAAACTGAAAATATAAAGAGCTTACAGTTGAGACTGTAAAACCAAATGACAGTAGGAGAAAGACAACATAGGCCGTGAGGCAATATGGAGCAGTGGGGACTATGATGATCTGGAGCATGCACGGCCCATCTGAAGGAGCTGAGTAGCAGAAATTGGAGCCTAGTGTTGCTGGATATTTTGATTTTTTTCCGTGAGAAACTGGGAACCCGTATTGTTGAGAGAGGTCTCCCAATTTTTAAATGCTTGCAACCAATTTACAGTATTTGGGGCCAACAACAAACAAAAGCACACAAAAATTTGTGTGAATTAAATCAGTGGGCCTCCAATTTTTAAATCATAAATCGTAAATGAGTTTAAGGGACCTTAGAGATCATAAAGTTCAGTGTAAGTGGTAAATATTTGAGAAAGTTGAGGCCGAGAGAGATTACATGATTTAAGGATTGATCCACAGCTGAGAAAGTTGTTTAGGTGGGATTCCAATGTGCTGTTCAGAGCTCCTGTTACATGGGAGTGTCTGATATGTGTCTTGTTTTCTCTGATTCACGCCATGGATTACATTCCCACATACCCGGTACTGTCTTGATTTATTTTATTTTCTTTCCATATACAGATATCTGAAGGGGCAAACGAAATGAGCACGTCTCAGTTATGTTTAATAATCAGAACCATTACTGGCATAATGGATTGGATATTTGATGTTGGGACAGCATTTGAAAAAGCCTAGAACAAAATGTGTAAGTGTGAGAGTATGACATCACCTAAATAGTAATTGAGTCCTTGTAAAAATGAGTCAAAAACAAGAAAGTCTAGCACTTTGATGTTGGAGACTTTCACTAACAGGTATGCTGCAAGGTGATATCAGACGGGGCTCAGAGTGGCTGGTAGAGAGATTCTGTAAAAGATACAGTCTCATTTTTCCTCTGCACTGGCTTCGTGAATGGTCTTGTTCCCATCCTCAGAGATGGCTTTTTATTACAGTGTCTGATGGCAGAGGAAGGAAACATAATAGATGGTGAAACAGTGGAGAATCAAGAAAGACAGAGGGGCCGGTCTGGTGGCATAGCGGCTAAGTTCGTGCTCTCTGCTTCAGCGCCCTGGGGTTCGCTGGTTTGGATCCTGGGTGCAGACCTATGCACCGCTCATCAAGCCATGCTGGCCAGGTGTCCCAGAGATAAAATAGAGGAAGATGGGCATGGATGTTAGCTCAGGGCTAATTTTCCTCAAAAAAAGAAAAAAGAGAGAGAGAGAGCTCAGTCTAGGCAGAAAGCACTCTGAACTTTTTTGTGATCATTTTCCAGTTGTGTTTATTAATCCGTGAGGTGAATTTTGGTTTCCTAGTAAATTCCAGGTCTGTCTTATTTTTTGCTGCATCTCCATGTATCAAATGAGTGAAAGAATGAAAACACAAACAGAGAACAGTACTTAACTTGAATGGAAAAAACCTGTCTTAAAAATAGTTTAGCATTTGACTACCCTGCAGGGAGGTGAGTATTTAGTGGTGAGCGGGAAACAGAGTTATCAGCAGAATGGGAGTGGAGAGTTTCTTTGGGACATCAATGGGATCCATTTTGGATTCAGGAGATCGATCCTGTTAAAGAAAGTCAAGAGACAGTGAGGCCAATAACTGAGGAGACCTGGATACCAGTGCTGGCTCTGTGGAGGCCTGATGTTGGTTTGGTTCTTGAATATTCTGTATCTGTTCTTTCATCTATCAAATAGAGCCAATGACAATATAAAATGTGATGCCAGACTGAAAGCTTTAAAGATAAAAAGTGTGAAACAAACGCTTAGTTACTGAAGAATCTCAATTAATATAAAGAACGTTAGATGGGATGGTTCTTAGAAGTCAGTTCTTTCAATCAACAACCTAAATTTATTTGGTTAGAATTTGCTGCTGGTACAACTCAGAACTGTCACCTATGTTAAATGAGGCAATTTGCGTGAAAGCACTTCCATAAGTACACTGCCACACATATATATATATTGTGTGTGTGTGTTTATATATATATGTACATGTATATCTATACATATATATATGAGACTGAATCCGTGCTAGTTTAATGAAGTGAAAAAAAAGGCTGACTGGGTGCTCCATGCAGGGCCTCCCAATTGAGTCTTACCTTGGTGGAATTACCTTAGGTCAGTATGATCTTCCTCCCTTCCTCTCTTCCTCCCATCCTCCCAGCCCTGATGGTCTAGTGGTTAAGATCTGGTCCTCTCACTGAGGCAGCCTGGGTTTCATTCCCCATCAAGGAAACATACCATCCATCTGTCAGTTATATTGTGGCAGCTGCATGTTACTGTGATGGTGAAATCTATGCCACTGATATTTCAAATACCAGAAGGGTCACCCATGATGAACAGATTTCAGCAGAGCTTTAAGACTAAGACAAGCTAGGAAGAAGGATCTGGCCACCCACTTCTGAAAAAATTGGCCATGAAAATCCTATGAATAGCAGCAGAGCATTGTCTTATATAACGCTGGAAGGTGAGAGGATGGCGCAAAAAGATTGGACGGAGTTCTGGCCTGCTGTGCACAGGGGAGCTAGGAATTGGAATTGCCTGGACGGCACTAACAACAACAGATCTATGTATTTATGTATCCATGTATCTATCATCTATCTACCTATCTATCTATCTATCTATCATATATCTAAAATGGACTAAGATCTAGGAGACTAACATATCAACTGTCAAGAGACTGATGTAAAACCAGTTTGGCATTCACTGTTGGTTAGCTGACTCAACTGTCTTCTCGCTATCCACTCTTCCAGTAAGATAGCCATTGTCACAGTTCTGGCTAATAGATGTAAGCAGAAGCCTGTAGCACAGGTTTTCCAGGAAGGTTATGCTTTCTTGATTAAAAGGGATAGATTCAACTGTCACTCTTATTTTCTTTCATCCCTTATCTTTCTTCCTTATTTCTGCTTGAAATGAAGATATGGTGCTTGAAGGTATAGCAGCTATCTTGTGACCATGAGGTAGCTCATCTGAAAACAAAAGCCAAAAAAAATTTAAAAAGAGCCTGGGTTCTTTAAGGTGATGCCTCTCAAACTCTGTGTGGTTAAGATCATTTAAAAAAGTATTTCTAGTCTGTGCAGACTGATTAAAATACAATAAAATGAATAAATAGAAAAGAGAAATGAAAAAGACATACAAAATACAAGTCCAAATATTTTATCATTAGATTCAACAGAAATCAAATAATTCTGTCTAATTGTTATCCAAGTTTCTAAATGCTTATCCCATCTGTATTCATTTGCTAAGGCTGCCATAACAAAATACCACAGACTGGGGGCTTAAACAACAGAAATTTGTTTTCCCACAGTTCTGGAGGCTGGAAGTCCAAGATCAAGGTGTTGGAAAATTAGATTTCTCCTGAGGCCTCTCTCCTTGGCTTGCAGATGGCCACCTCCTCGATGTGTCCTCCCATGACCTTTTCTCTGTGTGCATAAATCTCTGGAATCTCTTTCTCTTCTTATAAAGACCATAGTCATATTGGATTAGTAGCCCACCCTTATGACCTCATTTAAACTAATCACCTCTTCAAAGGCTCTGCCTCCGAATACGGTTACATTGGGGGATTAGGGCTTCAATATATGCATATTAGGGCGACATAAGTTGGTCCCTAACATCATCACATCTACTAACAACTGGTTCATGAAATGACACCAGCAGCCCTTTGGCCACACTTTGAGATCAACTGCTCTAAGACACAAGCGGCTATTGGACAAGTCCTGGACTGCTGTTCCTACAGAGTTGTTGGTGAGTGAGAAAACACGAACGTGCCCCCATTTGTTGAAGCCGCTGTGCAGCAGGTTTCTCTTACTTGCAACTGAAAGATTCCAAGTGGATATAACCACAAAGCACATTTTTAAAATTTACATTAGGAAACATAACTGACTTGAGAACCAAGCCAGTCCCATCGATTGGAGAATATGCCCATTGTTTGATTACTTTGCATCCCTGGCCTCCATTTTTCCTTTTTCTGATAACAGACCTTCATTTTACTTTGGGAACTCTTCTCACACATTGCGTGCAATTCTCATAGGATTGTCAATCAAAGTGCTCTGCCCTCCTCTGGACAAAGGACTCAAACAAGTGCAGACCTCTTCTCTTTCCTTGAGTAACTGGTGACCTTTGACTTGCCAAGAAAGAATGCTGCTAATAGAGTTGGTTAATTCAGAAGATGAGACGAGGACTATAAAGTTTGGCGAACAGGTAATCACAAGAAGAAAAGTACCTGAAACAGCAGCTCAAACATTGCAGCTTCTGAGAAGCCTGTCTAGCTGATTCCGACACTTGAGGTGCTTTGTCCTCTGTGTTTCTACAGTACTTTGTACACACTTTCCCCAGAGTGATTATTGTATCATACGGCAAATGGATGTTTGCATCTCTCCTGCCCAGTTAGTCAGCATACTGTGTAAGGAAGAGAGCAAGGTCTTTTAATCTTCGTATTTCTGGTACCTACTGCAGTAGAGATGCAGAATAAGCACTTAATAAATAATTGCTGAATGAATGAACTGGATATTTCAATTAGTTGATTTATTGATAAATCCAGTCAAGAAAAATGATTCAGCAACCACTAGGCACTATGGAGGCAGTGGTAGGGATATGAAGATGGATAAGATATAAGACCGACTCAAGAACTTTGTGATCCAGGGGATGGAGAGGTGCCATAGGAGAGCAGACTCTGGAACAGATTATGATGATGCCACAGGGCTAGGCAAGTGGAAACAATATTTATTCATTTGTTCTTGCCACAAGTGTCATCTATGAGTCAGGAATCATGAGCAAATATTCACTTGCTATGTGAAGGTAACAGACTTACAAAGCACCTCATGGAGAGGTCAGAGAAAGCTCCTTGGAGAAGGTAACACCTGAGCAGAACCTTAAAGAATGAGGAGATAATTTGAAATAGTTGCTGAGGGAGATAAGAGTTGTTTAAGGATACATAAAAATCCCATTGGGCATATTTGAGGTCACAGGTGATGTTCGAGACAGTACATTGTGGTAGCATCTTTGTGCATGATTGTGATTTTCTTCAGTGCTCAACTTCAGGGTCTTTGGAGCCAAGAAAGTGGATGGATTTTAATATTTATCCAGCAATAGGAATTTACTAGCTGGGTAATAATATAATAATTGCATTGAACGTGCCAATGAATCAATGGCTCAAATGATCAACCATAAGATGCAATCTTTGTAGGAAGGACAACCAGGAGGTGGCTGACTGAAGATGGAAGGGACTAATGGATGAGAGAGGCTCCATTGACACAAATTGCTGATGGAGCTACAGGTACACAGTGTATGTGTGTACTTTATATGCATCATCTTACACTATCCTTAAAACAATCCTAAAGGAGGTGATTGTATTATCTGCATTTTTTAGAAGAAAAAAAATTGAGGTAGGGAAGTCCAGTCACTTGCTTGAGATCACACACTCAGTAAGTGGTGGAGACCACATTAGGATCTGGGTCACCTGCCTCCACAGCCTAAATTTTAAACAGTGTTAAGTGGGAATTATTTTAATCCCTAAAAATAGAAAAAATAAAAAGAATTTGTTTCTAAAACTTTAGTGGTATAGAATCAGTACGTCTTCTCCCAGAAGTAAGGCTACATAAGCATTAGTAAATCCTTGCTTTTACAAATACTGCTTTTCTCAGTTCTTAGGTTGAAGTATTTGACATTACTGAAATTTCACCCCTTCTGAGCTACAGAAACATTAATATGATTCAACATAACACTACAATGTTATGGCTTTGTACTCTTGGGACTTATGGTGCAAATGGCATCCACTTGTATGAAGCACGTGATCATTATGCTTGTCCAGGTGGTACTTCTAACTTTGCCCCCTCCCTTTGTTCAAATGCTTGCAGGAATTGTCTCCACTCTGAAGGTTATATGGCGTCACTTTTTAAGTTAAAAAAAATAAAAATCTTCATTTTGAGTTTCTTGAAAAAAACCCCCCTTCTTGAGTCAGGATTCTGTCTTATCCATCTTCATATCCAGAGCACTGCCCTTGTCGTGGATACTGGATGCTGTTTGTCCATTGAATTCTATTTGTATCTTTCTGAGGATCCATTCTCCTTTGGATGAAGACTTGGAGACACTTTAAGAACAACATAGTAGGCAGCCACTTCTAGTGTGTTCCTTTGAATGAGGACCTTTCTGTTCCTTAGGGAGCATCTTGTTTGCAGCTGAGAGGCCACCATGTAATTCATGAGTCCTTTCTCCTTCATTTCAGGTGCAATAAGAGGATTTAAGTGAGCTGAAAATTCTGGACAGCATGGTTCTTGTAGTTTATATTTTATTTTGTGTTCTTATTAAGTGTCAGACTGTGGAGTTTTAAGGTTATGTGAAAGCAACATTAACTGAGTTTTGGGATACTCCTTTGAAATGATCTGAGCTAGTGTGATAAGTAAAAATGCAACAGAGGGAGAACGTTTCCCTGGAATGTATGTGAAAACATTTGACTTGGTGCAAACGTGTCTGGAAAATGAAACCGTCTACTCCTGTTAGTCCTTCATTTACAACTTACAAATATCACACAAGAAGATCTGTAGGTATTGGGAGGGGAATAAGTAGTATAGCAATAGGAAGCCATCAAATATTTGTGAAAATGACCACAGAAAAATCATGCTTATTCATTTTGCAAGAGAAGCTAATTTCACTTTGTCACTTGTTATAGTTCTGTCATCAAGAGGGAATGACCTAATTCTGTCTTCTTTCTCTTGTCAGCCCTCCTAGAGAGAGGTGGGAGAGAAGCGCATTTACTGTGTTAATTAAACTTATTCTTTATCCGCTGAGAACTAAAAGAATACTTTTCTCTATTAATTTTGATTACATCATTGTTCATTATTGCTATTACTAAAATCCCAGGTGCATATGATTTTTGATAACAGAAACAAAAATATGCCCAAACTGATATTTAAATTAAAAACGCAGTAATTTTCTTAATCCCTAAAATCTCTCTATTTGTCTGCAACAATTTGTGATAATGAGCATTTGGATCTGTGGCACTTTTTCTCTGAAGATACGATAGACTGTAAAACACTGTAAAAGTCGACCTTGTTTCTCTAAGGCAGGAGAACAACTCTTTGAGGTCCTTATCGTCTTTTTATACTGATGGGGTCAAATTATATTCCCCCAGAAGCATTGTTATTGTTTACTTAAAAGTAGTGTTCTGAAGGCAGATGTCAGAACTAGTGAGGCGACCAAATCAATTAAAGCAAATAATTACTGGGACATTATTTTCTTGCATCTAAGGCAAAGAAATGTTGAAGTACTCTTCTTGAAAGAAGATTTTTCTGTCCACAGTTCGGAAGAAGGGACCATATAATCCAGGGACGTGTTTAAGCTGATAGGGTTTTGACAGTTGGGGAAACAGGGGCTCAGTGAAGTTGCGGGAACACTCAAGTTCACCCAGCTGCTAAATGGAAAAGACTGAGATGAAATCCAGGCCTTTTGGCTCCCAATCCAGCTCTCTTTTTGGTGTGCTGTAACTGAGGTAGTTATTTATAAAGCACGTTCCTCTGCTATCTTCCTATTGCAGAGAGACCGCCAAAGAAGGGTCAGCTGTACCTTTAGAGTCACAGTGTATGAGGATAAAAAGCAATGACTATTTTTTTCCCAAGTGAAAGATCTTCCAATGAATGCTTGTGATGACAGGGATTATGTGTCTGTCGTTGCTGTCAGGAGGCCTAATCCTCTGTGATCTTGTAGCAGTGACTGCACATTGAGTATTCTTACAGGATGTACTCCTCCCTCAGAGCCAGGACTCCCCTGGGGGAAGCAATGGTGCCAGCTTTAGCTGACTCCTTTTATTATACGTGCTTCTATTTGATGAGTTGGAAGGGTGATGTTGAAAGGTTTTCTTTATGATACAATTTCTGCTAATCAATTTCTATTTAGTTTTCCTCTCTTGTCAGCTTAATTTCCTTTGCAGATAAATCAGTAAATCAGTTAACGTATATTTATTAAATATGTACCAAGGGCATGGCCTCTGTCCGTGGATTTCACTGGAAGAAATATGACATAAACCCTACATTCAGTAAAATCATAACTCAGCAACTCTGAAAGTGTGTTAAGAAAGATACTAACCAAGTAGGTGCTTAACCAAGAGGTGCATAGGCAGATATATTTGTGAAAATCTGAATTAAATAAAGATAAATTGTATTCTTTATTAAAGGCTTTTCAGGACCTCGAGTATGCAAACATGGATTGTAATCCTTCTGGTGGGACGTATAAGGCAATAGTTTCCAAATGTGATGGGCCATTTGAAGCTACTTTTCATGAAATAACTCAAAAGACTAGTTTCCCTTTGAAGACACTTTGGGAAGTGTTCCATAATTTGAGGAGATGAATTCAATACAGCAAAACTTTACTGTGAACATCTTCCTCCATGTGGCTTAAATTCTATGTATTTTCTTGGTGAAAATTTCTTATGTCTGGAATAATCTAAGATGATCCAGGGGTGAGCATGTCCCTAGGCTACACAAAATTTCTCAAGAGGTACCTGAGAAAGTGGATAGTTTTAAGGGAATCAATTTCCAGATTCTCGATTTCCACAGGTAATTTCTATTTTTCCCACAAATTGATTGGGAGAGAATGAGCCTGGTTTTGAAGAATCCCACTTCCTTTTTACCACATGCTTCCTCTCACTTTACAAAAAATCCTGGTTCTCAACCATCTAGATTCTTTCCACAATGCATTGGCATGGAATGGAAATCTTACTCTATACCAAAACAAAGAGACAGGTGGAAAAGTTGGTGGCATTGTTGAAAAGGGAATGACTTTAATGCCGGGGTAAAATTTTTGTTTTGCAAGACGTTTTCAATTCAGTGATATTGCAGGAGTGTCTAATTGGCTAATTATCTGATAGGTCATTAAAAACAATTTTGAGGGGCTGGCCTGGTGGTGTAGTGGTTAAGTTCATGTGCTTTGCTTTGGTGGCCCAGGGTTGGTGGGTTTGGATCCCAGGCTTGAACCTACGCACTGCTTGTCAAGCCATGCTGTAGTGACGTCCCACATACAAAAAATAGAGGAGGATTGGCACAGATGTTAGCTCAGGGACAGTCTTCCTCAAGCAAAAAGAGGCAAATTGGCAACAGATGTTAGCTCAGGGCTAATCTTTCTCACCAAAAAAAAAAAAAAGTAATAATAGTTTTGATGCGATTGCTATGTTATATTTTTGGCAAATACATGGAAAGAGATGGAGAATTAAATTATTTGCTACAATCAAACTCTTTCCATTCCAATTCCTTTATTTAGATAAACAAATTTTTCTTGAGCTCAAATGTATAGAAAACAAAAACTAGGAATAGAATTAGTACTGACCATGTCTTATCAATATAATGAAACTTATAGTAATGATAACGTGTAGTTTTCATCATTGGATGTATGAAGTATAGGAGAGAAAAGCCCCAGCCCCATTCATATAATTTAGAGATTATTACCAATAATATTTTACTTCTTGTGTAAGTAATTATTTTACTTTTTTAAAAAAAAAAATTGAGCCCTATAATATTTATAATTATAACAATACAGAAAACAAATTTAATACTTAAAGCATTATGGTTACTAGATGTTTAAAAACAATTTACCTTTCAATTTACACACATATTTTTGTTGCACTGAAGTATGATTCAGAGATCATTAAAGGCGCTCATGCACAAAATGTCTTTTTTTAGGATAAAATTCTGTGGAAGTTTATGGAAATTAAAATTGGAATTGGACTTGGAAATATGAGTTTAGAGGGAGTAAAGAATGATGTGCAATTTTCAATTGGAAAATGTAATCATTCTTTATTAAATGACTGACTGTGATCCTCAACTTGCTGTTGTGTTTGGATTACTTTGGATAGATTTTACGGAGTAATTTGACAGATTAATTTTAAAAGCGCCACTGTTTTTAATTTGCCAGAAATTATACCTTTTGCAATTCGTTATAAACTGAAGATCAAATTTTAGATATCAACTTAAAGATGCAGAAGTTTTTCCTAAAATCTTGTTCATGGAGAAACTAGCAAGCAATGTTTAAGGACCACTCATTTAAGCCATAGTCCATGGTTACTAATGTGCCATCATAATCTTCTCATTTCCTCTATGCATGTGCAATTTTTCTCTGTGAATTTTAATTGTTCTGGAATTGTTTTGAATTGTGATCTGGGTTCTCCAGTCAATAATAAGGCCTTGCCTTTGGATACCTCCACACATAACCACTTCTCAGGGTATTCGTCCTTAAAGTGGTATGAGCATGTGCTCTCTGGGGCAAAGTGTTGATCTGTTTCATCTGCATGGTAAACATAAGTTGCCATCACCATCTTCCCTTGTCCCTGAAAAAGATGTGAAACGTGAAGAGCTGGGTTATGCAAGTGGCCTCAGGTTTTTAGAGAATTGAGGGTGAAGTAGAATGAGGTACTAAAGAGAGAACACCAAAGTTTGGAAACTAAGAGTCAAGGTCTGTGCAACCTTGGGCAAGTTATGCTGTTTCTTACAGCTTTAACATTTCATTAGTTTATCAGCAGGGTCCTTTTCAGCATTAAGATTATTTGTTTTTTAAATTTTATTTTGGTAAGAATACAACTGAGATCTAACTTCTTAAAATTTTAAAATTTTATTTTGTTTTTAAACTTCTCATTTTGAGATAATTTTAGACAAAAAGATGTTGCAAAATTAATACAATGAATTTTCATCTACCCTTCATCTAGCTTCCACAAAGTTAACATCTTACATAACAGAGTATATTTGTAAAAATCAGGAAATTAACCTTGATACAATACTATCATCTAATCTAGAGACCTTATTCAAATTCCACCTATTGTCCCATTAATATTTTTTTTTCTGGTTTAAAAGCCAGTCCAATATCTTGTTGCATTTAGTTGTCGTGTCTTCTTAACCTGGGACTTAAGCTTCATCTACATGTTTACCATGTAGATGAAACAGATCAACACTTGGCCTTAAATCTTTTAAAAATCTGGAACAGTTCCTAAGTCTTTTTCTCTTTCAAGGCCTTGACCCAATAGAAGAGTAGTGACAAAGATTCTTTGCTTGACCAAACTTTAGTCAGGCTCCTGAACCTTCTCCCAGGCCCATCTGTGCATTTCCTTATAAAATCCAGTTTTAGCAAGAACTTGCAAAGTCAATTCTTAAGCAAGAACTCCCTATTGTAGATACCCAATTGCCCTCTGTATGTGATCAGGGTCTTCACGCTCCACCATTCCCCAGGTGGTGTCTCATCACCCTGACTTGTCTTCAGCAAGAATCCTTTAGGTCACTTTAGACAGAATCGCTTCTTCCCTCTGATGTTTCATCTTAGCATTTTTCCACCACTGACCCCCACCGTGCTCCTTGGCTATAAATTCCCACTAATCCATGCTGTACTCGGAGTCGAATCCACTCTCTCTCCACCCCCTTCAAAATCCCATTGTAGTGGTGTCTATACCGATTGCTATGGTCCGGAATAACATTTGCCTTTCCATTTTTAAAGTGCCATGAACATTTTTTCTTTAACAGTACACACCGGTTATTTTGTAGCGTGGGTTGGGAGATCTTTCTTCATGATCAAACTCGGGTTATGAATTTTGGACAGATTATTCCAGAAGATGTGTCCTTCTTAGAACAGCCTATGAAGAAGCATCTGATGTTACTTTGTTTCATTACTCGTGAGGTTAACTTTGATCACTGGGTTAAGGTGCTCTCTGCTAGCTTTCTTAAATAAAAAGATGAATTCTTTGAGTTCTTTATTAACGTGATTTTCTTTTACAAATAAAAATCCTACATGGAAACTTCCGATATTTTTCTTTTTTTTAACCCATCAAAATATACAAAATCTGAACTTAGAGTAGTTGGTGTTCATCTCTGACTTCACATTTCTTTACAAAGAATTGTGAAATGGAACTTTATCTGGACTAGTCACGGTGAATCTCTGCCAAACTACAGGTATAAAATTATAGCATGACACTTTAAAGAACTTATTTGGAAAAAATGCATAATTCTATATTAAAATAGCTAATCTTATTCTATTACCCAATTCTGTATTTTTTAAAAAAGGATTTTTGAATCAGAACCTAAGATTAAGTCCCCACTCTAGTTTTTATTAACTTTGTGTGCTCTCTGTGTTTTTGTATCTCAATTGCCACTTTTATAAAATGAAAAGGCTTAAGCCTACATGAGTTAACCTTACAGAGCTCTTGTGACGTTAAGAAAAGATAACTGTGGAAGTGATGTTGTGCCCTTTTGGTGGCAGGAAGGTGGGGAGAGTACTGCTCAAATCTGTACACTCTGAGCACCAGAACCTCCTTATTTTGGTCTGCAGATTTACTTGCAACAATATTAGAAGTTAGTTTTTGAAATGACCAGAAATGGCTTAGCCAAATAGTATTGTAGACTCTCTTTCACCACGCTTTCTTGCTTTCTTATACACACCCTAACCTACATTAAGTGCAGATATAATCAGAATTTAATGGCGGTGTTGAAAACAATGTACTCTCCATTAAAGCATTGGTGAGATTCTTAGACATCAGGGGTCAAAGGAAGTATCTCCACCCTCTTTAATGCCCTAGGCTGTGTCATGTCAGCTCATGTTGCACTTACTCCCTTATAGCAATTTCTGATTGTAGGGGCCCAACGTTTACATTTAACGTTTTGGCAAGTGAATTTCTACGGCTCTAGCTAATTCTTTTCCTATTTGTTACTGAACAATCCATGTAAACACACTGACTCCAGTAGCTGTGGCTCTCCATTTTAAAAAGTGGTCCTCAAACCCTCTTAGAGGGCCCAGGAATCCCCCTCATCTCCCATCTCCACTGCTGTCATATGTGGCGTTTTATTTAGGCGCTTGCCTCCTACGTACAAGGGAACAAGACAGTGTCAGATCTTATCTGAGAAAGGGACTTCCCCTCATTGCCTCCCTCTTTGGTTACCTCCTATGCTGTTTATTCATTTATTAATCATTCAACAACTATTTATAGAGCACTTCACATGAACCAAGTACTGTTCTAGGAGGTAGAGACTTCAGGATCTCAGGGAGCTCATAGTCAAGTTCAGCAGATGAAGAAAAAACTGTCTCTCCTGACTTTCTGTGACTTTGCTCTTTAAGCATTGTGCCCATTTCCATGTGCATTATAAAACAAGTGTTTCAAACTGTTAAGAGTTATAAAAATAAATATTAATTATTGGTGGTGTTTTCATTGTATGGTTACTATTGATAAGCCACTCGATTCAGTGATACACAATCAGGTAGTCAGCAAGTACGAGCATAATTGTGCCTCCTGACGGGCTGTTTTATATTTCCTGCCTCTGCTTACACTGTCTGATTACTCTCTTTAGTCTTTAAGAAGCATTTCCATGGTCACCCCATTTCCCCACCAAGAACCATTTAACAAAGACACAACAGCTGCATGTTGCTACTCAGAGAACGTCCAGATTGCACTCCTTTACAAGTTCACATCGGCTCCTAGTGGTTGATGGGTCCTCTGTGCTTCCCATCTGGGCGCACTCTGGTGTTTTTACAAAGGACCATTTATTTCATAAGTAGTAGGCACCTTAGATTCTGATTCAGTGGAACTGAAGCGAGACCCAGGCATCGGCATTGTTAATGAACACCAGGGGTAATTCTATTGTAACTGATCAGTACTCTAAAACTTGGCAAAACACTACCATAAACCGTGTGTCATTTTTTTTTTGTAGCCCTTGTCCCTATCATAGTTTCTAGAATTTTTCATGGTATTTAAATGGCTGATGTTGCATGGATATAGTCTTAGACTTAGTCTATATCCACGTCTATAAGATGCTGATGAGAGAAAACCAAGGTTACCTTGGGAACATGACTCGAACAATTACTCAAATCAAGACATTTGTCTTCCAGAATTGGGTTTCGAAACCATATTATTTTAAATGAAGAAAAGCTTGAGAATTTGAAGCAGTCATTTACTTTTTGGATAGAAAAGTACTGATCCCATGTTCTACAAATTCTGTTTTATTGACAATAAAGGCCTCATTTGAGTAGCATACAACTGAGGTGAGATTCACTTAATAAGAACCCAAAGAACTCAGTTGATGGAGAATGGATGCAGACTTGTGCTCAACTGTTTATTTCTCCTTCAGGCTTTGGCTTTTGCACTTGCCACTCTCACATTGTTTCCATTCCCTAGAACATTAAGACAAGAGCCCCTAGGTAGCAAAAAAAAAATCATTGCTGCTATTTTTATATCTGGAATCCAAATCTAATTGACTTACGTGGGCGTGAGTTACAGTTATTTAAGCGTGTTGATTTCGTGTGTGACTGTGCAGAATGCGGCAGTTGCCATGGCATCTCCGTGCATGATTTCTGTGAAGGTAGTGCTGACTGAATCTATAAAAAGATCAGCACGGAAAAAATATGTTTAGAAAAACCATTTTCTGATGAAATTGTTAAAGTGATGCCAGTCTGCATGGGTATGTGTGTTTTGTTTCAGTCCACATTCCATTATTACATATTTCCTAGGATTGGAGATTTTTAGGCTCCTGGATGGTTGATTGAATCTCTAACTGATGATTTATGAAACCATAATGCTCACTGTTGTGAGCTGAGAATAAAAGGTAGTTTTTTGTACAGTCCAGTTTACATGTATTTTTAGCTTTATGCATGTGCTATGGTCTCTGAAAAGTTCTGTTTAATCGGAATTTTAGAAATCAAATGAGACAGCTGGCTATTTAAAACAATTCTATTGTAATTTTGTACATAAAGGATGCCAGAGATGCTGACCTGCTTTGTGGATGCAGCTGAGTTCTTAGCTGATCCTACAGGGAGTTTGGAGCAGGGATGGCCCTTACGATGTATCTCAAATTAAAACAAGAGGAGTGAGTCTTTATATTCCATCATCAGCCAGTCATTGTCCACAGGTCAACCGCTGGGGGGCAGTTCCCTAGAGCTGAGGGTGATGCCCAGTGAGGAACACAGCTGTGATCGTTCAGCCGCCAATATTTTCAGTAGCTGGGGATGAGTGCTTTGGCTCTGAAGGGGGATCCAGGAGGCGCACATAGTACCCCCTACACTTATACATAACCATATTAAGCAAAGTGTGCTTTATTAAATGGTCCTCAAAAATGAATTTTCTATTAAAGTAAGTTGGGCAAACTGTTCTCCTAGAGAACAGTATCCCATGTTATCATGCTAAAAGTTTTGTTAAGACCTACCAAAAAAGAAACCTCGTTAGCTAAGTGTTTCCCATCTTATCGCGCCATAGGAATCTATTTTGGTATAGCACCAAATAACAATGTGCAGAATTAGATTCTGTAAAACATTTTCAGGAAAATGCTGATTTATAAATAAATTACTAGTGTGACAGTGTTAATACTTAGAAAATATTTTATCATTTCAACTATTCTTGAGGATGAAATGTAACACACACAGAGGCATGCGCATGTGCTCAGTTTTCATTCTACCTCTCCACTTCATGAGTTGGATGACTTGGGCTGCTGGAAACAAGACCAAAGTTAACTCTGTATTCAAATTGAGGCTATCTTTACCCTGTACAACCTTATCTATCCATTCATATGTTCTTTTGTTTGATCTCATTTATTCAAAAATGTTTACTGTGTGTCTGAATGTCTGCTATGGAAGCTGGAATGTAAGCTCCATGAAAGGAGGACCTTTTCTATCTTGTAACCACTTCTACCCTCAGTGTCAGGCACCATATTTAGTACCACACAAAAATATTTGGTCAGTGAATGAATGTCGAATGAAAGTAGTTAGACACTGTGCTAGGCACTGGGAATACAAAGAAACACAGATCATGGCTTCTGCGCTGCAAAGGCTCATGCCTGATGAACTAAATCATTCATTCATAACAATGAAAGATTTAGGATGGAACTTACTATATAAATAATTTAAAAAATATTATGTGTGTTAGTTCAGAAGATCTCATACAGATAAAATATGCAGTAGATAATTCCCTTCTCATGCATATATAATACTAGAGACCTTAGAGTAATAATTCTTGGTTGATGTTTTGATATCATTGTTTAGGGCTGCTACGAAGGGAGATTGTAGGAGGGGAAGGAGACAGAGGTGGATGGTAAGAATTGTCATTAGTGGTAGGAAAGCAGCAAAGTTATGACGTCTAATGCTGATATATCTTATCTGTAATTCTTTGCACATGTAGTTAAAAGTGCTGGGAGGATTTAGGGAGAGTGAATTATAAGATTTGGAATCGGGCCTAAACCGTAAGTTGATAATGGAATTCTTATTTTTTTCCAACCCTCTGGCTAGTCGTAGGGCCAAACCACGCTAGCACATCTGCCAGCACAGTGTCTTCTCAAACCGTGGAGAGCATCTCCCCTACTCTTTGGCTGTTCTCGGAGAGATCTCTCTCTGCCCAATTCTGCTAAACTCAAAGCCAGCAGGAGCTGGCTTTGGGTTGTCAGCAGCCGATATGTTCAAAGACAGATGGCTTAGGATTTGAGGGAATGAACACCTGTAGTATGGTCAAGGCCAGAAATATTCAAAGGTAAAAAATGAGAAGATGGTTTGGCAATAGATCCTTGTGTATAAAGAAGTGAAGTGAAATAATGGTGATTATATTTGGTTGGATCCAATATTGTCTGTATGCTCTGAGATGAAAATGTATAGACTGTGTTAGAAACCTAAAATCTATGTTGGAAGTCTCCTTTGCTACTTCTGCTTTTTACTAGACCATGACTTCAGTATTCTTCAAGCCATTTGATGTTATCTCTCCTTCTCTCCAATTCATAAGAATATTCAAGATAAATTTGAAAATAGGAAGTAAGAGATCAGCAAGTTCTATGTCTTTCAGTTTCACTTTTCACTTTTCATACTCTCTTAGGATATTGAAAACTTTTTATTTGTTGACAAAATTTCTAATATTTTGTCCTAGCTCTCCATTTTTTACATATTTGCACTTTTTTCTGTATATAAAGCTATATCTACAGCACTATGATGGCCTCTTTCTCTAACACAGTCTTGGAATTGCACAGCACAATTGACTTCTTCACTTTACTCTAAATCTCAAACCTCTTGATAGAACTGTTAACTCAGTGAGGACTGATTGCTTTGAGTCTCAACGTTTCTACACACTTGAATGCACTTAAAAATTCAAACACAGTATGGAGCAGTTAAATATTCTTCATAATAGAAGTAAAATGATAAATAGAATACGGACAAGAATTCAGAGAAATGCTGTTGCCTGGGTACAAATAAGAACACTTGGCTAACTGAACTGTATTCAACACAGCATAATTTAGTCTTGGGACGGCAATTTACTGCGACTTACATTTGTCAAAGGCTTTGCCACTGTATGCTGTCTCAGTTCCTCCAGTCAGTGGTTAGCTAAATCCAAAAACATAATACCCCCATTGGCTCTCCTTGAGTCTCTGGCTGGTCCTATAATCTTCTGTTGTTCAACAAGCTCTAACTTAAAAATATATATCCAGCAGAACAAGACTTCTGCAGCCCTTTGAAAAATCTGGACACTGGATTCTTCTTCTCAGTGTTGGCTATCACTTTGGCCCAGTGAGTCTGTGGAAATGGCAGCTGTCAGCAGGCAGCCTTCCTCCGTTGGCCCTGGTTCATCTCCCACTTGAAAGGAAGTTCCAAATTCCATTCTGCCCTTTTCCTCCAATCCGATCCCTCCATATGTCTTTTTCTGGGTCATAATAGAAAGAAAAATGAACAAAGATCATTCAGTTTCTCCTTTTCTCTCTTCCACTTATGACTTAAGAACTAAGTGCCTTCTGATCAGGAAACAATTGCTTAACTGACAAAGTAGAATTTCTAAACACTTTTCTCAGTGTATCTTGATAGATCATATTACCTTCTTTCCTAATCAATAGCTAATTAAAGCTATGAGGATCATTGTTGAAATGATAGATATCCTGCAATTTTAGAATGTCTCAAAAACTGATTGTCAAAGTTACCTTTTCCTACAACATATGCAACAATTCAAAAGGTATTTTTAATCAACAGAACAATTCTTAACAGTAGTGGATTTTCTCACAGATCCAGAGTCATGTGTCTTTAAATACATTTGAAAGGAATTGAATGGGGAGTAGAATGAAACCATTATCTATGGTTTAAAAATATCTCAAGGAGTTTTGCATAGTAATATAATATTGAATAAGCAAAACATGATGAATAGAAGAGTGAAATCAATTCTGCTCAATCTGAAGATGATCCACACCTGGGAAGTCAGCAGAACTTCAATGCTGCCATTGAGTTCCCTCCTCCAGTGAGGCAAGCAGTACTGATAAAGATCACAGACTTTGCAACCCATCAGCCTTGGTTCAGATACTGGCTCTGCTGATTTTTGGCTGTGTGATCTTAGGCAAATTACTCAATCTCTCGCTGCCTTTTCTGAAGAAATGAAGATACTCATAGCATGTACCTCATTGAGTTGTTGTGAGCCTTCCTTTTGCTAATATACACAAAACAATGAGAATCGTGCTTGGCACATGCTGAGTGGTCTGTTTGTGCCCCTCTAATTATATCAGACAATTTTAAAATGTAGTAACAGTCTATTAAGAGATGGGAGCACTGTGTAATTAAAATCTAGTGTCAGCCTTAAATTTTGCCCAGATTAGTTATATTCTTTCTGTTACACTGACATTTCTTGGCTCTATTTTTCTTCTTATAATTTAAGAAGAGAAGCACACTGTGCCCTACTGGGCCAGGCAGGGGAGAAGCAGCTTTTCCCAGTGCCCCTGTTTCCTCCTGTCTACCTTTTAGATGAGGCTTAGCTTAAGCTTGTAGCTTCCCAAGGGAGTCCTGGGCTGCAGCTGCAGCTCAATTGCTATTTACAGTGTGACCTAGGGTGGTTCTTAGTCCGTGTGGATTTTAAGAACCTGGGAAGTCTAGATCTGCTTTTGTATAAGAGAAGCAGGGAGTGCCAGATCAGAATCACTGTAAGAGTGTGCATTCCCATTCTCTGCCTCTCGCTATATTCCTTCAACACCCAATCTCTAAAGCTAGGTCATATGGTGTATATTTGAAGGTTTTGCATAAAATTTTTAAAAGAACTGGATACTAAAAACCGATGAAAACATCTTGCCTATGACGTAGATTTAGACAAGTAATACCAGCAGTCTTTAGCGGCAGTTGTTTCTGATCTCCTGCTTATGATGATCATGATGATGATGATGATGATGATGATGGTGATGTTGAAGACGATGAGAATAATAACATCAGTAGATACCATTTATTGCATATCTACCATTGATTAGACACTATACTAGGTGTTTAAACATGTTGATTGATTTAGTCTTCACAATAACCCTGTAAAGCGTTATCCCAATTTTATAAATAAGAAAAATGAAATCAAAGAGCCTAGTAGCTTTCACAAAGTGACACAACCAGTGGATATCCACCAGACTCCAAAGCCCAGGCTCCTCTGCCTAGCAGCATCACTTTGTCACCCATCAACTACTCAGTCACAAATTTCTGCTCAAAGAGCATTTACCCCTCTGAAAATCGAGATGCCTCGTTGTCTCCTTTATATGCCTTTCTTTACTGCTTGCTAGTAAATTCATGTTTATATAAATTGCTTTTGTTGACTCCAAGGTATTAGGTTATTTGATGTTGTTATTCTAATTTATGCCCTTTCAAGATGCAGCCACAGAGGAAAAAGACCTTGAAAAGCTCATGCATTTCCAGATGAGTTTATAAATAGAAACAACATCATCCAGTCTCTTGAAATAGAGAGACATCAGGAGAAAGGCCATTTTCAGGCCTTTTTTGCCTTGACCAGGTCACTTCTTATTTTGTCCTCATGGACGAGTGAAAGTAATTGATCCCCCCTGTCTTTTGAAGGTTTCCTGGGTGCTGTTTGCTGCAGAGAGAAACAGCAGAATTCTGTTAGCCTCTGCCCATTCACCTCCTTTTAGTATCGAGATAAAGCCATACTAGCAGATTGGAAGAAGACAGTGGAGTGAATTTAGCCCAGTTTTATTTGATTCAACAAACATAAGCAAATGATTTGTCAGGCTTTAAGTATAGAATACTGTACAGCACATTTACAGCTTTGGGTCGTGTTTAACTCGACAGCAGTGATAATGGTAATTCAGTGCAGTCCTTCACTGAGTCAGGCAATAAGGGGCGTAACTTTATATTTAAGATGTGCACTTAAAAAATAGGAGTCCTTAAGTCCCAACTACTTTTTTTTAAAGTCAAAACAACATATTTTCTAATAGTATTTCCTAGCTTCTGCCCCATCTGCAAGTTGTGCGGTGTGTTCTTTGACCCCTTCCACTCTGGGGTTATTTGTAGGGGATTCATGTGAGGCAGATAACTGAATTTTCAGTCTTTGGACTAACTACCTTCTTGACCTCATGCATTATAATTTATGGGAACATGGTAGCAGAAAAAGCAAGGGCTCTGAAAGTAAATGGACATGAGTCGAAATCCTAGTCCATGTCTGACTATTTCCTCATCTCTAAAAAGCAGACACAAGAATCCCAGCGTCTTGTGGTTATTGTAGGAGTTAAGTGAGATTGGATATGTAGTAGACTAGTGTCTGATATAAATATGTGGTGCTTGATATAAGTCTGACCTCTCATTTCCCCATCACTTCCCACCTGTTCTGGTTCTAAAGAAGACCTGAGTTTCATAGTCATATGAGAATATGGGTTCCAAAGTCAGAGTCCAGACTTCACATTCCACGTCCATTGCTTACTAACTTTTTCAGCCTAGAGCAAGGTTTTATCTCTTTTAAATTTCCAATTTCTTATTTGTAAACTACTGATTATAATGGCAGCTATTTTCTAGGGTTGTTTTACGTGAGATAGTACATATAAAATGTCTAACACATAAGAAGCACTTAATATATGCTTGATATTAACATTATTAATGGGAAAGATGCCACTCAAAGTGGCCCTATCTTATAATAATAACAAATAATCGCCTCTCATTTGACAAGCACAGTTCTAAGAACTTTTATTTGTGTGAAATCATACAGTTACCTTAATAACTTGATAAAGTGAGTATTGTGATTTATAAGCATGCCCATTTTTTTAGATGAAAAAATTGAGGCCAAAGGAGAGTAACTTTCCCAAAAGACCACAGCTAGGAAGTAACAGAGCTGGGATTTGAATTCTAGCTGTTGGGTTTCAGGTCTATATTAATCATTTGCTAATCTTACCTGCCTCACATGTTATTTTGCAGCACCTCAGTGAGTAGACAGGGAATGGACTATTGTTTCTTATTTTGTAATGAAGAGACTGAGGGTCTGAAGGGTTGGGCTTCTTAGTGAAAGTGTTTCTGTTAACCCATGAAACAAAAGAGCCCAACCTTCCTTCAGAGGTCCCAAAAAACCTCTAAGAATTCCTGACCACTTATTTTCTGTGCATATAGGGAAGAATAGGAAAGAAATTGCCTTGAAACCTCATCTTATTCTAAAACTTCACCTAGTTTAAGCTTTTACTCCATAATGTAACTGAATATAAATGTGATATTTAAAATTTCTTAGTGCTTGAATGTAATGGATGCTCCAGAAAGATGTGTCATGTTTTTCCTATGGATTTTGTGTCTACCAGTTTGAGAACTTGGCCTTAAATATAATGCTAGCAATGCTAAATCATAAAGATTCTTGGGCATCAGTAGACTCTAACTTAATATCAATTTTTGGGACCTCTTTTTAATGCTATAAAGATGTCACCTAATGGTATACCTCAGAGAAGAGCCAAATAAGCAAATTATTCTGGCAGCCATCCTGCTGAAGACATAGCTCTTGCACTGAACTCTTGAGCCCATGCATTGATCACTGGGAAAAACAATTATTAGCACAATTGGAGTCATTGCTCATGACATCACTTATGGTGAATTAAAGTCGCTCAGGACTGGTGAGCACATCCTGCCGTCATACCCCCTCCTTCCCTCACCCTCGGCACTCTAGTTGTGCCAGATAATCGTGGCTCTTTGAATGTGGTGCACTTCCTCACACCTCCCAGCTTTGCACATGCTGTTGGAATATCTTTGCCAACTTCAAAATCCAGCTTATATTAATATAGACTTTTTAACTTCCAAACGTTGAATCAATTCAAATCATTCCCAAGGAGAAGAGAATGGTGCAAGTGATTTGATAATTCAGTATAACAGATGTTCATTGACTATTTGTTGAGTGTTGGATATTACAGAGGGTACAAAGATGGATAAGAGGTAGAGTCTATAAGCTTTAAATTCAAATTAATAAATAACTATCAGGTACATATTATAAACCAGTGACTTTATTAGGTGTCAGGAATACAAACATGAGCAAGCTGTTTTCTCTGTCTTGGAAAACCGTACAGATTGTCAAGGGAACAAAACATACAAACAAAAACCCACATTAAAATGTGATGTGATAATATCAGATAAAAGCATGATGAGTCGTTTGGCATAGGGTGGAGAAGGGTCTGAGAGAACCATATCATAGACAGACAGAAGGGCTGGATCACGAAGGCAAAAGTTGGAGTTTGCCACGTAAAAGTATTTAGGAGGACATCTCAGGGAGAGAAAACAGCATGAGCATCTTGCAATTTAGTGAGGGACCCAGGAAAGAATTGTGTACCAGGAATTAGATGTATACAAAACCATTGGAAAGGTGGAAGAGCAGAAGTTATGACTTTTGGTTTTGTGATTATGCCTCCATATCTACGATCAACAGGCAATTGCTGTTGCATCCTTAAGGTTCAACACGAGACCACAGTGAATGGGGTTCAGCTGCTATGAATATTCATGTCTATAAAGCTCACTTGTCCACTGCCACAGTGCAAGAAGCAAGGCCTCTGTTCCCCTGCCACCTTCCAAGTCTTGCATTTCTATCCCTTATTGGCAGAATCTCCACTGTGTTTACAACCATAGTCACAGAGGAGTCTGTAATATATTGTTTTTAGCTTTCCATCCCATCTAATACAAGTTGGCGAAAACATAAGAAGGAGCGGAAATGGATATTAAGACTCAACACATAATATTTCACTCACAGAATATACAAAATGTCCTAACACAGAAGTGTCTTCTATGCATCAGGCACATAATACTGGGGATATTAAAATGAATGAC
Organism: Equus asinus; assembly: GCF_041296235.1. Lineage (NCBI taxonomy): Eukaryota > Metazoa > Chordata > Mammalia > Perissodactyla > Equidae > Equus > Equus asinus. The sequence goes on from NC_091792.1 coordinate 144,681,315, forward strand.
ATGTGGGTGCTGCCTTGAAGCTATTCCCTTTGTCAACATAAGAAAAGATGGTTTGAAAGAACATTGTGCTAAATCAGGATAGAAATTTAAAAGCTTTCTTTACAGAGACTGATTCAAATAAACAAACTAATTTGGGAGTCACTTGTAGAATTTACCATTCTGTCACCACAGCACCAACAAAAACCCTCCATCTTCAAGATTCAGAGATCTAAACATGTCTGTACTCCGTGAGGCTCTGGGTCTTTAAAAGCAAAAGTGTTAGAAAGTATAATCAATAAATACTTAATACAATTTGAACTGAACTCTCCAACTACTTATGGAGAAATGTTCCATTTCATGCCAGAAAGCCTGTTTGGCAGATTGTAATGTCACAAGCAGTGAGAAAACATAAGTCACCTTGAGAGCTGATTGAATATAATCAATGATTAATGGCAAATTTGTGGTCCCTTTAATGACCACAGCTAAATCAAATCAAATTGAAGCATAAATTCGGATGCTTTCTGGAATTGGGTCATGTAAAAGTAAGCTTTATGAAGAAGGAAAATCAATTTTGTAATATTACTATGAACAGATTCATAGCTCACAATGTGGAGTTTTTTATTGGAAGAGTTTTGGCTTTTCCTTTTACATATTTGCATATCTTTAATTGGGATGGCAAGGTTGTGTGGATGTAATCTCAAAGGGTTCAGTTAACAGCCATACATTTTGTTTTGGTTGATTTTATTTCAACCACATGCACTAAAGTCAGCATGGGTTCAATCACTTAAGAATAGAAATGCTTTAATTATCATTTCAATGAAAGAAATAAGGAGGTAGACTAGCTTAGCTCTCAGTACCAAGGCCTACTTGAAATTAGTTGAATGCTTTCAGGTCTTCTAGAAGTTTGATGACATCTTATACTTCCATCAGGATAAATTTAGTAAAATTGTAATCATGTTTTGAAAAGTATGCCATTGATGAATTGATCTCAAGATTTATTATCTGTGTGGGTACTGTCTCTGAGTCTATGCTCCCAATTTCTAGCTGAAATTAGGGAGTAAACAAAAATAGTCCTTTATTGAACCATTAGCCAGTGCAGAAAAAAAGATGTGGGAAGGGTGGTTTTAGGGAGATAGAAATTTGCAGCAAGTGTAACCTTGCTGCATAGAGTCCACCAAGAGAATACTCCTGGTCCCACAATTCCCACCTACACCCTAAAATGTTTTCCTAGAGACTGACATGGGCACAGGCACTATAGGAAAAGGCCTGATGACCTATCAGTTTTTCTTTGGGTTCAGACCCAAGAATCAGAGGCTAAGTGTGGATCAGCAAAAAAGATTAGGGTATGGAGAGCAGACTTGAGAGAAAGAGGTGGGAGACTGGGTCAGAAAGGGCATCTACACCCAAGTGATAGTCATTCTTTATCCATCAATGTAGTGAATGGTATAGAGAAAAACATACTCCTTTTCAGCCAATCAAATGTGATACCAATGCCTGACATTTGACTGAAATTTTTATTAAATAAGTTTGTGGGCTTATGACCACCATATTGAATCTCATTAAGTGGAGAGAGAAGAAGAATTGGGTAGTAAAATATCTTTAAAACAGCAAGGGTAATTATTATATGTTATAGAGAAAATAGTCTTCAGTTTTGTGAGCTGAATACAGCGTCCCCTTCAGATGAGTTGTGCACTCTGGTTTGCCACAGTGTCCACTGCTCATTCTATCTGAAAGATACTAGCATTCATCCAGTTGCTCAAAGCCCCAAAATTGGAGTCTTCCGTGGCGCTTTTCTTCTTCTCATTCTCTTCATCCATTATTTCAGGAATCCTTCAGAGTTTACCTTCAACATATATCATGAATCCCATCCTTTTGTTATACCATCGCCACCCTCATCCTAGTCTGTGGACTACTAGCATTGTCAGTGAACTACTTCTGTGGGTTCTTTCCTGGTCTCTCTTCTTGCCCTGAAATCAAAATTTAAAAAGTAAATCTGCTCATATCCCTCCCTGACCAGAAACCCTCCAAAGGTTTTCAGCCTTAAGTAAAATAAAATCAAAGTCTTTAGCATGTCTCTAAGCTTCGAGTGACTTGCTCCACTTACCTCTTCTGACACCAACTCCTACCTCTTTACCTCATGCTGACTCCTCACTGTTCTTTGAACATGCCTAGGATGCTCCCCACTCAGAGCCCTTGCACTTGTTTGTCCCTGTTCCTGGGATGCTGTTCCCCTAGAAATTTGCAAATCTTTCTCCCACATGTCATTCATAGCTCTGCTTAAATGCCATTTTCTCAGAGAAGCCTTTCCTGACCTCCTATTTAATATTTCCCACAACGGTCACAATAATTTCCTTACTCTGCTTTTAGTAAATCCTTATGGCACATGTGTAACTAAACTGACACCGTATCTTTATTTATTTAGTGTCTTTTCTTATCATTTGTAAGCTCCACAGGTAAGGACTTCATCTTCAGTACCTAGAACAGTACATGGCATACACTAAGTATTCAATGCTTACTGAATAAAGGAATGTATGGAGCCTTAAAATGGAGGCTATTTCACTTTTATATGTTAACTACTAGGATTCTTGTACGCAATCAAGTTCAAGAACCATGCCGTAGATGATACAGGAAGAAGGGCAATGTATTACATAATCTACCAGCACAATTTAATCATTCCGGTTGTTCCAATTGAATTGAAAATACTCCTCTGTGTTTTGACCTCACCGGGGAGATCTATAATAGCCGTTTTATGCTCATGAAAACACGCAGTACTATCCACACATAGTCATGCTTAGATCCACTTTGACTTATTTCAGAAATTAAGTATTATCTTTCATGTTTTCCAGAGTCTTCTTTTACTTTTCCCAACTCCAAATAGAGATTCTCTAATTCCAGGTCCAATATTGACTATGGTGTTAAATTTTCTTTCTTTTTTTCTTGGAGTAGTACCTTAAGGGTTCATTCGATTGTAGACAGCTTAAAATAGAGTTGCACAGAAGATCACAGCAGCAATAAACATGAAAAGGATTCTAACCATGGCATAAAGGGAAAAGCACAGGTCAGAGGAAAAATGCCGAAACATAGAAGACAATTTACCTTCTACCGAGATATATTTTTAGGAGCTGTCTAACATAGCCGGGCTGGAGGATCTGTTAGCCTGGCAAAATCCATAACCCCACAGCAAATTTATCATTCCCAGAGGCAGAATAGAAAGATACTTTTACAGTGATTTTAAGTTTCCTAAGTATCTTTTCCCCATTAACTCTTTATAATTTTTTCAAAAATGATTTCCACTTTGCATTTAGGCAATAAAGACCAGAGTAAATATTTCAATGCAATGTTGTTGGGGAGGAAAGGAACGCTGGAATTTAAGCTAAAAGTCCTAGATTTTAATAATTTGCTCTTCTACTTAAACCTCTGTGACCTAAAGTAAACTACTCAATGTGGTAGGTGGAGACTCTTCTTTGCCATTATAGCTGTTCGCTCCTTCTCCCTAGACACACAGCCAAGTAGTATCTCATTATGAATGGCCATGTGACCCAAGTTCTCACTATGTTAGTCTGCTAGGGCTGCTGTGACAAAGTACCACCAGGCTGGGTGGCTTAAACAACAGAAATTTATTTTCTTACAATTCTGAAGACTAGAAGTCCAGGATCAAGGTGTTGGTATGGTTGGTTTCTTATGAGGCCTCTCTTCTTGGCTTGAAGATGGGGCCATCTTCTCCTTCCTATGTCTTCGTGTCATCTTCCCTCTATTTGTGTCTCTGCCCAAATTTCCTCTTCCTATAAGGTTATCAGTCATGTTGGATTAGGGCCCACTTTAATGACCTTGATTTAATTTAAAGTCACATTGTGAAGTACTTGGGGTTAAGATTTCAACATATGGATTTTGGAGGGATACAGTTCAGCTCATAACATTCAGCAATGGTAGACTTCCTTTCTCGTTTCCCTCTTGCTGCCCAGAAACAGTGATTATTGGAGTCACCTTGAATGCCACATATTTTGTGCCCATAATAGGTATTTCTGAGATGTCTTTCTTAGGTAGAGCCTACCTTCTCACCTGGGAAAGAGAAATGGACTCGACTTTATTAGAATGATCCCACTGATGTCTGTTTGTTACAGTAATTTATTGTTCACTCTAATATATTTAACATTCTGTCTAAGCCCAACTTTCCTCATCTCAAAAATGGGAATAAGAAATTTGCTCAAACTGCTGTGATGAAAAGTAACATGTGTGTGTGAGAGCACCCAATACAACGATGAATCTAAAACTATAAGGGGAATTATTTTCTGCATTCTACTTGCAGAGACTCCCTGTTGTATTAAGGTATGTGAAACTGTTTTATAAATTAAAAATCACTCAAATATGAGGATTTATTGTTATTAATCCTTTAGTCTATAAGCTGTAATTACAGAATTTAGTGACAGGCTTCAAGAGATCTTTGAAAGCAGAATTTTGAGTATATGTGATTATTTTCTTCTTCCAAGTGTCCATAAGCTTTATCAGCTTCTCAAATGTATTTTTGATTCACCAGTGTTAAGAACCACTGAATTAAAGTGCCCAATCAGGCTGGGTAAAGTCCAGGGTCTTTGAGGGATTGTCTCAAAGGTGGTGCTAGTAGAGAATACAGCCTTAGGGGACCGGAATGAAAGGGCTGCCACTGGAGGGGGATGAAAGGAGTTGAGAGAAAGTCTCACAAAATTATTAGGATGCTAGAGACAGAGGTTAGGAAAAGAGGTCGATGGAGATGGAGGGATGGATTGATTCTGGGGGAAACTCTACACCGTCTCACCTTTGCCTCAGGGTTTGCCTATCCCTTTGGCCCTTGATCTCCTCAGTCTGTCCTTCCCTCGTTTATATGCTGGATCTCATCAAAGAGATGTTATGAAAGAAATCTAGAGATTTTCTAGTTCAACATCCCCTTGAGTAAATGATAAAGCTGAAACAATGGGAGAAAAGGGAAGTGTCATGGCCAACATCACTCAGGTAGTTGGCAGAACAAGGCTAGAATATGGCTAAGTCATGCTTTGTCTACCACACTACATCAATTACAATGTCATTCCCAAAGAAATTAACAGTCCCCAAGGGGAGAACTTCCCACCAATAGGAGACAGCATGGTTCTACCACTCACTTTCTCCCTCTCCATCTCCTCTTTGTCCTCCTTCTCATCCTCCTCTTTCCTTTTTATTTTCTATTTTTATCAAAGTGAAACATGTCCAGAATTTGAAGAGTCAGCTAGTTCTATAAGATTGGTTACAAACAGCAGCAGTTCCCTTCACCCATCTGTATCATTTCTCTGTTATAGAAACCACTTCTTCTTTTAGCTGAGTATTTTGGTATTATCACCAATGCTGTAAATAACAGATTGAATTCCTTTTTTAATCCAATTTTGGGCATCATCTATCGACCTCCCATTTTGAAAGATGAAGTTTTAGCACTCTTTTTCTCCTCATTGCCTCTCACCACACATTTATATCCTTCCTCTCCTTCATCTTCCTAATACACTGATCTGGCATTTGGATTATATCAATATTCTATAAATGCATTATTATGACTAGGGTTGTATAACATGGAGATCAAGAGCATGGGCTCTAGAGCCAAAATGCTTGGGTTCATAATCCACCTTTACCATTTACTAGCTGGGTGACCTTGGACAAATCACCAAATTCTATGTGCTTGAGTTGCTTTACCTGTAAAATGGGGGAATACTGGTACCCGCCTCACAAATTTGGTATGAGGATTAAATGAATTAACACATTTAAGGTTTTTAGAATCATGACTGCACGTGAAAGTAATATGTAAATATTTTTTTCAGAGCTGAGCTATGTAATATTTGATTACTTTTCTTTTTATGCAGAATGTTTCCTCTATAGTTAGTGCTTGACTTGTTTTCCCATATGAGCAATTTAAACCCCACATTTCCAAAGTTGTCTAAATATTCTCTCAAGATATTCAGATGCATGTCGTAGTCCATCTATTTCATCATCCTAAAGAAGTCTTTTCCTGCAAATTATGGAAGTACTCCAGTATGGACTGGTCACTTTCCATGTCTAGCTCACAGCTGTCATCTGGGGACTGTATTTCACTTTCGTTTGGGGATTCTTTTAGCTTTTCTCCAGTTTGGATTGCTTGTTTCCAGTATCCCATGTCTTTCGTCTTTCTCTTTAGAAAGAGTACATAAGAGATAACTTCTTGAGATCATTCATGTCATAAAATGTTTTAATTCTAAACCCACTCTTGATTGCTGATTTGGCTCACTGAGATTCTAGATTGAAATAACTTCCATCCAGAATTTTGAAGACATTCCTCAATTGCTTTCTAAGTGTTACTTTTGAGAAATCAGTCCTTTGATTTCTGGTACAATTTTTGTGAGTGTAACATACTTATTTTGTCCAGAATCTTGTAGAATCTTCTCTTTGTCCAAGGTGTTCTGAAATCTAATAATGTTGTGCTTGTGCTTTGGTGTAAGTTTCTTTTTAATCAATGTCCTGGGAACTGGTAGATTCTTTCAATATGGAAACCCAAACATTTCCTTCAGTTCTAGGGAATATTCTTTTTATTTTTTGAGGAAGATTAGCCCTGAGCTAACATCTGCTGCCAATCCTCCTTTTTTTGTTGAGGAAGGCTGGCCCTGAGCTAACATTGTGCCCATCATCCTCTACTTTATATGTGGGATGCCTACCACAGCATGGCTTGCCAAGGAGAGCCATGTTTGCACCCGAGATCCGGACTGGCGAACCCCGGGCTGCCAAAGTGGAACATGCCCACTTAACTGCTGAGCCACCGGCCCGGACCCAGTTCTAGGAAGTATTCTTGATATGTATATGTGCATTTTGATAACTTTCCTCCATTTTCTCTCTTCTCTCTTTTTGAACTCCTATTATTCAGGCATTGGAGCACTTATGCTAGTACTCTAACTTTCTAACTGTTTTTTTGCTTGTTTTATGGGAATCTCTCAACTTTATATCTCAAACCTTTTTTAATGTTATTTATTTAAACCATCTTATTTTAAATTTCCAAGCGCTCATTTTGGTGTTGCTTTTTGTTTCATCAAATCCTGCTCTTGTCTCCTGGGTACAATATTGTTCTTCTTTCCTCATGGACTGATTGGATTCCACAAAGCCACATTCACCAAAACCCCACTTGGAGCATGGAAGCCTGACTGTCAACGTTCCAAGAGCTGAGCGGGAGAAACAGACAAAGGGTTTCAGTTTCCATGATGCACAATCCATGGAATCCTCCTCTTTTCATTGTGCTCCCTCCAACTTCATTTTTACCTGGTGTCTTCCACTCCAGAGATCTTTTGTTTTATCATCTCCAAAAAATGAAACACCAGATTTTGATGAGGAAGGGAAGGAAGACACCTAGCCACCCAGACTGGGTGGGGAAAGAGATCTGAGGATCTGCTAGTTCATAAACATATTTGAAGTCAATTCTCTTCTTTTTATCCCACAATTCACCCCCATATTTAGAGGTAACTGATACTGCCAGTTCCTGAGCCTTTTGGAGCTGTTCTGTGATTGTTCTTTTCCCCCCTGTTCTTCTCATCCATAGAGACTTAGGTGTTAAGTAGGGTTTTTTCTCTGTTGTTATAGTGGAGTTTCAGGAAAGAGAAAAAGTGAGTAAGAAGCTGCTCCCCTGGAATGGAAAACTGTCGTCATCCTTTCTGGGTCATCTTACCTATACAGAAGGATCAGAATCATCTCTAACTAGCTTTACCCAGAGGCCGGGCATTCGCTCTTTATGTGACCCAGGGAAAGTGTTTCATATTTAGTTTCCTTATGTGTAGTAGGGGCTGATCAATATCTGTATATCAGGGATTCTGGGAAGACCTAATGAGGTAAGGGATGTAAGTTTCTTAGCACAGTGTCCGGTATACCTTAGGCCCTCACCAAACACCAACTCCTTCAAATAGTTTAGAATATCATAAAACAATTTTTAAAAGACAAGGTTAGTTCCTCTTTCCTTCCACTCATCACCCTAAGGACCTACTTCCCAAAGCTGCTCAAATTCCCTCTCTAGGATTATAACGTCCTCCCATATTCAGTTCCACATCAGAAAGACTTTTTTATTTACACCTGTTTTGCACAAATTAAGATTCTCAGTGTTGACAGTGGATAAAACTTGGTAAAACTCAGGCCGCACCTCAGAGACCTCAGAGCTGAAAGCCTAGAACCAGGAGTTTATTGTTTGGAACAGGCTTCTTCCAATTCCAAATAGGCTAATAAAGACTCTATTAGGAAAACACAGACTCCCTCCTGGGAAACAGGAGGCTATGAAGCTGCCTGCATTTACTTGCTGTTGGAGAGTTTGCATTTGTTTTGACTTTCTCTAATTAAATTGGGAAGACTTCCTTCAGGTGAGGCAGGATTCTATTTCCTTTCCTCTATTGCACAGTCTGAGTGGAGGGAACTTGGTTAGACAATGACGCAGGATTGTGAATGTCCTTGCTTCTCACCTTCATATGTCCAACAAGAAGCCAAGCTTCAAGGTTCAGGTCTATTCTCTCTGAACTTTCCATAGCACCATCCTCTAATCTGAAGTAATGTCTCTGCATAGCTCCTTATCTGTGCTCTTCTAGTGCCCCTCATTTCTTTTTACCTTGATAAAGGAGATGCTTTCTTTCCTCTTCCCCAGCCAGATGCCTTGGAGTTCCTCCATGAGAATGAATACATTCATGCAAATGTGACAGCGGAGAATATCTTTGTGAATCCAGAAGACCTGACCCAGGTAATAGCCAGGTCCTCCCTACTCCACCCTACCTACATTTTATCTCCCTGATGAACTTGAATGTCTTGAAACCAAAAATCATCTTCATACATGTTTAGTCCTAAGAGTGTTAACTCCTATTTAATCGCAACAGTACAATAGGTAAATTGTGTCATTAGAATTTCCCAAACTAAATGTGGTAGGTTGAATTATTGGGCCTGATTCCCTTCTCCTCATTGTATAATAGTATTGTATTGTGCATCCACACTCTTCCTTGGCCTCATGGTAGGTGGAATGTATTTTCCCCAACTTTGACTGTTGCCGTGGGGGTGTTAGTTGATGTGACACAATCAGAGTCTGGAAATCTGCTACATGGTTGGCTTACCCCACTGGGCGTCTGCTGTTGCCATGAGGAGAATGTGTTGCAGGAAGCTGTCCCCACACCCCCAGCTTAGTCACTCCAGTTGACCTGCAGACTCCCAGACTGATAAGGAACCAGCCAGCTGGCTAGCAGATGTATGAGAAGGAAATAAATGTTTGTTGTTGTAAGTTTTTGAGTTTTGTGGTAGTTTGATATGCACCATTACTGAAAACATCACAGAATAAGGCTAACAAACCTCTTCAATGATGTGTATTTTCAGTGCTAGTATGGCTGATAAAGTGGATTTATCTTTCAAAAGGTCCCTGTGTTACATATGATCAAACTACTGTGTACTTCTCTGTCATCATTGTTGAATGATGACACTATTGAATGCCTTTCTTATTTACTGTCTTCTTTATCTGCTGATCTCTAAGTTCTGTGAGGTCAGCAATTATGTTTGATTTATTTCTTATTATAACCCAGTGACTATCATGGTATCTAGTACATAGAAAGTACTCAATATTAATCAAATGAATAAAAAAAATGAATGAATAATTAAAAACTAGATGGACAGACCCCAAAATGCTTGGGAAAGCTAAGTATTCCCCCATCAGAAAAATAAATGTATAAATGCACATAAAAAGTGGCATGTAATATGAGAGATCTCATAAGACTTTAAAATCTATCTGATTCTTTGGCTGAAAGTTTAGAACTTATAATCAAGAAAATGTGGAAACATTTCAGACACCAGAGCCTGAAAAGCCCCTAAATTTTGCTGTGGTATTTTAGGAAGAGATGTCTATATACATTGGCAAGGCTCAGTAATTTTCCAGGGGACAGGTTATTTGGCCAGATGAGTCAATTTCCTGGTCGTGCTGTGTATCCTTCTGTACGTTCTTTCATCTTTTACTCATCAAACAGGCTAAGGGATAGACCAGGAAGAAAAGGAAAAGGACTCAAAGATCGTTTTTCTAGGACCCAGAAAGAGGGATATGATATGACCAGAGAAAGTTCACAGTCTATACAAATGGTCATCACTGTTGAGGATGTAATGCATTATATTTAGTGAGTGTGAAGCTCTATGCTTGGAGCAGAAGAGAGAAGAGTAACAGTAGGGTAGCTCTTTGAGGTATTTGTATCTATACAGAAAGTGGGCAGAATGTTCTCATTCTTAATTTTCAGGTTGTGTCTCTTTGAAGCCGGCTATTCCCAGTCACCTTGGGAAATCTAAAACAGCTTAGCAGACTGCCTGGGTTTCTGCTGGTGCTGTCTGTTAGAATTAAGTCCATTTAAACTTGGGTGGGAGGAAACTTCATGTGTGGGCCCCATGAAAATGGAGGAGAATTTCAAGTTTGGGTGGGATGGGGTTGGAGGTGGGAGTTCAGATGGAGGATGAATGAACTGCCGGCCACGAGTGCTTTCTTTCTGAAATCATCTTTTAATTATGTAATTTTTGGTGAGTCATTGGCTCTTTTATAGGTATCAAAATTATCCTGTTTGGGGTTTGATTTTGACTTTTGTGGTTGGGAGTCTTGTGATTTTTCCATTTTTTGACCATTCATTGTGACTCTCAGCGTGACTTCTATGAGGTGAACAAAGACATAAGTTAGAGACAAAATGGATGCACAAATCAAAACAGGGAGACATATGGTCTTTTCCTGATGCTGTGACTTTGGGCAAGGTACTTCTCTCCAGGAAATGCCTTTCCCATCCCTAGAGATTATAACCCTCATTACTTACTTACCTTGTTCCTGTTAAGATGATTCTTGACACCATAGGTCCTTGGGAACCCAGCCATCTATTGAATAGCGGTGACTGAGACATTCAAACTCATTTACAATTTTAAGCTGTCGGTAAGCCAAAAAAAAAAAAAAGAAAGAAACTTCCCCTTTCATCCCAGGCACAGAGTGAGAGAAAGTTTATGGAATTGGCTGGTGTTCTGGCTATCTATAAGCTTCAGTGTTATATTTCATTATGGAAATAAAAGCCATAATGAAAACAGCAGTCTTTAATACCAGACCCAAGCTCCCAACCCCAAAAAGCTTGTCCACGTTTTGAAAAGTTTATAAAATGCTTGTATTTTATTACTAGAAAAATTCTCCAAGTGTTTTACATAATAATATCCCATTTAAATTCTATACTTAACATACAAAGACAATAAATAACTTTTCCATTAATCAATTTTCTACGTAAGTGAGGAATATATTGTAGTGTTTAAACTAAAAAGAATTAGCAACATTTCATGGAAATTTTTTTAAAATGCATCAAATGCATTTTTGCCTTATTGGACAGACTATGTTGAATAAAAATTAAGCTTTCCTCAGTAAGCAATCATTATTCTTATGTTCACAATTTTCATAATGGACAGTAAGATAGCATGCTTTTCTTTCACCTTTATTGCCGATTATTAGCTCTAATTTTTTCCTGCCCGTGTAAACTTTCGTAGCTAGTTTCATATATTTAGGAAAGGTCAGATGAACAAATTGTTAAGGTATCATGTAAATTAAGAGTCAATAGGATATGAATTAAGACCCAAGGGACCTGACAGTCGGGAAAGAGCTTTAGAATGCTCAGTCATTGTCTGTGAGAATGTTTGTATTTACTTCTTGATTTTTCAAAATTGTGTTCTTGATATGTGGTTTGCATTATACATGCATATATATACTCTTGTGTATATAGCGCATATAGGAGTGGGTGCACTTATGTGTGTGTATGTGTGTAGGAATCCAACACGGCATAGTGAAAGGAACATGGTCATTTTATCATCAGACAAACCCTGAACAAACCCTAACAATACTCTACTTACAACTGTGTGACCTTGGCCAAGTTTCTTGTTCCCCTTTGCCTCACATTCCTCAGTGGTTAAATGGGAATAGGGATATTTACTTTATAGCACCTGGGACAATTTCGGAGACATGGAGTTGTAAAAATATTAATTTTTCTTTTCTTCTCTTCTTTATAAAGATACATGGTCTAGTCTTTTCACCCTGGATCTGTTGTTAAACTCACTGCTACTGGAAATATTGAAGTTGTTTGCTATTATAATTAAAAGTGGCAACATGACTTCTTTAATTCAATTATTTTCTTCTAGTTCGTTTGGACAGTTTAGTTCAGGAATTGTAAATATATCATGTATATGCCAACCTCTTTTTCTCCCATAATTGATAATGATTCTCTTTTCCACTGAGCCTAAATGAAGCATCAGAATCCTTGTCAACACAGTGCTAGCTTTCACAACTGATCCACCAGAACTTGCACATATGATGAAACCCAGATCCACAGTGAAGGGCTGATGAACATTTCCCATTGTTCCAGTCAGCATGCTCAGTCATGATGCCAAGAAAATAAGCTTGCTCAGCCCTGGCACTGGTGCCAAGTCTATCGACTATTCTTATCAGCCCTCAGTCTGAAAGGCTGTCCTGTTTTCATGTTCATCTCACACTTTAGATTTCTTTTTGCGGTCCTGTCATTCCTGAGATATATTGTTGATCTTTCATGTCAATCTAGTGAGCGTGTGTTAAGCACTTACTATGTGTCAAGCTGCAATTCATGCCAGATGCATAAGGCCATCTCAGCTCTCAAGGTGCTCATCTGCAGATGGAGATATGCACCTGCTGACCCATCGATGCCAGCCCCTGTGATAGGTTCCACGAGAGAGGAGGAGTGCATTCATTCATTGATTCTTCTATGTGCTCATCCGCTCCAGAACTCAATAGGCATGTAGGTGGTCTGATTTCCTAAGGAGAGTGAACTCAAATGTCTAAATCTTAGATGCAACCAACTAGTAATGTGTGCTAGCTTAAATAAATCATCTTTATCAGATTTGCCCCTTTTAAAATGTCAGTCAGCCCCGGAGGCTAAGTAGACTCCAGGATCTGCAATGTGCCATTGCAGAAATGAGTTCTGTAGCTCATTCTTTTGGAATAATTTTTAAATTTATTCAGCAAGCCTGTTATTTCCAGGGAGCGAGTTAAGCACTGAGGATACAGAGAGAAACAAGATCTATGATTGCTTGAGCAGCTCACAGTCCAGGGAGATAACCAACATGTAAATAAGTAATTAGCATTAAACAGAGGCACCAGGAAGCCATGGCATTTGAGTCGATATTGGATGGGTGAACAGACATTGTCAGGTAAAGAGATGGGATAAGGGCATTTCAGGAGGAGGAATTTCAGAAGAAGGAAACAGCAGGCCAGCAAGCATCAGAGCAATTTATGAAGTAACACGGACATGAGTTACCTGCTGTGGCAGTACTTGTGGGGTGAGAAGGACGGAGATAATAGGAAGATGGAGGAATGAGGCAAAATGGGATTGGAACTGAGGTTCTAGTCATGAGAAGTGTTGAAGTTCGTGTCAAAGAGTTTAAATTTTAACCATAGGTAAGGGAATTGCTCAAAAAATGTAAGGATGGGATAACATAACACTTTAATGGCCAGCATTTGAGCATATCTGGTTTTGTTTCACCTCATTCTCATGAAATTACATTAAACTAGTGCTTGTAATATTATCCCCATTTTACAGGTTACAAAACTGAGGCTTAGAAAGGTTAAGGAATGTTTTTAGGTTATACAATTAGTGACTGTCAGAGCCAGGACATGAACAGTTTTGTTTGTGAGCTCTGGACCTATAGAATGAAAGAAGAAAGGACTAGAAACAAGACATTTTAAGGAGAAATTGCAATAGTTCAGGCAGGAGATGAAGAGAGCTGGCACTGGAGCAGTGGTAGTGTGGATGAGATAAAGGCTCTGGTGTGTCATGTTTCAAGGATAGTCGCCCCTCCTCCATTCTAGAAGGCACTAAGGAATCACATTCTCATTATTTTAAATTCATTCCGTTGAAAATTTTAAATCACTGTTACCAACTTGACCATCCATTTAGCTATTTTCAAATAGCACATTCAAGAATAAAACATTATAACCACTAAAGAAAGTTAAAACAAAAATATTGGAATTACATTCTAAAACAGAGTTCCAAAATGTTCTCAGCGACCTCAGTGTCACTGGAGTGATGTATGGTCGGTTAAGTACAGTAATTTTCTCAATCTTTTTTTCATTCAACAGTCACTTATTGAGGACTGACTTTATTTCAGGCCTTTTGCAAGGTGATGGGGATATGGCGATGGGATATAATTTGGCAAGGGCCAAATGGAGAATCTTGCGCCTCCACGTTACTTGAAAAATAATAGTAAAGTAACATTCTTATTGGAGTGTGTAGGTGTGATGTTTTTGTTAAAATATGTTTCAGAATCATTCTCTTAATACCTTTTATTTGCACCTCATATTCCAGGCAATGTTATTACTAGAAGAAAGGTCCCCATGATGTATTTTGCTTATTTATCGAAGAACAGATTGTAGCAAAAGACTCTGCCTCTGTGACAATAGCTTTGATTAACACCTATCAAAATAGAACCATCATTTGCTCACTTAAACATTTGTTAAATAACCCAATCTGCTACTGAATTAGAAGCTAGATGCCTCTCTCTTCACACGTGCTGAGAGGGCAGTTGCCACCTCCCCCTTCCATCTCTAGGCATGAGTGGCCCTTGCCTACAGGATGTCTCAGGCCTGATCCAGCTCAAGAATCTAGGATTCTATAGATTTAGTGTTTCTCTAGAGTGGCCTGTGGTATTTCAGCTGTACTGTTCCATGAATCAAGGAAAAGATTCCTTAATGGTACCCACCAGAATGGTACCCATTAGGAGTGATGCCGTATACTCTGGTAAGCCTTCATCACCCAGGCTTACTGCTGTGTCATCTCAAAGTAGAGTGAGAATCTGGGTCAATAGGTGATCCTGATGGAGAGAACTAACCTCACAGAATCTCTTTATGAGTAGTGCTCACCCCCTGACTATCTCCAGGACTAGGACTCACTGCTAATATTCATTTTTAGAAGAGCCGTAATTATTAGGATCTGCTTTCTTATACTTGGCTAAGGTCTGGTTGTAATTTTCATTCTGATTTTGCTCTCAGAAGCCAAACAGAATAAGTTCATCATGACTAGATGATAGCCATCTCCTGTCTGTATCAGGTCTTCTTTTTCCTCAGTTAAGCAACTAGATTTCCTGCTATTCTTCAAGTGACACCATTTTGAAACCCCCTCATTATCCTGAACACTTTCTTCTTGACTCACTCTAATTTGTCAGCGTTTCTCTTTAAAATGTGGTACCACGAACTGAACTTAGCATAGTATTCTAAAGAAAATCTGACCAGTAAAAATTATAGGGCTGTTACTATAAATACTGTGTAGACACAGGAGAATCTTGTATGTATCTTGCTGTGTATCTTACTGTTTTATTACCGAAATCTAAAATACCCTTTGTTTTCATCTGACAGCCACATTAATGATTTCTTGTAAAGAATGTTCTGGCCTCAGGGCCTTTGCACTTCCTATTCTCTCTGTCAGGAAAGCTCTTTCCTCACATATTCATGTGGCTCTCTCCTCACGTCATTCTGTTCGAATGACACCTCCTTGGCCACCCCCACTGAAGCAGTGTTCCCCCTTCCACTCTCTTTCCCCTTACATGGCTTTCTTATTTTTTTCATGGAACTATCATTACTTGATATATAATTATTCTATGTAGGTATTATCTATCTTCTCAAAATGTATGCTCCAGGAGGCAGGGAGACTGTTTGGTTCTCTGCTGCATCCACTGGCACCTGGCATATGGAAGACACTCAGTAAATACTTGTTGACTAAGTGAAAATTGGGTGTGCAATGAACTGCAATTTTTAGAACCTTTTCTCATGAAATGTTGTTAGATTAAGTCTTTTCCCCTTCTTCATTTGGCAAGCCACTTGTTTTTCTAATTAAAAAATAGCTCATATTTATTGCAAATCTTTAGACACTATACATAAGCAAAAAAACACTACTCAAATTCCTGTGTATCTGCACAGCATTTTTTTATTTTTATTTTTTTGCTGAGGAAGATCAGCCGTGAGCTAACATCTGTTGCCAATCTTCCTCTCTTTGTTTGTGAACTGCCACCACAGCATGGCCACTGACAAGGAGTGTAGGTCTGTGCCTGGGAACTGAACCAAAGCCGAGCATGCTGAACTTAACCAATAGGCCACTGGGGCTGGCCCAACACGGCATATTAATACATAATTTTCTAGACTTTTCACTCATATATATGTATTTTTTTTTACTAAAATGAGATCATAATTTACGTATGTTAACCCAAATTATTTTTACTGTATATTTTCCCTTTTCAGCAAATATTCTTACTGAATAAGACCATGTAGTATTTTACTTTGCAAGTATACCATAATTTAACACAATTATTAATTATTAGAAATGAAGATTATTTACAATTTATTGTGAACTTAACAGTATTGCATCAAACAGTGTTGCAGTTAAATTTATGAGACATCCATAATTATTTTCTTGGTATAAGGACTTATTGCATCAAGGAGTATAAAATTTACAATACTGCTAATGGCTATTATAAATAGATTTATATTTAAATACTTGGGAATTTTTAGTTTTTGAGAATTCAGGAAGAACACATTTATCTACCACTAATAAAAGTGCAAACTGACATAGTATTTCTGGCTGATGATTTAATTATACCTATGAAGAAAGGAAAAGAACAATAAGTTATAAGCTCTTTCTTTTGTCTATCAAGTTTATAACTTTTTTCCGTTGGCCTAAAGGAAAAATCAAATACATTTTTTAAGAAAATTTTGTTCCTTCTGTCGTATTGAAATTTTGTATTTTTTGGAATCCTGAGTCTGTACCCAACATAAGCATCACTACTTTTAACTTTGTATATTTGGTGAGAAAATCTTCTGAATCTTTATTTACAATGAATAGATTATAAAGTTTTGAATAGGATAGACCAAATACAAAATAATGTTGAACCATTAGGCATCTTGTTAAAGGATTCTTTGTTTTTTTATTTTGTTTTAATGAAGACTGAGTGGGGAGAAATGAAATGAATTTTACTAGAGAGCTACCAAAAAAAAAAAAAAAGAAAATGAATAATTTGTAAAGGAACTTTAAAAAAAGTAAAATATAAAGGAGGGCTAACTGGTTAACAATGATCTATTCCAAGGACGAGAAATCCCAGGTATAGCTCAATATTCTAGCACTCTTCCTGATATTTCTAAATCATGCCTTTGGCTGCTGAAGGACTTCTGTAAGGCAAATGCTGATCCGTATCTCCACTGAGGACAGAAGAAGAAGATATTCAAATTAAAGATCAAGGTTTTGATTAGAAAGAACTCCTTACCAGTACAGAAGTTTAAGTATTGGAATATTCTGCTAATGAAGATCACATCATTCTTATATTATCTTTAAGAAATTATATAGGCTCACCGTAACAGAACCTATGATGCATAACCCCCTCTTCCCTCCTCCCTCTCCACTCCCCCCCCCAAAAAAAACCTATAGTGACTTATAACAGCATTATGTTATTTCTCACAATCTTGTAAGTCTGCATCAGGCCTGGTCATATTGGTTGGCTTTTGCTTATGTGTCTGCAGGTAGCCCACTGGTTTCCTGGGGGCTGACTAGCCTAGGAGGGTCTAAGCTGGGATTATTCAGTTCTGTTGCATGTAGTCTCCAGCAGGCTAGCACGTGTTCCTTCTCAGGAGGAGGCAGGAGTGTAAGAGAGGAGCAGAGATACACAAGCACTTTTTCAAGATTCTGCATGCATCATTTGTTGACGTCCCATTGTCTGCAGCAAGTTAGATGGCCAAGCTAGTCAGTGTGGAAGCCAATTACCAAATGGCATGAATACATACATGTAAAAACCTGGGGCCATTAATATTTCATAATCACTTGAGGTAGGAGTGTCTAGTAAAATCTCTGGCTCCTAGGAGGCCCCATTGGTTAGTAACTATCTCTGAGTTGATTAGATCAATGCACTTTGATGGCTTAGGCTTAGTCGCATCTGAAAGCAGAATAACTATTTGAGGTGTCATCCAACTGTATAACTCCATGACAAGATACCTGGAAATTAGTTTTTCCTACTTCAGGAGATTGACAAGATTGATTTATATCTTTATAGTAGGAATATATTATGGCCCAATTTCAGCATCTTATTATGGGCCCATATTGATAGTAGAGATTTTTCATGCTCTCATTTGACCTTAAATACTAGCCTCTTACAGATACATGTGTGATTTCTGTGTTTATTTGACTACATTAGAGGATAAGAAAGATACACCTGCTTAAAAATACTGTTAGATGTATTCTCTTCATCTTTTCTTAAATTGTTATATGTAGATCTTGACAGTGGGCAACATCTGCTGAGAATATATTCAGTATAAATAAATGTAGGATTCCACAGTGGGTGAAAGAAGACAAAAAGAAGATCTATAAATAAAGTATCTGAAAAGCAATGTGTTTGGAAAAGACAAGGAGATAGTTGTTAACTAAACACATTAAAAAAAAAAATTTCCCAACACTGACTCAAAAACAAACGGGTAATGTTCTTGGAGAGGTATGTATGTATGGAATAAAAAAGAAATTACTTTCCTCCCTGCTGGGCCTTTGTTAAAGGATGGGTGAGTTTGACTAGATTGCACAGTTGTTATTAATCTGGGGTTTGTGAAACTGGAGCGTTGTTGGTCGAATGAGAGGAGATCTAAGGGTAATTCATCAGGTCCTCTGGATGCAAAAGGATTGCTTTATACCTGCCTCAGTTTTACAGCTGCAGTTAAACAGCCTGCATAAAAGTTGTTTACTTTTTATGCAGTAAATAGAGTCTCTTCCTCTCTCTCTAACTGGGCATCGTAATGAAAATTAAAATATGCCCATTACTTTCTATTACCCCTGAAAAAATTATTTATTTTTCTTTTAAATTATTTTATCAAGGTCATATTGGCATATAACATTGTGTACTTTTCAGATGTATATTATCACATTTCAGTTTCTGTATAGACTGCATCGTGTTCACCACCAATAGTCTAGTTTTTATCCATCACCATACAGCTGTGCTCCTCCAGCCCCGCTGCCCTCCTCCCACCCACTTCCCCTCTGGTGACCACCAATCTCTTCTCCTTGTATATGTGTTTGTTTCTTTGTTTATCTTCCACATATGAGTGAAGTCATACAGTATTTGTCTTTCTCTGTCTTATTTCGCTTACCATAATACCCTCAAGGTCCATTCATGTTGTCAAACATGGCACAATTTTCTCTTTTTTTATAGTTAAATAGTATTCCATTGTATATATGTATACCACATTTTCTATATCCATGCATGCATTGATGGGCACTTGGGTTGCTTCCACGTCTTAGCTATTGTCAATAATGCTGCAGTGAACATAGGGGTGCATACATCTTTTTGAGTTATTGATTTCTTGTTCTTCAGATAAATATCAAGTAGTGCAATTGCTCGATCACATGGTATTTCTATTTTTAATTTTTTGGGAAATCTCCATACTGCTTTCCGTTAGAGCCATTCTGACAGGGGTGAGGTGATAGCTCAATGTAGTTTTAATTTGCATTTCTCTAATAATTGGTGATGTTGAACATCTTGAAAAAATATTTTGGAGAAGTCAGGTCACATAATATTATTCTCATTTTACAGGTGAGGAAATGGAGGGTGAGATGAAATCACGTGACTTGCTCAAGGCACACAGCTGGTTGGGGCTCTTCCAAATCCCAGCTCAAGGCTTCCTTCCTACAGCTTCCTCTCTGTCCCTATGTACGTTCAGGGTCATGTCATCCCATTCCTTCCAAAGGCACATGACCAGCTTCTCTGGTCACTTTAGGGGAGGGAAGTGGAGGTTCCGGAGGAGACTCAAGCAAGAGATCATTGAATAAATATATTGAGAAAAGGAAAACAAAATCAAGGTAGGAAATTTTACAAGAATTGAAAATAGGTAGCCTGAGAGCCAGATGTGTTTCTTTGTTTGACAGCTTCATTTGATCTGCATGGTATTTCGAAGCACAATTTGGCAGATAACTGGTTGCAACACAGGCAGATTAGCACCTATGCTGTAATACTCATCCTTTTATGTATTTATGTTGCTTGCTTGGCTTCTGCAGATATTTGATATAGCAACTTGGAATCTGAATTTAAGAAATTCAATAGTGCATTTTAGACAGTAGGTCACGAATACCATATCCTTTCCGGGCACAAGAGGTTGGCTGGTTCTTGTGACTCTGGTTGGTCGGGTGGCCTGTGAGTAGCTGGATGGAACAAAAACAGATGTCTGAGTAAGGAAACCCTAGAAATGCACACTGAGGCTGGAGCCTCCTCAATGAGCCTGCGCAGAGCAGCCACTGTACTAGATTGAGGTCAGTGTAGTATTTGGTGTGTGCTCCCATCTCCCTAGAGGGGTTAAAGCTGTTTAAACACAATATGTTCCCTGAAAACTGGCTCTCGGAGGAGAAACTGACATCCTAATTATGTCACAGAAATCGGGGACCATGCTGATCACCAAAGCCAGTAATGAACACTCAATAATGGTAGTGGGGCGCTTACATCTTGGCTTTGGGCACTTGAGATGCCCCTTCACCCAATCCTGGAAAAGACTGGTAAAAAATGTATCCCACTTGGCTAAGGGAAGAAGAAAGCCTTTCTAATTATAACCACTTACATTTTCTAGACTCTGTTTCAACATACTGTAAGACAGTCTCTATAGATATTTTACAAAAAATAATAATTGGATTCACTAGGATCAACCACATTTTCTTGATCTACAGACATCACATTGGATACCATCCTCTTCTACTTTTCCTAATCACTTTATTTCCCTTACGGTTCTTCAAATCATTTGGCTAAGACAACTCAGCTTGTAGTAAATACACTCTGACTTTCTCTAAACTTATATTCCTACACAGATCTAAGAAATTAGGAAATTGGCAGGAGAGACTGAGAGAAAGAAATTACTTCATTCCCAATGATCAATGGTAAGAGCCAGCCCTTATATAGCACTTGCTAAGTCCCTAGCACTGTTGGAACTGGTTTACACACACCCACTCCCTCAATCTTCAGAACAACTCTATCCCCAGGTAACTACTACTATCCCCATTTCATAGGAAACTGAGGCACATACCCAAGGTTACACAGAAAGTAAGTAACAAGGCTGAGATTTTAACCTAGATTATCTGTCTCCTGAGAGCTTCTACTCTTGACCATTATGCTATTCTTTTTCTCCAGGTGAACTGGAAAATTCACCCACAAATTTCTACTCCATATCTTTGCTCAGGTTCCTCTCTTCCTGGAATGTCCTTCCTCAGATTCTCTGCCTGCCAAGGTCAAGTTCAATAATCACCTCCTCTGTGAAGCCTTACCTAACTCCTTCTAGGCATTATTCTTTTGCCTCCTCCTGTAATGACATTTATCACTGGTATTTTTGTCACTGTGTACTCATCTCTCCCCTATGAAGTATAGTCAACTTTTTGAGGAAGAGTGATATCATGTCACTTTTTATATTTGTATATCCATGGTGCCTAGGAGAATGCGTAGTACATAGTAAAGACTCAGTACACAGTGTATTGGACATGAATGAATGAAGATGTTTGGAGATGCTTGTTGATAAATAAGAGTAGGTTTTCAGTTTTCTTTAACTCTGTTTTATTTACTGCTAATCTCTGACCTAATAAGAAATAATTTTATTGGATATTCATTAGACACTTTGATGACCCTAGGCGCATGGGTTCCTGTTTATTTTAAAGCACTACTGAAATGAGGAAATGGATAATCTTGACTTAGGTGAATTTAGTAGTTTCTTTGATCTTCAGTCTGTTGTTTCTGAATCTTAATTAGCTATACCTGTCAGTAAATTAGCAGTGGCCTGTGGGTTATTAAATGGTGAAATAAATGCTTTGGTGTAGTTCCTTTATGAATCTCACAGGATGTCTACATTTCTCATATTTCATTAGATGTCATTATTTTACGGTAATTGCTTACCATGAAATAATGACATCATGTGTAAATTTTGTGAGACCCCATCCATCGATGTGTCTCTGAACACTTACAGTATTAGACTTCTTTTAATTATTTTTTGTGCACCAGAATGCTCACTGTTTTCTCTGCTACTGCTCTGGATATTCATGACTGAACAAATCAATTATTAAAAGGGAAACATATTCCTTTTGTGCATTGCCTGGATGTCTTAACAATCTCATTATTTGATGAATGACGTGTGGAAATATTTAACTCATCCTGTTTGACAGATGTCACGTGCTCGACAAGAATAGTGAACGTGCTCTCCGATACTGAGAGGACTGTGTGCAATGGTTTTACTCAGATTTCAGTATTTCCAGGGTGAGAGTTTTCTGTTTTAATCCTAGCCACGTTTTGGCTCAAAAGTGTTGTTGAATTGTTTGACCTTGATAACCAGCTCTACAGAATGCATTTATAAGGTAAAAAAGAGAAACAGAAAGATCTGCATCAGGTCAAGGTTAACTGTAGTTGGTATTTGCTTAATAATTCACTCCCTACCATTCTAGCTTGTGATGTAATAAATGAACTATTTTGGGAAGAAGGAAGGTCAATGCTATATTCAATTTACTAGAGGAGGTGAGCTTCCATTTGGGGACTTAATTTGAAGAGGATTTTAAGAAAGAAGGAGAGCTGCCTTATAAATGTCTAGGTCAACATAGCCATTTAAGGAATTGCTCCTGCCTGTGTGATTCTTTTATGATCAAAATAGGAAACTTCAGACGTGGGCTCAGTGACCAGAGCCTTGGTCTTCATTGGAATTCTTGACTCCTGAAGCTTCTTTTCAAACTTTTTATAATCTGCATTTCCAAAAGCCTCTTAAGCACCTGCCTTTCTGAGGCTACTAGAGTCTTCTGAGGCCAGCACAGATCATTGTGCACATCATACCTTGTAATGGCCTTTTTCTTATACACAGACTCTGCTGGATGATCCTTTGGGACAGAGATTGTGCCCTGCTAACATTGTCTTTGCGGCAGCCCCGAGCACAGTGGCTGGGCCATAATAGCCATTAGAAAACATCTACTTAATTAATTATTTTGTTAATAGTATTATAAGTATACAATATATATAATTATAAAAATAAAATATATAATTATAAGTATATAATAGTTATAGTGCCACATTAATGGCAATAAATCAGACTTTGCTGACTCACTCTTTTTCACAGAATACAAGAATTCCAGCTCCTTTCAAATTCACACCCAATTTTTCCTGGGAATCCCTTGAGGTGTTGCATACAAGCTTTTAATCATCTTATTTTTCTTTTCCACTGACCCCACCGAGACTTAACTGGTGCCCGAGCCGAGGGCATATTTTCAAGTTCTCCTCAAAGTCACAAACCTTTCAAGCACTGATACAGGGCTGTGTTTCTGAGGATATTCATGTACAGAAGACATGCTATGTCTCTTGTGGAAGTGGAGACAGTATCTCCTTGCTCCACTTTTTCATCTTGGCATTAAAGATAAACCAAAACATCTCACATCTTTCAGAAAGTATCCTCATGTCTCACAAAGTTCCCCAAAAGAACAGCTCTTCAGCCCTACCTGAAGCTTCTCTCTTCATCCATCTTGGATATATGTCCTTGGTGCTGGTCTGGATATGTGTGTATATGTCTGGTTCTAATACCATGTTCCATGCTGCCTTCCTATCCTGACTTCTCTCCAGGCATCAATGTAAATATTTCCCTTTTTCTTCAGCCAACAATAGAATTTTATTTCCTTCTTATCTATTTTTCTTCTTTCCATATTTTATTCATACAGTCATTCATTCAACACATGGCTATTGAGTGAATATTATGTACCAAGCAATGTAATAAATTCTGGGAATAAACTGAAGAACAAAACAGATGGGATCCCTATCCCCATGGGGCTTTTAGTTCTATTCACTTGAAGATGCCCAGATATCCTTTAATCCCACTTAAGGCCTAATGTGCATCCACGCTAAGTCCTAAAGCAAGACACATGTTCCTGTCTCTCTTGCTAAAACCTTAGTGCCCAGAAAACATCCTCCCTATGTTTTGATTAATTAAGGCAAGGCATATATTCTGTAGTCTGAGGGTTTGCGAACATATCAGGAAGAGGCAGAGAGTAATAAGGAACAAGGCTAATGATAAGGACCTTCTTTTAAGCAAAGGAACAAGAAGAAAACTGTATAGGGAGATGAGAAAGACACTATTTGATTATATTGTTAGGGATAATAATCTCCTGAAAATTCCCAACCAATATGGGGAAATAGAGGTGGTCTCCATTAGGAACCCAGGAGACAGTGAAAGAGTGGTATATGGGAAAAAAGAATAACAGAAGGAGCTGGGCCTCAGAGGTCAACTCCAAGGTAAAGGCAGTCCCTTCATGGAAGAGCCTACAGAGTCACTAACTGATGAGCTCTCTGAGGAAGAAGATACACTAAATAGAATGAATTTTAATTTTCTTCAAACAAAGCCCAAATTCCTGAAATATTTTGTTAAAACAAAATAGGTACTCGAAAGCAAGGTGACCTCTGTGCCAACAGTCCCAGTCAATCATGGAGAGATGCCATTTTTGAAGACTGACTCATCAGGTCACTGAAAAGTGACTGAGTCACTGCAAACAGCGAAGAAAAGGTGATCACCCATGAGCTGACAAGGGTCCCCAAGAACTAAAGGCAGGAGACCCAAAAGGAGCTTCCTTTCACAAATCCTGTTATAACTGCTCACATTTTCCTCTTCTGAAAGTCTCTTGTCCCAATAGGAAGATGGAAAGATCAATCAAATAAACTGCAGGAGACAAACTGGAATGACACCAAGAGTTGAATTTTTCCTATACTTGACTCTTGGAAGCTGCTCAACTCTCTGATCACTCCAAGAAATAGGCCACGGCCCAAGGCTGTGAGCAATCATTCAGCCTTCCTAATGACCCTGTCACCGAAGGGAAGCATTATGTGGAACTCATGTCAAGAATATCTTTATGCAAATCAAGCATATAATCAAAGATAATCACTTATAGGAAAGTCTAAGGATAATATTCATTCAAGACAGAATTTTGTGAGTGCTATTAAGATACTTTAAAACAATGCATTGTTCTAACATTATTCCTCCAATTTTCCTTTTTTTAAGGAAAAAAACCATTATATAGTAGAGTTTCTTACTGGTTAGGTGATAGAAATCATATAGCAAAAGTAAGTCTTTGGACCCTACATGGCTTAATGTATAGAATCATAGTAAAGAAACCAAGTTCAACTACCTAATGGTAATATAAACTTTTCATTGACTTAGCCGAGGTGATCAGATGCCAACAAAATAGTTTAATTCTTTCTCTCATTGCTCCTCATGGGCTATTTCTTTCCCTTACCCTGGATGAAAACTTAGATATTTGTACCATAGCTTTTTCATTCTCTTTAGTTCTAAGAACCATCTAATTTCAGTAATTAAAATGCCCAGTCATCAGTGTAATAATCAAAACTCTGATCTAGTAACATGTGTAGAGCCACTCACTTCCTGCCAGCTTGCACTACTTCAGATCTGGAAACTTCTTTGGGGAAGGGGAATGCAGTTGGCTTCTTCCACCATCTTTGACTAAATCTTTGCCTTCTCAGTAGCTGGACTCCTGACCCTTCAAGGTACATAGAGAGAGAGAGAGGGGATCAGGAGAGAAGGGTCATGCCTTATGTGGCTGGATGCTTACCATCTGTCACAAGCTTTTCTTCATTTGAGGGAGATTAGAATTGGCTCATTCTCTCAAGACCTGTACTATGCTTCTCAGAGAATCTTCCTGTGAATTACAAAAGATAAATTTATGGTCTTTTTCCAAGTTCCTGGAACACAGTTCCTAAAACCCTTGGAATCTCCAAAGTGATGAGTGTCTTTTGTATGCTAAGGAGATGACTAGTGATTGGGGACCCCTAGATAGCTTCAGAGTTGGGGGTGGTCACTAGATAGTACAAGTCATGATTAGAGGGTTGGAAGTTTTAGCTCCATTCCACTCCCAACCCCCAGTCCCACTCTTGGCCTCCCCAGGGAGAGGGGATAAAGATTGAGTTCAATCACCAATGGCCAATGATTCAATTAATCATGCCTACTAATGAAGCCTCCATAGAAACACCTGAACAACGGGGTTCAGAGATCTTCCAGGTTGGTGAACACATTGAGGAGCTGGAAGGGCATGGAGGCTCTGTGCCTCACCCTCGATACCTTCTCCCAGCATCTCTTCCATTTGACATTCCCTGAGTTGTCTCCTTCATAGTAAAACAATAACAGTAAGTGAAGTGCTTTCCTGACTTTTGCAAGCTATTCTAGCAAATTATTGAACCTGAGGAGTACTGTGGGAACCCCTGAATTTGTAGTCACCTAGGCAGACATGTAGACAGCCTGGGCATCTCATTTACAACCGACATCTGAAGTGAGGGCAGTCTTTTGAGACAGAACCCTTAAGCCAGGGAGTCTGACACAACTCCATGTAGTTACTGTCAGAATAGAGTTGAATTGTCAAACATCCAGTTGGTGTTGGAGAATTGGAGACTTGGTTGTTGGTGTGAAAACCCCCCATGCATTTAGTGTCAGAAGTGTGGTCAAGGAAAAACCTTTTACTCCCATGATGGTCTCTCACAGATTTCCCTAATGCAGATCTCTGATGAGTTCTTGCTCAGTCCCCTTTCGTGAGTGTTATGATCCTTTATCCTCAAGGGATATTTATCAAGCTCTTAGAGTGTTCCATGGCCTACGTGGGTTTCTTCTCTCATAATGGGCTGGGTTAGCTATGTGAGCTCCCATAAGCCTGAGCCTTGGGCAAGAGGGGGGCTCTTTGTAGGGTCAGAGAGATTGTGTGAACAGAGCAAGGACATGAGGGCGTAGGCATTTATACACTTGCTTATGAAGTCCCTCACAGTATAGGATAAAAATGGGTAGAATCAGAAGGAGGCAGGCCATGGATCAGGACCCAGCCTACTCTCCCCCCTGTCTGGAACAGAACTTCAAGAATCTATGAATTCTAAATTCAACCTGGCCTTCTAGGTTTTACAAAGTAGGAAAACAGGATTTATTTTATTTAACTGTTTTTTGGCTTGATTTACATATTTTAAATTGAGACATATGGCCTATGGGCTCTCCATGTGACTCTTACCCTAGGTGCACACAAGTTTGGGATGGGCCTGACAGTAAGTGTAAATTCTATTTTCTTCTTTAGTTTGGACTTGAAGGGTCTTCTTAGAAAGATTCCTACAGAAACTGGACACCATCTCACAAAGTTATTTTCCTTTGCTCCTTGGTTCTATGTCAGTAGGTCATAACAGGTTTCCCTTTGTAGCTTTTTTCCACAGCACCTCATCATTTAACAATATCACCTAATACGGTGTATGGCATGCTTATGTATTATGTGTATTTTTTATTGCTTGTCTTCCCAACCCCTGCCTATTACCCTGTACCATCACTACCTCCACTAGAATATGACTTCTATGAGGATGTCCCAAGAATTAGAATAGTGCTTAGAACATGGTAGGTACACAATAAATGTTTGTTGAATAAATGAGTATGTATACACACGTATGAACATAAATACAGGAAAATGTGCACTAAGTACCCTTTGGTTGGTGAGATTTGATGATGATTTTAATTTATTAGTTATATTTTTACATATCTTACAAAATTTCCATAGTAAATACATCTACTATCGTAATAAAATAATACAAGTATATTAAATTATAACACTTAAACCCTTTTATATTTCTTGAATAATGAATGTTATTGCACACATTTAGTAGATGATGAAATGAAACTCTGATTCTAATAGTTTCAGCTTGTGACAGTCATGGTGTTTCTCGTGTTCTCCCCAGGGTCTTTGTACCTGACATGAGCATGACTGTCTCCCACATGAGATAGGTTTTGTGTCCTGCCCACCACTCCCCTTTTAGTTTTGTGTTTGCACCCTGGTCATAACTACTCCAGCTGGTGTCCCCTTGCCTTTCAGCCAAAAGAGATCGTTTAATACAAAGTGTACCTGCCTTGTGCTCAGAACGTAGGCGAATATAATAATCAAACCACAATTTTTTATGAAATACTTAAAAACTTGTGTTTGATTCACACTATGAAAAGATGATCCTCTTCTTCTGAGAGCATACAAGTTGATCAATGTATCATATTTTAAAAGTTGTCTTAAAATATAAGGGCAAAGGAATAGATAACTGCACATAATGTACTTGTTAAAAAAAAAGTTCTGTGTCTTTGGTGACACCAAAGCACCTGAATGACTATGTTACTCATAGTTAAAAAGCTGTGACTCCGTGTGTGTGCATTGGGGGTAGGCAAAGTCATAGCCCTGTTTTCATTTTTTCTTTTCTTTTTTGTTTTTTAATTTTTGTGAGGAAGATTTTGCCCAGAGCTAACATTCGTTGCCAATTTTCCTCCTTTTTCGCTTGAGGAGTATTAGCCCTGAGCCAACATCTATGCCAGTCCTCCTCTACTTTGCATGTAGGATGCCTCCACAGCATGGCTGATGAGCTGAACAAGCCTGCACCTGGGATCCACTACACCCGGCAAGCCCCGAACTCCGGGCCACTGAAGGGGAGTGCGCAGAACTCCAACCACTTGGCCATGGGGCCGGCACCCTCTGTTTTCTTTTGAATGTCAAGTATTAGGCTGTCTTGAAAGATTGCAATTTTCAGCACTATTAGAAATAAACAAACATCTGTCCAAATGATAGTTGACCAAACTTTTCAGTTTTCATCTGGTTGTTTGACTGTCATGAACTATCAGAGAATATAGGTATTTATGATCAACATGATTATTTTACTTTAAATGTGATGTTCTATAGACATGATACTGGATTTAAGTTGTCTTCATTTTAGAAATGTAGATAGTGCAGACTTGCCATTGTTCTTTGAACTTTTTTGTGTTTTTTCAACCACTGCTTCCTCAAGAAATAAGAAACGTATTTTTCAGTATGCTTTCTAGGATATTTCATAGCACGCGGGTGAAGATTTTATGTTTCAGTAATCTCAATTCCACTTTTAATATAATCATATAATTCAAACTGAATTGGAAAGCAAAGCGGTAGCACAGTTTAATTAAATGCAAATATTATGCAGTCTCATGTTATTCTAGAAACATTCTAACATTAAAAAGTTTGTAAGCCTAGCCCACAAATCACCTCCTTTATGAAAGTGACTATAATTTCCTCATTTGAAAGAAGTGTCTCTTTTTTTAAAACTCTGAAATCTGTGCCCAGAAATTAACTAGGTACTGCATACAAAGTGGAAAGAAAGCAGACCAGTTCCCATCCTCAGAGAGCTTAACAAGCAACAGTGTCATCAAACACACACATACTAATATATATATATAGATATATATTTATTACAGAAGTGGATGAGTGTAAGGAAAATGAAAAGAACTGGTTTGTGAGAATGACTGATAGGTGGCATAGTAAAAATACTGAGACCTCTAAGGAGGTGATATTTAAGCTTTTAA
Source organism: Equus asinus (assembly GCF_041296235.1). Lineage (NCBI taxonomy): Eukaryota > Metazoa > Chordata > Mammalia > Perissodactyla > Equidae > Equus > Equus asinus. The sequence continues at coordinate 144,710,695 of NC_091792.1, forward strand.
GTGGACAGAAGTTAGCCAGGCTACGTGTGGGGTGCAGAAGAGGTGGTACCTGTGGAGCCACATTCAGGGCTGAAGGCCCTGACGCCCCAAGGCCTACACAACTTGGCTTGTTTGAAATTTCGAGAGAAGGTCCGTGTGGCAGCCCCATATAGCACGTGGCGTAGATTCTGTGCAGTGGACCTTTTTAGAGAGTTCCAGAGGTAAATCTGTCAACTGCTGTGTTGAGAAGCAGTGGGATAGAGAATGGAGCCATCTTGTCCTTGGGAGTGTGCCAACTGCATTGCTTTAACTGCATTTTGTCATGGTTTATATGGCAGGAGTGGGGGTGGGTAGAGGTTGATTCAGATTTTTCTGAATGTCTTCTGTAATTCGGTCACATTTATGAACGTTTTTCAGTGCCTGTTATGTGCTTGGACTGCTCAAGCACTAATGATAATCGGATTAACAATAATAACAATAGCTAACAATTCTGTAGTTTTTCTATGTGCTGTAATAATATTCGCTGATCTCTGTATAGCTTTACTATGTGCCAGAAACAATTCATAGTATTAAGTTTATTTGCTCTTTTGATACTTATCTCAAGCTTATGAGGCAAATATTCTTGTTATCCTCATTTTACGGAGGAAGACAATGAGGTACAGAGAGGTTAAATAACTTCCTCAAGATCACACAACCTTAGAAAGTAACAGAGCTGGAATTCAAACTCATATGTTCTCTTTCCAGTGCCTTGTTCTTAACTGCTATGCTGTGATGCAATGTGAATTATATTTCCAACTCTAAGGGGGACAGTGAAAGAGACGAACAGAGCTGACTATAATATAAGGAAGACTAAAGTACCAGACAGGAGTATAAACAAAAGATGCCATGAATTCTGATTTTGAAAAAGTGGAGGGTTAGCGGGAGGCTTAGAGTAGTAGAAGAGGAATCTATAATACTTTGTCTGAAGCATAACGAGCTCCCAATAAAGGGAATTTAAGAAATGGGTCCAACTAAGAACCCCTCCTGGCCAGGAGGTATCCTAAATCGAGGTCTGGCTTCGTGGTCAGGGTCACACAGCCCTACTCTACTTCACGGACACTGAGGGCAGTGTTCTTGCCTATCACAAGGTAGACATTGAGTAAGGTTTGTTGGATGGTTGGCAGGAACCACATCTTCTCCTTTCTTGATAAGTAATTGGGGAACAATGGTGGCATTTGGTCCCTGATTGTGTGCTGATTGCTGCAGATGACCAGCTGATGAGCAAATACATGACGGCACCTGTGCTAAGGCCTAGCTTCAATTATTAACAACATCTTCAGCATCAGCTCTAATGATCACCATGACTAGCCTTCACACAGCAATTTACACATGACAAAAATTTTCCTGCTATGTCATTTTAATGCCTGAAAATTGATTTATTTTGCCCTCACTTTCATAAAAACTATTTTGCTTTTGCCGAAAGTAATATATGTCTGCAGTTTAAAAAGTTAAGTGATATTATTAAGCTTATAATGAAAAACAAGAGTACTCACCAAATTACTCCCTTCTTCCAATTTCCACCTCTACAGAAGTAATTAGTTTTAACTTATTTTTAGCTGCTTCTTTTGGCATTTAGCATCATGTATCTAAGTAATATGCTTACATTGCAATTTCTTGATTTTTCCGTTTTAAATATTATCCATTGAATTCTCGAGAGAAGACGAGGATTTAACTTTTTAACTGCCTCCTTCCTCCCACCTCCCACACATTCACACTCTCATAAACACACTTCCAGTCTTCCTAGCCTGCAATACAGTTCTCTTGTGCCTTTTGGTTATATAGAGATCTTTGTTTTATGATGACGAAATTTAAATGTAATTCACAGTTTTTCTATTTATTGTACCATGTATCTTTTCATGTATTGTTCCCTTTCTTATACAACTCTGCTTGGAGTAAATAATTGCCTTGTTTTTTTAATTACTTCAGTATCTCTGAATCTATCACTAATTAATTCCCAAACTTTGCACAGAACTTGAAATTTATCATTAATATATTCAAACTCATCAAGCAGCATATCATATTTTCTGGAGGGACTCATTCCTACAATCCTTTATTCTCTTTTCCACTTTCACCCAGCTGATGTGTAGGCCTGTTGCATCTGGGGGTTACTCCATCACCTTCACCTGAGAGCTCCCTGTCTTCTGGGTTGGTTCCTTTGGCTCCTGAATCCCACTTTCTGATCTGCCTCTCTGTTTGGTGGCAGCACATTCTTCAGTAGCTTCCCAAGAAGGACTGCAAGAAACATTTTTGAGACATCGTTTATTAGTCAGAATAGGCTATCATGGGTTTTCAACCTCAGCACTATTGTCACTGGGACCAGAAAATTCTGTGTTGTGGGAGGCTGTCCTGTGCATTGTAGAATGTTTAGTGTCATCCCTGAGCTCTATCCTCTGGATACCAGTAACACCTCCTCAGTTATAGTAACCAAAAATCTTTTAAGATATTGCTAAATGTCTCCTGGGGAGCAATGTCAACTCCGATTGAGAACCACTAGGCTTTGTAAACAAATTAACCCCCAACTCTCAGTTGCTTAACCCAGTACATGTTTGTTTCTTGTTCATGGTTACAAGCGCAGTGGGGGTTGTTGGCACAGCAGTCTGTTCCACATATTAATTTATAAATTATTCAGGAACCCAAGGTAATGAACATGCTCCCATCTTTTATTGGCACAATAATTGAATTCTAAAGTCAAAGGAGCTGAGAGCTTAGGGAACAGGTGATTTTCACTAAGTTCATAACTGACAAATTTCACTTCTCACGTTCCATTGGCCAGAATTAGTCACATACCCATCCTTTTTTTTTTTCTCCTGCAGAGGAAGATTTTCCCTAAGCTAACTGTTGCCAGTCTTCCCCTATTTTTTTTGCTGAGGACAATTCACCCTGAGCTGACATCTGTTGCTAATCTTCCTCTTTTTGTATGTGAGCTGCTGCCACAACATGGCCACTGACAAGTGGTATAGGTCTGTGCCTGGGAACGGAACCTGGGCCACTGAAATGGAGCATGTCAAACTTAACCACTAGGCCACCAGGGCTAGCCCAGTCACATACCCATTCTTAATTTCAAGGAAGAAAAGGAAAAATGACTCACATCTTAAAATTCTGAAAAGTCTTCATTTTACCCTTATCTGGTTAATAGTCTGGCTGGGTTTAGAATTCTTCATAAGAAAGCAATTTTTTGGTATAAATATCATCATTTAACAGATGAAGAGATACCATCAGAGAGCTGCAGAGCTAGTAAGTGGGAGAACTGAAATTGAACCAGTTGTCTGACTTCCAATCAGAGACAGTGCTGTGTATTTTCATTGCAGCTGTTTCATTTTCCTCCTGGGCACACAGATAAACTGCATTTGCCAGCCTCCTTCCATTAGATTTGTCTCTCTTACTGAATTTTGGCCAGTGGAATGGAACAGGAGTGATATATGCCTGGTCTATAAAAAATATTCCACGTGCAATTCTCTATTCTTTTTCTCTCCTCATAGCAAACCCAGAAGCCATGAATTGAATGATGGCATCAAAAAAATGGAAAGAGCTTGAATCTCTGAATGATGTTATGAAGCAGAATCCTGCTCCGACCTCATTGGATAATGAATGATTGAATAATAAACTTTTATGTGTTAAGCCACTGAGGTGTTGAAGTTAGTTATTTTACCTGCTAGTGTTATTTCCCCTGACGAATAGAGAAATAGATACTAGAAATAGAGTGCTGTCATAACAAAAACTCAAATAAGTATCCTTGATTTAGTGGTCAGGAAGCAAGTGGCATGAAACGCATGGCAGAGGTGGAAAGATGGTGACCCACGTTATGTGGTGGCAAAACAGTTGGTAAAATTATTTCATGTAATCAGTTAGAAGATATACAATATACCTCTTATGCCAGCAGCTGTGGAAAAGTGATTGAAAAAAACTTAAATGTTAGTATATAAGTTACTAGAGATAAGAATTTACCAGTTTTCCAGCAGAAATGAAAGGGTATAAAATGAGTCTACAAATACGGAGTCTTGAAGAATTGGAAAAGGATTCTATACCACACAGAGTAGAAGACACAACTGAGAAATACTTTGAGCAATTAAATTCCATGAAGATTCAGCCTTGGGGCAAAGAACAGGCTAAGGATGTGGTCCATTTTACCCTGATAGCCTCAAGGTAGAAGCCATTATACTAAGAGAGAAACAGAGAATAATAAGGCAACTAAAACAGATTTGAGAGCTAAGTTTAGAACACAGCTTTTGGATAAAAACTTACAACAAATTAGGTATAGAAAGAATGTAACGCAATATAATAAAGGCCATATATGATACGCCCACAGCTAACATCATACTCAACTGTAAAAAGTTGAAAGCTTCTCCTCTAAGATCAGGAACAAGATAAGGATGCCTACTCTCACTACTTCTGTTCAATATAGCACTAGAAATCCTAGACAAAGTAATTAGTCAGGAAAAATAAATAAAAGGCATCTAAACTGAAAAAGAAGAGGTAAAATTGTCTCAGTTTGCAGATGACATAATGTTATATGTAGAAAACCCTAAAGATTCCTCCAAAATCCTCTTAGAACTAATAAACAAATTCATTAAAATTTCAGGATGCAAATCAATATGCAAAAATCAGTTGCATTTCTATACGCTAATAATAAACTATCCAAAAAAGAAATTAAGAAAACAATGCCATTTACAATAGCATCAAAAAAAATACTTAGGAATAAATTTAGCCAAGGAAGTGAAAGATTTGTACACTAAAAACTGTAAAATATTGATGACAGACATTGAAAACACAAATAAATGGAAAGATATTCCATGTACATGGTTTGAAAGAATTATATTGTTAAAATTTCCATGCTACCCAAAAGGATCTATATGTTCAATACAGTCCCCTATCAACATTCCAGTGGAATTTTTCGCAAAAATAGAAAAAAAAATCCTAAAATTCATACAGAACCACAAAAGACTGCAAATAGCCAAAGCAATCTTGAGCAGAAAAAAAAAAGTGGAATGCATCACACCACCTGATTTCAAAATATATTACAAAACTATAGTAATCAAAGCAGCATGGTACTGACATAAAAACAGACAAGTAAACCAATGAAACAGAATAGAGAGCCTAGGAATAGGTACACACGTTTATGGTCAATTGATCTTCAACAAAGGGGCCAGGAACTCAGAATAGGGAAAGAACCATCTTCAATAAATGGTATTGGAAAAAACTGATTTTCCACATGCAGAAGAATAAAATTGGATCCTTATCTCACTTCATATATCTCACTCGAAATGGATTAAAGACTTAAATTTAAGACTCGAAACCAGAAAACTATTAGAAGAAAAGGTAGGGAAAAATCTTGACATTATTCTGGGCAATGATTTTTTGGATATGACCCCCAAAGCACAGGCAACAAAAGCACAAATAGGCAAAAGGGACTACATCAAGCTAAAAGGCTTTTGCACAGCAAAGGAAACAATCAACAGAATGAAGAGATAACCTATGGAATGGGAGAAAATATTTGCAAACCATACATCTGATAAAGGGTTTATATCCAAATTATATAAGGAACTCAAACAACTCAATAGCAAGAAAACAAATAGCCTGATTTAAAAATGGGCAAAGAACCTGAATAGATATTTCTCAAAAGAAGATATACAAATGGCCAACAGTTATATGAAAAGATGCTCAGCATCACTAATCATCAGGGAAATGCAAATCAAAACCACAATGAGATATCACCTCACACCTGTTCCAATGGCTACTATCAAAGAGGCAAGAGATAATAAGTGTTAGAGATGATGTGGAATAAAGAGAACTCTGTCCACTATTATTAGGAGTGTAAATTGGTACAGCCATAGAAAATAGCATAGAGGGTCCTCAAAAAATTAAAAGTAGAACTACTATATGATATAGCAATCTTATTTCTGGGTATATATCGAAAGGAAGTAAAAATCCAGATCTCAAAGAAATATCTGCACTTCAATGTTCATTGCAACATTTTTCACAATAGTCAAGATATACAAATAGCCCAAGTGTCCATCAGTGGATGAATGGATAAAAAAGATCTTGTATATATAAATTCTGCCATTTGCGACCATGTGAATGGAACTGGAGGACATTATGCTAAGTGAAGCAAGCCAGACAGAGAAAAATACTGTATGGCCTCACTTATATGTAGACTCTAAAAAAAATGGTGAAAATTGAACTCATAGAAGCAGAGTAGGAGGGTTGTTACTAGGAGCTGAAGTGGGGAGAGTGGAGAAATGGGGAGATGTTGATCAAAGGGTGCAAAGTTGTAGTTACATAGGATGAATAAGTTAGAGGTTTAATGTACAGGCATGATGACTATAGTTAATAATTCTGTACCGAAATTTATTAAGAGAGTAGATTTCAGGTGTACTCATCACAAAAAAATGGTAACTAGATAAGGAGATGATATGTTAATTAGCTTGACTGTAGTAATTATTTCACTATATACATGTGTATTAAATCCTTATGTTGTGAATTTTAAATATATACAATTTTTATTAAAAGAAAAAATGTATATTTAGAGATGGAGAGAGAGAGAGAAACTTTTGGTTTTAATAGTACATGAAACTGATTTGGAGCAAATAGATCAGAAGTCTACAAAGGTTTTGCAAATTATATTTCCAAAAATCCACAAGCCTGGACAAAAAATTCCTTTGAGTTGTAAAACAACTTTTGGGACACCTAGCTTGTTCCAAGAGGAGACAGTCTAAGAAAGTTGTACAGCCCCCAAGGAGAGCATACCTCATAATACTTAAAATGTGGCCAAGAAGGGAGAATCTCAAGGAAGACAGAGGTACTGAGAAAAACAGAGCAAGCGAGTTAGTCCCAGAGAATCAGTGTCTAACCCAGGAAATCTCTCCACTGATGTGGCAGAGGGACATTCCAATGTCTATCCTAAAGGATTTAGTCATTTCTATGGATCAATAACTTTCCAGCTTCCTCTATTCTCTTTTCTGCCTCTGAGTGTTTATTGCAATCATCCAGGAGCATACTGGCAAACTAACTCTCCTGATAAAAAAGCCCTGATTTGTAGCCTTTACCGATTTCTGTGTTGTAAATATTCCTGCTGCTGTTGATGTCAAGCTACCAACAGGATATCATTGAATATGAAATTGCAAGATGTGCATGCAATCAGCTCTTATACTCTGAGCTGGGACAAGACAGCTCCAGGAGGCCACTGCAACCGTCTGTCCCTTTTCCATCACAGTATTCTGAGCGTACTTGTGAAGGGGGCCAGGGAAGATGACTTTTCTTTTTGGTACATAAGTTTCTGGAACAAGGAAACTATATCTATATCTAGAAACTCCATAACTAGAAACTATATCTATATCTATATCTATATCTTGCTATATCTAGACCTGATGAAGAGAACTGCATCATCACCCAGAGATCCTGGCTTTTGAGATAAATGCAGGAAGTAATTGAAATTTCGGGTTGCTGCTTTAGGAAGTGATATACGTATTTTATGTCTAAAAAGAAGAGTTTACCAAATATTTGATGACCAAAAGAGTAGAAAGGGGGCAGAAAAATTGCTAGGTGTCGATGAAATCTATTTTTCCTTCTTGATCTTATTATTAAATTACATCACCTAGCTCTCTTGAGTCAGGTTGAGACATATGACTGAATTCTGACCAATAGCATGTGGAAAGGAGTGATATAAGCCTCTTCCCACTTTGGCCCTGTATCAGTTAGCTTTCAGTGTGTAATAAACCACTCCAAACTTTGCTGCTTCAAGCAACAGGACCATTTTATTTGCTCATGGTTCTGTGAGTCTGCTCAGATCTTCATATCTGGGTCAGCTGTGCTAATCTCTGCAGCTAAGTTTGTGACTAGACTAGGGCTGCATGGACTAGGATGTCAACACTCACCTGTATGGGTTTCAACTGTGACACATGAGATGACTGGGACTCTTTCCATATGGTCTCTCTAGTAGACTAACCTGGGCTGCGTCACATGTTGGTCTCAGGGTTTCCAACAACAAGAAAGAGCAAGCCCCAATGTGCAAGCATCCTTCAAGCTTCCATTTGCATCACATATGTAATATCCCAATGACTAAAGAAAATTACATGGCCAAATTAAGATCCATGGGGTTGGAGAAATACTTTACATCTTTTGAGGGGAAAAATTTCAAAATCACATTGGGAAGGGGAGTACATAGAGATTGAGAAATTATTGCAACCACTTTTTGCAAACCATCTACCACAGCCCCATATGAATCTCCCACATGTGATACTCTAATAAAAATTCTGTGATTCCCCATACAAATCATCTATGAAAACTCTCTTTTCCTTCCATGGATATCTCAGAATTCACATGTAGAAGATGTCAATGTCACAAGATGGAAGGTTCTGTGTCTCTGATTGACTGTATTGAGCTTAAGCTATCCTCCCACCATCCAACAGACACACATATGCACACACACGCACACTGATATTGTTGGACTCTGATATGAGTAGTAAACTTTTGTTGTGATAAGCCAATGAGGTTTGGGGGTTAATTTTTATAGTATCCAGCTTTACTTATCATGATTATCATAAAGTTTACTTTCCACAGTTTATCCAATGTACTAGATGGAAGAAAAGAATAATAATAATTATGATGAAGAAGATGATTAAATATGTCTCTGCATGATACATATTGGTGCTGGAACGATTAGAGCAAACTCTGATGTGGTCCTGAAGGACAGTGGTCAGAGCTGTAAGCAATGCATGTAGTTGTTCAACTTGCCTAGAAGGAGAGATGACCAAAATAATGATGTACTACACTGATTCAGGGACAGCAGATAATAGTTTGCTTGGATCATCTGGAATTTAGGAAAATCAGATTGGTAGTGTAGTAACAGAGAGTTCTGGGAAGAGACGTGTGGATGTAATATGCTTGCTCAATGGGTGGATCAACAAAGTTATTATGGCAGTAAGAAAGGAGGTTGTACATGACTTCAAGGATATGGATTTCCCTTACCAAGAGCTATCTGTTTGTGACTGCTCCTGAGTCCTCAGCCTGCAAATGGAGTACAATGCTGAGTCTCCAATATGGCATGATTCCCAAGGAAATAGCCAACCAAGTGGGTGCTAACATTTGTTTTCACTGGAATAGATACTATGAATATGAATTTGCCTTCCCTGACCACAATGCTTCTGCCACCACTCTCATCTATGGATATATTGAATGCCTCATTCACTATCACAATGTCCCACACAACATTACATTTGTTTAACAGCTTACGAAATGAGTCATTGGCTTATATCCTTGGAATTCACTGGCTTGCCGTATACCCAATCACCCAGAAGCAACTAAGCAGATTGATTGGTAGAATGGAATATTGAAATGGCTGACAACACCTTGCAGACTTGGGATGTTATCCAAGCCAGTGAGATATATTCTTGGAGCTTCTAATCAATTTACAATTCTCCTATAGCCAGAATAGAAAGGTCTGGGAACTCAAAGGTGGAAAGAAAATGGTTCCTTCTCATTATTATCCCTAGTATACTACTTGTAAAATTGTGTTTCCCATTCCTGCAAAGCTTGGATTTGCTAGTTTTGAGGTCTTAATCCCTAAAAGAGAAAGTGTCTACCACATACACATTAAGGGTTATGTTGTCTAGAAGTTGTGGCTGTAAGCTAGTCATTTGGGTTCCGCAGGCCAGTGAACTGAGAGTTAAGAAAGGGAGTTACTTTATTGTCTGAGGTGATTGATCCTGATTATCAAGGACAAATAAAGTTGCTACTACACAATAGGATCAGAAGGAATTTTTTGGAACCCAGGGAATTTTATGGGATCCTTTCTTAGTACTTCAATGTGCGGAAGTCAAAGTTAACGGAAGACGAAAGCAACTCAGTACAATCGAGACCGCTCATGGTTCATTCCCTCAGGAACAGAGGTTTGGGTTATTCCATCTAGTAAAGAACCCTTGCCAGCTGAGGTTTTGGCTGAGCACATGAGGAGCGTGGAGTCACAAGTTACTTAAGTGAGGACCGTAGTGCTTATGCATTTTCTTTCTTGCATGTTATATATATATATATATGTATATATATATATTTCCAGTTTCTTTTTTTTTACCTCCTTATTGTATTAAGGGTGTTGGTGGTAGTTACCTTATAATGTAATCTTTAAATTGGAGAAAGGGATTGCAACTGAGCTACAAAAGGAATGAACAACATGCAGAGATGGATGCAGTTACTGGTAAGACTTTGGATTTTCTGGTTTTAGGAGAAGATAAACATGTCCTTATTTGTATGAAGGATAATTGGATCATATTGAGCAGAAGAACGATGTTGTCATCTTCTCGTTCAGAAGTTTAAATATATGGGTAAGGTTATATATGGAAGCTGAGTATCCAAGGGGCTGACAATGCCATATATTGTTGAATCTCAGCACCATTCCTGCAAATTTAGGCCCTCCCCCTAAGCAGGATCTAGTTTATAGAATAGATTGGGCCAATGACTGGCACTCACCCAAGATTCAGAAGGTGAGAGGGAAAGATAAACCACTATTCTCTGGCAGCAGCTCCTGGCAGATACACGGGCAGACAGCAGACATGAAGTTTGCAGTGGCTTCCCGGTGAACTCCCGCAAAACACCTGCTTCTGTACTGCAAGCAGTGGACTCCACTGGTGTCAACTTCCCTGCTTTCCTGCCCTTTCTGAGTTCCTAAGAATCAGCAGTGAATTTCTTGACCTTTTTCCTCCAATTCTTCCAAAGGTTTGGTAGCATTTAGTTTACTATCTTAATTCTCTTCCTACTTAAAATAGCTAGAGTGAGTTCTGTTCTCCTGACCAACTGGTGATAAATACCTGTTTTCCCTTTTTTCTCCACTGTACCACACTACACTTGTTCTCTGTTTAGTCCCACGTGATGTGATTTAGGAGATCCAGTAGAAGAAAAGGCATAGCTATATCTGCTAACTACTTGATATATAGCAAAGCACGCCAAATTTAGTGGCATTTAAAAACAACCATTTTATTACCCTCACAAATTCCATGGGCCAAGAATTTTGACATGACACCACACTGTGGCTTGTTTCTGCTGCAGAACATCTTGGCCTATATGGGAAGATGCATATTCTGGAGGGAACGCCACAGCTGGTTACTGAAATCATCTGAAGGCTTATTCACTCACATGCCTGGCACCTGGGCTGGGAGGATTTGATGTCTACTATTGAGGACCAGAGGGCGCACACGTGGCCTTTTCGTGTGGCTTAGCTCCCCCGCAGTTCACAGCATCAGGTTAGTCAGGCTTTTCACGTGATGGCTCAGGGCTCCAAGCTTGAGCTAGCAAACAAGGTGGAAGCTGCATCCGCTTTTATGACCCAGCCTCAAACTTCACACAGGGTTGCTTCCACGGAACTCTATTAGTCAATTGCAGTCAAAAAGCCACCAAGATCCAAGGGGAGGCACATAGATCCCCAACTTGATGTGAGTACTGTCTAAGAATTTGGGGGCCGTGTTTTGGAACTCCAATACCGTCTGGTTGAGAACACAGAACACACTTTCACTGGTAGTTCCTCAACCTAGAGTGCTCTCTCTCATCATTCGGAACTGGAGTGTCTGTAAGATGACAGCAATACCTACTTCAGAAGCTTGCTTTCAGACTTGTAGTGGATTGAACGGTGATACCCAACAAAAGATATGGTCCACATAGAACCTGTGAATGTGACCTTATTTGGGAAAAAGTTCTTTCCAAATGTAATTAAGAATCTTGAGATGAGATCATCCTGGATTAGGGTGGGCCCTCAATCAAATAACAAATGTCTTTATTAAGAAAACAATTAATTAGTTTTGACTTAAAAAATAAGTGCTGTATGAGTGTTAGCTGTCTTTACTTAAATTTTCTCCCCTTCCCATCACTCAATCCCATAACTTTGTTTCATAGTTCCTATCAATAGTTCAAATGTTATTATTTGTTTCCTTACTTATTGTCTACTTTCCTGTATACTGGAGTATAAGCACCTTAATAGTAGGGTCCTTGTCTGTCCTTTTGACTCTTGTGTCCTCAATTTCTTAAAACATGATAGTAGGTATTAGATGATCACTATTTACTGAATAAGTGTATTATCAAATGGATCTGAAAAAAATCACAGAAAAAGTAAATGCTAAACCACATGGTCAAATAGTGTTTCAAATGAGGAGTGCATGGTATGATGGACTAGTTTAAAAGGCTTCATGGAAGAGGTTGAAATTAAGGTGGGATTTAAGGAGAGTGGAAGTTCAGTGTAGAGGAAGTATAGTGAAGGTTGGAAGCAGTCTTAGTCATCTTTGTATTCCTACTTCACAATATGAGTGTCTGGCATGTAAAATATCCTCAAAAATTTTTTTTAATTGAACTGAATTTAGGAAAGTGGATATTACAGAAAGTGAATAGTAGGAGCACCATGTAGAAGGATTCTATGAGGAATGAAAATATAAGTAAAACAGAAACAAACATTCTGAACCCATTTGTTTGAGTAGGATTGAAAATCCTTTGCATATATAATCAGCCTACAACTTACTACTGATTCCATTTTATTTAGAAGGAGCTTCTGTTCTAGAAAAATGACGACCAGGAAGAGAAACCCCTAATATTTACCCAAACTGATGCCTAGTCCAATTCCATTGTTGTGAATACAGGCATTCCTAATCTCTGTTTGTGAAATGAATGACTCTTCCATGGGCCTGCTCCTCACAGCTTCCCTTCTTCCCATGCATCTGAATGAATCTACCTTTAAGTAAATAAGGCTAGTTTTTACCTTTTCTTTATTTTTTTTATAGTTCTTTCTCTTGGCTGCACATATGGTTATTGCTTCATAAGGAAATACAAACCAAATATGAACTCTTCCTATATTTTCTGTGGCTACAAGCTATTCATATACAGAAACTATTTCCTTTTATTAATAGGCAAGTGAATTGAATTGATTTTCTAACTCAATTTCTAAGGATTTTACCACACTTCTAATTTAAATCTTGCTTTATTGTTATGACAGACCAGCAGACCATTTTCCCTTTTTTGTCTCAGTTGTATGAATAATGACCTATATGAAGAAAACTACTTCAAAAAGATGCCGTAACAACTAATCAGAATTGTAAACATCTTAAATTGACACACACTGAAAATAACTCTCCAGAAAACGCAAGCATCTTCCAGAAAGACCATAGTAAAAATGAAATCACAAAAAAGACACATTAGAGTGTAAAATAAAAAGCACTTTTGCTTCCTGCAGATTTTCCCTTTATTTGGTTTTATCTCACGTCTATGATGAAATAGTGTGGAATTTTAATGAGAAAGAAAAGTTACAACTCATGTCAATATGGGCTCTTTGTTTTCCAATGGCCTCTTTTTCTTGGCCTCAGTTTCATCATCTGTAAAATGGAGATTGTTATTGTGACTGTCTCTTGGATTGATTCACTGATATATGATTTTGTAGGTTCTGTTTTATTTTATTTCATCTCATTCCTTGACACTGTATTACATGGGGATATTTACTAAAGGAACATGATTAGACATGGCACTGAAAAACAGAACTAGTCTAATTATTTGTTTTTATTTTTTTAAAGGACACTAGCTAAGCTCACCTAAGTTGGAAGGAAAAGAATGAAACCAGTCTTTATAAAATTCTTCCCCGTGAGTCACCCTTGAGAGTTGCTTTGCTGAGCATGAGAATGCAAGATGGGAATAAATCCTGCAAAGACACTGCTTTAATTCACCCTGCTGAGCAGTCGCAACAAAGGGCGAAGGCAGATCTGTTGGGCACCCGGTACCCAGGCTGGGTTATAGTGTTATCCCAATCGACAGAGGTGTCATATGCAGCACACGTCTTTTACAAGCTCTGAGCTTATTTCTCTCCAGAGCCTCTCTACATCACTCCTGGTTTTATAATTAAATTAGGTACTTAGGAATCCTTATTACTTTTTTTCTACCACTGGGGTGTTACTTAGTTGAGTCCTGCATTGTTTATGAAGATGGAGGCAATGGGGAGCAGAAAGCCTGATATATGGTAATCTACTCGCAGATTTAATTGGTGAATTCTCCTTTGGATGGAACTGCATCTGCTCAGTGAAATTGTCCATGGCTACTTACCTCTTGAAACTGACTCATTTCTAGTCTGGTTTTTGTGTCTTCCATAATAGAACAGTAAACAATTCAAGGGCAGGATTATTTGTCCCCTTTCGCTGCCGTGATGCTTCACCTAGCATCTCCCAGCGCACACCTACAGTCCTATTTAAATAACAATTAGCCCGCACTGAGTCAGAGCAAATAATAAAGCTTACTGCAGATTCATTTCAAACCCCAGTGAAGGGGAAGGTCAAAACCTGGGGAAAAAAACAAAGAACTCAGCCTCTCTTAAGCTCCAATAACAACTTGTGCAGACCAGTGGCAGAAATAGTATCTGAAATATTCTTATTACTTCAAACTAACAAGTCACTCTTTTGTCTTAATCTGGAGGCATATCTCTTAAATACTCACAGCCAACCATTATATAGTGATTAAGGAGAATTTGCAAAGTATTAGACTCATTTCCAAACATTTTGCTAAACTAACTCATTTAATTCTTACAACGACTCCATGAGGTAGATGCTATAATTATCTCCATTTCACAACTGAGGAAACTGAGATGTGTGGAGGTTAAGAATTTGCCTAAAATCACATGGCTAAGAATAAGATCAGAGAGATTTGATCCTAGATGATTTGGCTCCGAAACCCCAAATGCTTAGCAACCAGGCTCTGCTGACACTTGCTTATTGAAGTATAAATGTAAGGAGCATGTTTTGAAGTATTCTCTCAATTTTGTTTCCTAATCATTATGCCCATTTCTCCATCTCGGAACCTTGTCTAACTTTATGACCTTAAGGATGGGAAGTAGGTCTAAGAAGTTATGACGTAGGGCGCTCTCCTGGCCACATGAAAAGAAGAGGGAAACTAGGCTATTGTCTCTTTGGAGGATTATGGAGAGATGAAGGAGTCAAAATTGAGAGAAACAGAGTTGAACCACTGTGCCTTAATATCCTCTTTTTGGACTGAAGTCTGAGATGGGGAGGTAGCTTAGATAAGATGCGGGTGAAGCTAATAGTATCTGGAATTTGTCCCACCCCTAGATAGGAACATTGGGAGACTGAATCATAGGATCCCCTTGCAATAACCTGAGGATACCACATGGTTCAGTACAGTGGGAGAGACTGACTTAATGTTCCCAAGTCATGGAAGGAACCCTGAAGTTCCCACAGGCTCCCTAATGTTAATGTTGAGGCTGCTGAAAGCTTGAGGAGATTGTTACAAGAGGAGTGACCCTTTAATCAAAGCCAAAACTGCAATGGACCACCTGAGTCGGGGGCAAAATGGCAGTGAGAGCTGGTTTTTGGGGGTCTGCAAGACCAATGAGAATAAAGATGAAGCTGAATCAGCAGCAGGGACCACCAGGACCTGATCAAGCTAAGCAAAAAGCTGAAGAGGTATTCAAACCGCAGACTTCAGGAGCAGATGCCAGCAGGACATCCACAGAAAGGAGAGGATCATGCACAGCTCAGCAGTGCAGCTGGGGACCGGCAAGGCACCAGGGCCCCCCACTTTTGACAATTTTTTAATTGGAAAAATTAAAATGAGATTTTAAATCCTCATAGGTTATATGCAAATGCCACCTTGAAGAAAAGTAGCTGAAAGAGGGGTCAAATTTGAAAAAAAATTGAGTCATTTTAAAGAGGTTGAATTACCTTAAGAGATGTTTTTAATTATTCTATTATGTCCTAATTGAATTAAAATTAAAGTTTTATTTCCTACTACTATTGAAGTGGGACTCATGAGGAAGATCAATGAAAAGAAATAAATAACTATTATTTCTTCCCTCTGGTAGTGTGGTGCTTTAAATTTCGATTTGTCTGCAAAATTTTCTTTCAAACTTGCAAGGCTCTGCATCAATCTCCATTCTATGGGCAGAATGTAGTGCAATGTCACTTTTAAGCTTTTTTTCTAAGGGTGCACGTTAGTTTAGAAATTAGTTCCTTCTACAGGTTGAAAGGGTGCCAAATATCTTCAACTCTCTTGAAGAATGTTATTAAAACGTTGGCAAAATTCCCTAAAATATTAAGTAAATGTTAAGCTTATCACATTTAATGAAACCTCTAAATTTTAGGGGTTAAACCATTGCTGAAAACGAATTATCTTATTATTATATAATATATTAGTTTGATTATCTATTGCTGCATAATAAACTACCCTAAAATGAGTGGCTTAAAATAACAATGATTTATTGCTCACAATTCTGAATTTTGAGCTGGGTTCAGCTGGATGGATTTTTTTGCTGCTCTCGCCTGAGCTCGTTGACGTGGCTGCAGATATCAATGGTCTTCTGTGACATTTGGCTTCCAGATGGGTTTGGTCAACGGAAGGAACCAGTTCTACACGCAGGAGAGGAAAGAAAGTGAAGTAAGGGTTAGTTTTGGGCCTCTGGCTTTTTCCTTGTTCTTCTACCGTGGCCACAGATTTTATTGACCAGCTTCTACAGTTACAGCTGTTGTCTCTGGGTTCTGGCATCTGTCCCTTCCTTGTGTACTCTATTAAATTTGTCTTAATTGGCCAGTTTGAATGTGCTCTTTCCTGACAAGACCTTGATATTTGGTGCGTGTCTTAGCATTGGAAATATAAAGTAAACCAAACAGATACTCTCTTCCATTCTCCAGGGCCTTAGTCAACACTTTATCACATAAAGTCAAATTAAGCAAAAGAGTTTATACTTTAATGGAGGTTGCCTAAAATAAATACAATAAATAAACAAAATCCATAGTAATTTGGATAGCAATTAAGTACTAGGAAGAAAAAAAGAATGTATGGGAGTTAGAAAATACAGGAAGAGGAGTTTTGAAACTTTAAAATATTTATGTAAGCTGGAATTGAAAATCCTTGAGCAGTAGTCTGGTTCAGTCCTATATCCTTGGCTCCTAGAATAGTGCCTGACACTTCGTAGGTTCTCAATAAATAGTTGTTGAGTAAATGAATGCATGAATGAGTACACATACAAATGCATTCATGCATTCATTCATTCATTCATTCACCTAATACTTACAGAGTGCCAATTCTGCTAGACAATCAGGATAATATAAAATGACCAATGACCAAAGTTCTTTCCTTTAAGGAATTGACAACTAATATCCTTCCCATCCAACAATATTATAATGGCCTGTGATGCACATCATTTCCTGAACTTCTTTTTACTCCCGTATGTGCAGTGGCCCTCTACACATAACGAAACAAACTGAAATTAGTCAAGACTCTTATATTGAATGACCCAACTGATTTTAACAATAACATAGGTTGATTTTCTTGACTCATAGATACTAGAAGTTAGTACAAGTTTAGTTCAGGGTTCGGCTGGATCCAGGCTCTTAATAAGCATTAGTATTGATCCCTATTCTTCACTTGGTGCTCTTTTCCTGTTTTATTTGATGTAGCTTAATTTTCACCTGCTCTTTCCCCACAGGTGGTAGAAATTTGCTATGTACAGCCGCGGGCTTACAACCTCCTACTCTGTAATGTCTGCAGGAAAAGTTTATTTCCTAACTATTCCAGCAAAGTTTTGAGTGTGTCTTTCATTGGCCAACTGTGGGTCACATGCCTATCTTTCAACCAGCGATTGTAGTCAGAGAGATGTGAATCTCTGATTGGCCGTATCTGGCTCACACATCACCCCTAGATTCAGTAATGAGAACCAAACTACTGAAATCACTTGGACTTAAGAGAATGTCCTAAGAAAAATTGGGTTTGTATTACCATAAGGAGGAATGGATACTGGTCAAACAAAAGCAACAGAAGTCTCAGATACTCTACTAAAAAGCTTTATACTTTATATACTAATATTCTAATTAAAGCTCCTAATTTGGACTAACTGGGAGGTGGAAATTTTGGGTAAATTTGTAGACACATTTAAAAGAAGTTTCTGTTTCTTTTAAATGAATTTCATGTGGATATGTAACAGAACAAATTCACTAAGCATTGCTTCTACTTCTTTGAGGCTAATTGCTGTAAAGAATACATGGAAAGAGTTTGTAATTAGCATGTCTTTTATTTCTATAAGAGAACGGATGCTTCTAAAGTATTTGAGAAGGATTGAAAATGTAGTTCTTCAAGTGGTTTTAAACACTTTGCTGCAATTCTTCTTACACTATTAATTTACTTGGTCAAATTATCACAGATTCTGAATTAATGGAGTGTTAGTATGTATGCAGATGGGATTATGTAGTTTGCTTTAAATGATCCTCAAGGCATTGTGTTCCCTCTACCAGTGGGAGAATTGTGCAAATGTTTGCTGAATCTTTTTAAAGTAAAAGCTTTAAAGATTAGCCCATTTATTTATTGAAATTGTGTTAATTTACTTTGAAGCATAGACTTTTTTACTCAAGACAAAGTAGGTCTTGCTTATTTTAGATCTCTGCCTTGAACTAGAGGATTGTCTTACTGTCTGTTGGAACAGTGTATCTCTAAGTGTGGTCCATAACAGTGCCACTGAAGTGTCGTCCTTCAACTATTATAGATACACAAGAAACAAAATACAGAAATTGAGAGCATTTATAACTGTTATAGCAATTAAGTATTTTTGCAATGTCCAAATGCATACTCAGTAGAATAATATTGTTGAAAATGGTATAGACCAAGTTGGGTGTGCTTGAACTTGCATTATCAATTACACTTGCCATGAACTGCATCCTAATAAGGCACAATGGACCACATATCACTTGTAAAGGATTGAAAAAAAAAAAAACTAGTTCCTTATGCAAGATAGTTTGAAAACAACAATTGTACCAAAAAAAAAAATTGTTGGAAAGCATAAGGAAGCTACCAAGACAATGGATTTCTCAACCCAAATGTCGAAGATGGTAGCATTATTCAAGGCCTCACATGATCTCAGCAATTTTTTTTATATGCAGTGTTTGAAACACAGAAATAATATACAAATATCTAAAGAACAAAACAATGTGATTAAAGATCAAAATAAGCATTAGAGAATATAAATAGAATTACTAATAATCCAGATAATGGATCTATCAGTTATACAGTTTAAAATAACTAAATATGCTCTAGATATAAGATAAGATTGGGAATTTTGTCAGAGAACTGGAACATATGTTATATTAGTAACAAATAGAAATTATACAACTAAAAGATGCAACAGCTGTATCAAGAATCAGTGAATGAATTTATCAGCAGATTAGATACAACTCAGAAAGAAAATCAGTTAAATAAAAATTAGCTAAGTTGAAAACATATAGAATGCAGCAAGCAGAGACAAAATGGTAGAAAACACACCACACAAATTGCAAAGACACATGGGGTACAGTGAAATATCTATCTGCATGTAACTGAAGTCCCAGAAGGAGAAGGGAGAAATAATTAGGCTGAATAATATTTGAAGAGAAAATGCTAGAGTATTTTTCTGAATTGACAAACGATTTCAAACCATAGATTTAAGAGGCACTATGAACCTTAAGCTTGATAAATACAATGAAAGCCACACTGATGCACACCACAGTCAAATTACTGAAAACCAAAGAATTAAGAAACTCTCTAAAGCAACTAGAAGAAATGTTCCCTTCAAAGAGCAGCAGTTAGACTAACGGCTGATTTTTCAACAGAAACAATGGTTGAAGAAGGTCAATGAAATAAAATTTTAAATTGTTAAGAAAAGCTGTAAACCTATAGTTCTATACTCAGTGGAAATATTCTTCAAAAATAAGAGTGAAATAAGGTAATTTTCAGACAAACAAAAACTGGGAGAATTTATCATTAATGTATGACCCCAGAGAAAATAAGAATATTCTACAGGCAAGAGAAAAGTGATCATGGTTAGAAGCTCAGAGTTGCAGGAAGATATGAAGAGCAATATAAGTGTAAATGTAAACGTGGATAAGTCTAAATGAATATTAATGGTGTGAGACAATAGAATGTCTTATGGGGTCTCAAATACAGAGAGAATTAAAATAGCAACAGGAGTGCTGTAACAATTGAGGGGGTGGGTAAATAGAGACAGATATTAAAAGTCCTTTGCATGTCCAAAAAAAGAAAACAAGCCCTTATTTCCATTAAAATTTGATGAGTCAAGAACAATGGTTCTCAACCAACAGTGATTGTATCCTGCAAAGGATATTTGACAATATCTGGAGACGTTTTTGATGGTCACAACTAAGGGGATATATCTGGCTTTCAATGGGTAGAAGCTAGAAATGCTGCTAAAATCTTATAATGCACAGGAAAGCCCCTCTCATCACAAAGGATTATCTGGTCCAAATTGTGACTAGTGCTGAGTTTCAGAAACCCTGATCTAGGCTCATCACTAAAGAAAAGAATAAAAGCATGACACTCAAGCTAATAGAGAGGTGAAAAATGATAAAAATAATAAATTCATATTGGGACAAGAGAAAAATAGAAAAAAGGAAGATAGAGCACGTGGAACAAACAGAAAGTAAATCAGATGATGGTAAATTTAAAATCAATTCCTTCAGCAGTTGCTTTAAATATAGATGGACAGATGCTCCAATATAAAAAAGATTGTGTTGCTGGATAAAATAAGCTACCCTGTGCCACTTACAATAAATATACCTTAAAATAAAATCAATGCATAAAATGCAGAAAGATTTAAAGTTAAAGAATGTTAATATATTTTTTGCAAAATCAATGAATAAAAGCAAAAATTTAGCAGTTTCCTATTGCTTTTGAGAAGCATTTATACATAGCAATTTTTTTCTCTCTCCCCTCATCCAGATGCATTATTTAAAGCCTTTTTGCACCATGACAATCAGTAGTAATTGTAGATTCAATTTTGTCGTAGATGACTGTCTTCATAACTCAGTAGACCATGAACTTCACAACAGAGATTAGATTTGCTTTTAATTTTCCTGTTATAAGCACAGCATCTGCCATAGTGCCTGGCATATAGCAAGTATTCTATTTATACAATGATTTTAAAATATGTGTGGCATTCCTTTACCCCAGTAGTTCTCTAACTTTTGGGTCTCAGATCATTTTACACTATTAAGCATCATTGAGGATTCCAAAGAGTTTGTGTAGTCATATCTATCAATAATTACCATGTTACATATTAAAACTGAGAGATTTTTTAAAGCCCTTATTAATTCATTTAAAAATGGTAAACCTGTAGTATAACATAATTACATATTCTTTTGAAAATGACTATTTTTTCAAAAACATTTAATGAGAGTAATAGCATTGTTTACCTTTTTTGCAAATCTCTTAAGTGTCTGGTTTAGTAGAAGACAGCTGTGTTCTTATATCTGGTTGTGCATTCAATCCGTTGCAATACCTTATTTTGGTTGAAGTGTATAAAGAGAATTCAATCTTGCACAGACATGTAGTTGGAAAATGGAAGAGTATTTTAGTAGCCTTTTCAGAAAATAATGGATGTTAGCATTTGATATTACACCAAAACTTGACAAGTAGTATTTTCTTAAAGGTTAATTGCAATATGCAATTGGAAAACAGCAATTACCTTTTCTCTCTGTTACTTTAGAATTCATGCATCTAATTTGCATTTTGAATAGATCTTTTATCCAGGCATGATTTTCTAACATCATTCATTGGTCATTTGGAAAATACTGATTCATCTAATTATGAAGACCTTCCAAATATTGATACATTTCATTGTACAATATAAAAGTATAAAACTCATTAAAATAACAGACAATTTAATCAGAAAATATTGGGAAGTGATCAAGCTTATGATGTTACTCACCAGTTTCAAAATTGTGATTTGGGGGGCTGGCCTGGTTGCATAGTGGTTAAGTTCATGTGCTCTCCTTGGTGGACCTGGGTTTTCAGGTTCAAATCCTGGGTGCAGACCTACACACCACTCATCAAGCCATGCTGTGGCAGTATCCCACATACAAAATAGAGAAATATTGGCACAGATGTTAGCTCACCGACAATCTTCCTCAAGCAAAAAGAGGAAGATTGGCAAAAGATGTTAGCTCAGGGCCAATCTTCCTCACACACACAAAATTCTAATTTTCATTTGAAAGCTTGAGTTTTATCACTGGCAACAATCGTTATCAGTTGTTTTCTTTGAAGTAATAGGCTCACTTCTCTCATTTTGAGAAAATGTCCGCTAGATACTGAGAAGTCTGAATAATAATACTTTGGCAGTCATTTTGACAAGTAATAATGTATTCCATGGTAAAAAATAAAAAGCAGCGAATTCAGTTCACAACTCAAACAACCAAATAAGTACTTTTCCTGGAGATAACTGTTTTACTTCTGTAGACAGAAGAAGAGCTTTATGCATATTTCCCATTTTGTCAAATGGAAGATTAAAAAGACATACTCAAGGATCAGGATTTAATAAAATTAAACATTTTAACTACATCTTCAGGGACATTCTTGACTGCAACTGGCTCATTTATTTTTCCTTCCTGCATGTGTATGGCAATGAAGAATACAATTACTAGCTAATACAATTTGGTGACTTGGCCTTAATCTCTGCTAAGGAGCCAACAGTTTTACTCACCATTGCTTTTACACCATTAGTAAAAATGCCAAAACAGTGCAAAAGGTAAATGGTTTTTACTTCATGGATTCTAGTCTTGGGGACCCCCAAAGTTCTCACAGACCACACTTTGAGAAGCATTGCTTTATATATATTTATCTAATGTAACCGCCAGACTGGCTACTTGTCCCTGTCCACTCCTCCACCTTTGGGAATTTCTTCATTCAAAGTGCTCCTTTCTCTCACTCTGCCTTCTTCAGTATGGTCTTGTCCTCCCCAGGGCATGCCACATTGGCTGACCTCCAAATGGATTTGATCACTCCCACACTGAGTCGTGACACTGTTTTTAACAGGTCTTGTGGTGGAATTCCACATTGGTGGTCTCTAATTGTGCCATCACTAGTGTTCTCTGAGCTTTCTAGAGGTGGACCCTGTGTGCTATTCGTCTTTGAAAACTACTTAGTGCCTAAGAAAACATCCTGCATATTTACATCCCTGCATAAATATTTACTACATTGAAGTGAATTAAGTATGATTTTATTAAAACTCGTGGAATCATCTCCAGGGAATTAGATTAACTTTACAAAACTGCTTGTGCTTTAAGATAGGTATTTTTGTCACTTACCCTAAAAAATAGAATTAAGACTATTAAACCCAATGACCTGGATGATCCAATACAAATTGGATGGTTTTGCTAGAGATTAATTCATTCCTTTAGTTACTCATTCATTATTCTTTCATTAAGTTTAGTTTTTAAACAAGGACTTATTTAGCACTTACTATGTGGAAGCTATACAGACATAATCAGGAACAATGGAGAGTGTCTCATCCAAAGGGCTTACGTTCTTTCAGAAGCTATATTATGATCACCTACTAAGTGTAAGGAGATCTCTAGTCATTTGTTAGACAGACTTCCTGCCACCATAAAGTATATATCGTATAACTGAAGAGACATGTAGATTAATAAATTAAAATACAGTATGTTGGGGGCCTGGCCCAGTGGCATAGTTAGTAAGTTTGCACACTCCACTTTGGCAGCCTGGAGTTCCTGGGTTCAGATCCCAGGCACAGACGTATATGTTGCTCACCAAGCCATGCTGTGGTGGCATCCCATATACAAAATACAGGAAGATTGGCAAAGATTTTAGCTCAGCATCAATCTTCCTCAAGCAAAAAGAGGGAGATTTGCAACAGATGTTAGCTCAGGGCCAATCTTCCTCACCAAAATGAACAAACGACTAAATGAATGAATAAATAAATAAAATACAGTATGTTGGACACTATTACAGAAACATGAACAACAGCTCTGAAAAGGGAGCAAATAATCCTGCCTGGAGAAGTGAATGAAAGCATCACCATTGAGTTAACATTTGAATTGCATCTTAATTAGAAGAGTTGTGATAGGTGAAGAAAGAGATAAGGACAATTCTTGCAATAACTAATGACAGAAACATGGAATTGTGATATATCCTATTATGTTCAAGAAGTGATTAAAGTCCCTAAGAGCAGGATCAGAGGATATATGTAGTAGAGGAGGTTGAAATATAGTTTGGGCTTAGATTGTTCTAGGCTGGGTAAGATCTACTAAGAAGCTTGAATTTTATGGGTAAGCATTAGGGACCCAATGCAAATGTTTAAGGATAGTGATGTGAACACCTCTGCATTTTTGGTAGAGCAGCCTAATGACCAAGTAGAACCTAATGAGTGTGGTTGGATAATGCAGATAGAAAACTAGTTAAAGCAACAATGGCACAATTTCAATCAGAAATGGTGAAAACCAGAACTAACATCTCAGCAATAAAGAGTAAAAAGAGAGAGCCAAATTTGAGAGGCATTTCTGTAACAAATAGAATTGATCTGACTTAGCAGTTATTTGGATTTGGGGAATGAGATAGAGGTAGGAGGTGAGGATAACGCAGACATTTGAACATTGGGAAATTGGGAAATTGGAAGTGCCATTAACCAAGATCAAAAATGCATGAGATGATGAGCAAGCCCTGATGGCCTAGTGGTTAAAGTTTGCCATTCGCCACTTCGGCCCAATTCGTTTCCTGGTCGTGGACCCACACCACCCATCTGTCACTTGCCATGCTATGCAGTGGCTCACATAGGAGAACTAGAATGACTAACTACTAGGATATACAACCAGTCACTGGGGTTTTGGAGAGGGAAAAAAAAAAAAGGGAAGATTGGCAATAGATGTTAGTGCAGGGCTAATCTTTCCTTTCCAAAAAAAAAGTTAAATGAAAAGTTTACTCTTAAAAAAAATGCATAAGATGGAACTGGTTAACAAGGTGGGGAGAAACTTTCCATTTTAGATAGAAATTGGACTTCAGAAACAAATAGTCCTGTATCCCAACCTTAGTTCTCTAAACTGTTGTGTATGATATTTTTATTTAATTTGTAAAATGGATATGCTCACTGTGTATTGAAGAATTTGTCCCTGCCCAAAGAGAAGTCTGGCTTTTGTTCCTGGCTCCTGGGAGGTAACCCTTAAACCTTTGGAATTTCTCAAGTGATAGGAATGTTTTTGTTGTTCAAGGTGGGCCCCTTGGACCACACCTGATAGCTCATGCTGAGAAGGTGACTCATGGTAGACCCCTTGGACCATGTGGTGTCAATCACACCTACATAATGAAGCCTCAAAAAAAAACTCTGAACACAGAAGCTCAAGTGATCTTCCCAGTTGTCAATACTCCATATATATTGTCACACATGAATAGTAGGAGGGCAAAGCATCCTGAGGGCAATGGAAGCTTCACATTTGGAATGCTCTTAGACTCCACCTTATGCATCTCCTTTTTGGCTGGTTCTAACTTGTATCCTTTCACTGTAATATATCATATCAATGAGTATAATATAATAGCCTTCAGTGAGTTCTGAGAGGCTTTCTAGTGAATCATCAAAACTGAAGTTGGTTTTGGGAAACCCCTGAACTTGTAATTGGTGTCAGAAGTAAGGGTAGTCTTGAATGGACTTCCCTCTCTAAATTTGTGGTCGGATCCTAACACCTTATAGTTGAGGTCAGGAGTCTTGGGCAGACTTGACGATCTGAAGGACTGTGCCCTTAACCCCACAGTTGGCTTAATGCTAGGTTCTTACAGACTTGTGAGAATTAACTCGTTTATTCTACAAATGTTTGCACAAACTATATAGTATATATGGTGTGTGGCACTGGAGCTATAGCAACGAAAACACGTTCAACCTCTCCTCTCATGGAACATAGAACACAGGATTAAGTGAGGTCAGGTATGTGCAATGGACTGAATGTTTGTGTCTCCCCAAAATTCATATGTTGAAGTCCTAATCCCCAATGTGATGGTATTAGGAGGTGGGGCCTTTGGGAGGTGATTAGGTCATGAGGGTGGAGCCCTCATGAATGAGATTAGTGCCTTTATAAAAGGGACCCAAGAGAGCTCTCTTGGCCTCTTTATGCCATGTGAGGATACAATGAGAAGACAGCAGTCTGCAACCCAGAAGTCCCTCACCAAAACTCAACCATGCTGGCCCCCTGATCTTGGACTTTCAGCCTCCAGAACTGTGAAAAACAAATTTCTGTTATTTATAAGCCACCCAGTCTGTGGTTATTCACTATAGCAGCCTGAATTGACTATGGCAGTATGTAAAACTGTAAAGAAATTGGCATAACTCCTCGCACACAGTGAGGTCCAAATAGATATGAATCCCCCTTGACCAAGTTACAGCCAGGTGGAGATGGACGTATAGTGGGAGAATAGTTTGGTGTATAAATATAAATATGGGTGTTGTTAGCATCTAGATGGTGTTTGAATTCACGAATATGAGTGAGATCATGTAGGAAGGGCTTTTAGAAAGAGCCTTTGGCTGAAGAAACAAAAGGTCTTCTCAAGCTCAAAGAGAAACAAAGGATTGACAAGCATAGACAAGGCAGATTGTTCCATACCTGCTTTATGGTAATAGATAACATACAATTGAAACACATGACCTGAAATTATGAAAATAATTTATTTCCAAGTGGATAGGTAAAGGAAACCCAAAATTGATGCTTCCTTAAAATACTTGCAGCAAATATAGGAGAAATACATATACAGAATGAGAACTTTCCACAAAGAGTTAATAAGGAGTTTCATCTTAATATTCTGATGGGCCACTCGTCTCTAGATTATAACATGTTGCAGCTGCAAATACACTTTTGGCCCCAATGATTTCCTGGAGTGAAAACAAAATCACTTTTAATTTTTGAAATGGGCATGTTAGCAAGAACAAATTTTCTGGATTTGTCAAATGAGCTTTTCTGCTTTCAAAGCAGAAAAGTTAGCATCCATTTCTGATCACTTTATAAATGTTATGCACAAAAATAAAAGAAATTGTCATGTATTTCATACCAAAACGCTGTACAATGAAAAGTAAGCCTGGAGAAAGGAGGTCATGGGCAAAACTTCAGGGGGCGTTGATTTTTGCAGATGACATCATAGCTGGGGAGAAATATAATTGAACCTGTGTTGTTCACTCTGTGGTTTCCTAGCACCCATAATGCAAAAGCTTATAATAGGCATGTAGAGGTTCTTATGCTAGAGAGAGTTAGCAGGATTTTATTTCTCAGGATGATAAAGCGTGTTCTTCAAGTGATTGCTGGAGAAAATAGATAATTGACTGAGCCACTAAAGTGCGGTATTGTCCTCGTCTTCTTGTCTTCATTTGTTCCTCTGTTTTTAAGTAATGCTTCAGCCCCATTCAACAAGTGACCCAGAATATGAAAACACTCTCAAATTTGATCTTATGCACAAAAAAAAACCTCTTAAAAACTTATTTTTTAGAAAATCAATTGCTGGAGAACAATACTGGGAACAACTTATGATTCACTAGACGACACACCACTGTCTTTCTAGTATTGGAAAAAGTAATGATAACACATATTTTTGAACAGAAGACTTTGTGCAATGCAGAGTAACCAGATTTTCAGCAAAGTGAAACATTCCATATGCTAATAAAGACAAAAGCACTTGGCATTTCCCATTGTCTTCAGCAGTCGAAGTCAGCCCTAAATCTCTAACGGGTACAGCAAGAGTATGCAGTGAAATGAAGATCTCTGCTCTGTTTTATCCCTTCTACTGAACTTTTCAAATACAGAAACTTTTCAAATTGTCTTTGTAGGGTTTTCTCTGCTGTGTAAACTTATATATCTTGATGCCCAGATTGGCTGTATTGAAACTGGATGATTAAAAGTAGACAAATATTTAAAATGCACAGAGTATTATTATATTAATGTATTCATTCAACAAACATTTATCACGGGGGTTGTATTAAATTCTACATTAGGAACACAATTCAAAAGTGAAAACCTGAAGTACTATCTGGTCAGATACTCACGAAGGCATCAATTCTTAGGGCCTGCCTCCTCAGATTTCATGCCCATAGCTGGAAAACTAGGATCAAAAGTTGCTCCAAATAACAGTAGCTTCAGCTTGAACAGGTAGTGTTCGTTACATTGCCACGTTGTGTCTCACAGAATCGCTTTGGGGTTTTATTCAAAATACTGTAAAGAATATCAGAAGTTCATATTTTTCTTCATATTGTTAAATTTTATTTAAACAGCACCATTTTTAAGGTTCTTTTATCAGAATAAGTTCCTTCCATCAGAATAAATTTCTTTTTTCACACACACGTATACACACACAGAACAATAGTTTGTTATGTTTTCATTTCATATTTTTTGCAAAGGGATTGCAAGAATCGTTGATGACCAAACTTAAAATAGTATCAAAGGTAATTTTTAATAATTTAAGAAAATTTAAAAAGTAATGCTGATATACTAAATTATTACTTTTCTTACTTTTGATTAACTAGATTTTAGTGAAAAGAGGATATGTGCACATGGTAAAAAAAGTAAATAAGGGAGAAAAAGGTATTTTCCCCCAGAACCCAAAGATCTGCCCACTTCCCAGAGGTCACCACTGCCAAAAGGTTATTTGCCTCCAGAAATAATTCTCTGCATATAAAACATGTATGATACAGGTGATGCCTTTTTAAACTTTTTATTTGCAAATAATTTTAAATTTACTGAAAAGTTGCAAAAATAGTACAGAACCTTCATACATGTCTTACTAGTTTCCTCTCATGCTAACAACTTGCAGAAAAATGGCACAATTTATCACAACCAAAACATTAACGTTGGATTAGTAATAATAACTAAATGACATATTTAAATTTTAGTGATCTGCTGCCTCCAATGTCTTTTTTTCTGTTCCAGAATATAATCCAAGATCCCATATTGCAGTTAGTTGTTGTGTCTCCGTAGCCTTCTCCAATCTAGGCCAGTTTCTCAGTCTTGTCTTGTATTACCTTTGTATTTTTGATGAGTGCTAGTTATTTTAGAGAATGTCTCTCAATTTGAGTTCATCTAATGTTTCTTCGGGTTACATTGTATTATATATTTTGGTCAAAAATACCGTGTCTGCATCATAAGAGGTGCACCTTGGGAGTATATCTTAATATTGATGTTGTGCACTGATGTTATAAAAAATTTAATACCGATTTTAGTGTATTCCACATATCACTTTGATGTTTATTTAACTTAAAGAAAATTCCATTTCAGCATACCATTCTTCTTTATGTCTACAGAGTATTCAGTTGCACTGTGGGCCACCATTTGTTTAATGTCTACTATTGTTGAACATTCAGATTACTTATGGTCTTTTCAACTTTAAATAACAATGCTGAAAAGGACGTTACTTTAAATGCGTTTGTGTGGGTCAATGTACATACACGTAGGGTAAGTTTCTAGCAGTGGAATTGCTGGGTCAAAGTTGATGTGCATGTTAATTTTGATGATATTGACAAATTTCCTGACAATTTACATGCCCCTCCTTAGTCATGTAGCAGGGAGGCTTATTTTTTCACATGCTGGCTGACACTTTTTGATCTTTGCCAGTACGATAAGAGAAGAGTGGTATTTTATTATGGTTTTATTTACATTTCTACTATTACGTTTGTCTGTTAATAAACTATGATATTTTTTGTGTACTCTTTATTCTTGT
The DNA here is from genome assembly GCF_041296235.1 of Equus asinus. Taxonomy (NCBI): domain Eukaryota; kingdom Metazoa; phylum Chordata; class Mammalia; order Perissodactyla; family Equidae; genus Equus; species Equus asinus. The sequence continues at coordinate 144,740,188 of NC_091792.1, forward strand.
TCTTTGCCCATTTTGCTACTGTCATTAGACTTTTTCATATTAAAAGGGTTCTTTAAATAGCAATGTAATTAACCCATTGTCTTCTAGATGCAGATGTTTTCCTCAGCATTTCATTTGTGTTTTAACTTTATTTGTAGTGCTCTACTTGTGACGGTTACTGATTCTTACAATGGCTGATGAACAACATGTTTCTCAATGTCAAAGATCTGGAATTGTTTCCTAAAGTTACCTGTAGTCATAATATAGTTCTTTCCTTTTATATTAATAAATGTTTTCTGTTTAAAGCCTATCATTAAGTTAAAACCTGGAGGACGATTTTAAATGTGTTTTTTGACTTATTTGCTTTTTTTCTTTAAGTTTGAATAGTCATACTGACAAATTATCAGCAAAAAGTAACAGCTTTTATCTGTCAAACAGTTTTGCCTTTATACCCACATACACTTTTGGTCAATTTATTTACTATTGTAATTGACTCTAGTTTCAAACCTGTGCTATGTAGTAAAAGAGAATAATGACTACCCACTTTTATACGTGTCTATACTTGTATATGTGTGTGTCTATTTGCATCTATTTATTTAAATATATAGATATTTGCATATTTATGTTTATATTTAAAGGAGAGAAGTCGTAACCTGACAAATGTTCCCTTATATGGATATCAGATGTTTCCAACCTGGGAGAGATAAATAATTTTCTCTTGGAAAATACATACTTTAAAAAACTAGACTGTTGACAATGTTCTCCAAAGTAAAGGTGATTACTTCTCAAAAATAATTAAAGAACTATCTTTGCTATCTTTTCTTTTCTTTCTTTCTTCTGAGCTATATGACCTTCCTACATCCAACATTCATCATAGCTCATTTCTTTTTGACATGATAGGTGCCAGATATGGCTGTGCTGGATTTCAGAACTTGAGGCCAGGAAGCATTTGGTTATTGAAAGGAGAGATCTGTTGGAGCTGGTTGAATCCTGGACTAGAGTCATTGGATTCAATGTTGGACCATGTCTACGTGACAGGGCAATGTCCAGCCCTCCCTCATCAACGGCTTGTACAGCCTCCCCCACAGCTGGAGCCTCTGGCATGCTCCTGACAGCTCATCCCTATCCCGTGCTCTAGTGTCAATTCTGGGCTTAGACAAGAGAGCATTCTATAACTCTGTCTCAGTTATTCTTGACTTTGGCTGCAACAATGGGGTAGGGGAACTGGAATTTGGTATTAATACTCAGAAGGACAGAGACTGCAATTTATTCATTGTATGTAACCCAGATGGCCGTGAGCACTTCCCAGCCCCCTCAGAAATTTGGGTAAACTTGTTTTCAACATAATGTATATGGACCGTGACAGCAGATCCAATTTCCTTACATTTTCTAGGATTTTCTATGGTTGACATCCTCATGATTCTCTCTGTTCCTGTACTTCTGGTTCTGTTCTTTGCACAGAGAGTACACATATGAAAGGTCCATTTCCTTTATTGGTTCAAAAAGAAACGCAGATGAAGCATTTTGTGACTTTTTTTTGTACGGCGAGAAGGGTGTCATTGAGATAGGTCACATAAAGAGCAATTAGTCTTCTGATGTAATCATAATAGTCTTATAAGTTTTATGCATTTTAATTTCCGTTTTAGAGATGAGAACCTTGGACCCCGAAAGGTTGAGTAAACTGCCTAAGGTGTTATAAGATGAATAAGTGTCAGAGTCGGTATTAAACCCAGATCCTTCTGAGTATCTTGTACTATCATTACCAATATGTTTCTCTTTCCAGTTGTCATATTTCACTGTAATGGGATTGAGTAGATGTACATGTGTCAATATATAAAATTAGTTTTAAGTTAAAAGAGCATAAATATATAAATGCAATATGAATATGGTTTATTTCTGCAAGCAACACTGAAACAGACTCTAACGGAAATCTAAAAGACATCATTTTTTAACTATTAATACATAGCTTTCTAGACATACAGAGCTGTTGCAGTAGGTTATGTTTTAAAAAGGAAAGGGAAAAGAATAAAGATGAACTGGCTTGCAGTGAGCCAGCCCTGGTGGTCTAGTGGTTAAGATTCTGTGCTCTCACCCACGCAGCCTGGGTTCGTTTCCCAGTCAAGGAACCACACAACCCATCTGTTGGTTGTCATACTGTGGCAGCTGTGTGTTGCTGTGATGCTGAAAGCTATACCACTGGTATTTCAAATCACCATCAGGGTCACCCATGGCGGACAGGTTTCAGTGGAGTTTCCAGACAAAAACAGACTAGGAAGAAAGAGCTGGCCACCCTCTTCTGAAAAAATTGGCCATGAAAACCCTAGGAATAGCAGTGGAGCATTGTCTGATGCAGTGCTGAAAGGTGAGAGGATGGTCCAAGAAGAATGGCAGGGTTCCACCCTGCTGTACACTGGGTTGCTAGGAGCGGGAATCAACTCAATGGCACTAGTGTTTGAATATTTTACCAATCCTAATCCACTTAATTGATGAAACCTCATAATATCCCAGATTTAGGTGGAAGCTCTGCCTTTTAAGTAGCTCAATAAAACATGCCTGTGAGTGTCTAGAATCATATTGACTCATACATCTTTCCATGTTAAAATATTTAGAAAGTTCATCAGTTTGAGTACTGTGTGTAATTTTCCAAACTTTCTATCCTTATCTAACTTTTTTCTTTGATGGAGAGGTTTTCTCTAGTGTTCCAAAGAAAGTAAAATATTTAATGCTGTTGATTGATTAATATTATAAGCAAATGTAACTTATGTAGAAATGCAACAGCAAATGGTTCCCGTGTGCATCCCTGCATAAACAATGCACTTGCTCTACTATGGAATTTTACTTTTCTAAACAGAAGGCTCCCTGGGTGATAGATAGCTGCTCCTATAGGATGATAATTAATGTTTTTTCCCATTAAAAGGAATGCTATGCATACCTAAAAAAAAAAAAAGATTGGCATAAGGATTCATGTTATTTCCTAATTTTAAACCAGCTTTACTGAAACATGATAGATATAGATGAGATAATTATACAATCCAGGAATATCCCGCAGAAAAATACATGACTCTAAAGCAGCAGTTTTCAAACTTAGCATGCAGAGTCACCTAGAAGGTTTGTTAAATTATTCAGTGTCTACTAAGTGTAGGGTTAGGCCTGATAATTTACATTTTTAGCAATTTCCCAAGTGTGTCTGATATTGTTGGTCCAGGGACCACACTTTGAGAAAGGTGCTCTAAAATAGTGAAACTGTTTTTCACATAAACACATTTTAGACACCCAAGTGAATGTTGTTAAAACTATATGCTTCCAGTAATGGTGCTATGCTCAAAAATCTCTGGAAAATTTTTCACCTGGTGTTGCTTTGAGGGTCAGGTCATGAAGCAGAGAGGAAAATTATTCCCCTTGTGTAAGAGTCGTACACTGTCTCGTGCCTTTTCCTGCCTCTCCTCATATTTCTTTGGGGGTGGGGAGTGTTATTGAAATACAAATTTCTGATCTTTCTACCCATTCCCTCACTCATTCTTTTGCTAGACCAACTCAGGTTCTTAACTCATTCTCGGCTCTAGCATATTAGCTTGAAGCCCGCTGGGTGAGTCTTTAATTAAGGCAGGAAGAAGTAGGGAATCTCATTTGGGCTCGGGTAGCATTCTAAAATCCAGCTTTGACATTGATAAAACTGATGTTATCATCTCCGTTTAGCAGTAGAACTCTGGAGTGAAAATAGGATGAATGATTGAATTGAGACATGAAATCCCACCTCAAACCTTGAACTTGGCACTTCAGAAGTTATAAATGGCATTTTAATGGCAAACTGAGGAATCAACCTTCAGTTCTGTTTTATTGTAAATTTCCCTTTCCAGTGCCCTATATCATGCTCTCTCTCTACTTTGAGTGGACAATACTCATGTGGATGCATGTGTTCAATTCACAAATTGTTTATTGAAGTCCTATCATGTCAAGGTACTATACCAGATTCTTCAAGAGTTAAAAAGGTGAATTTAACACAGTACGTGCAAAACGCTTATGTTAGTTCAAGGAAGAGAATAAAGAACAAAGATAAGAATGCTACAAAGTGGTGCTTCTGGTAATGTGAGCAAACAAATCTGGGGTGTGGGTTGAGATAATATTCAATTGCTAAGTTAAAATTCTCTGTAAGAGGCAACATTTGAGATGGGCATTGACTGATAGCAAGTCTGAGAAAGGAAAGGAACTAGTGGGATTCATAATGATCTAAGGAAATTATATAAGCAAAGGTAGAAAGCATGTGACATATAAGAGGAAGTGCTTTTAGGAGACTAATTCATGTGATCCCAGTGTACACATTAAGGAGAAATGAGAAGGAAGGCTGGAAAAGTATGTGGTGGTAGACAAGGATATTGTCCACCCACATGCTCACCTGTAAGGAATTTGGTTAAAAGATAGCCTCCATCTCTCAGTGTCTTCAAAGGCTGCCTCAGCTGCAGAGAATCACCTTGCCCAAGGTCACACCCACACCGTACTTAGATGACTGGATGGAATATAAAGGTCAGATCATTTAAGCTTGATGAGGGATACTGATTGGCAACATTCTCTTGAGCATTCCCTGCTGAGTTGGCCAAGGCTTTGCCGGGCTTGCCTGACCATTTGACTTCTTCCTCTGCACCATTCTTCTTTAGACAGGTGTTGATCCCTAATATATATCTTGCGAATTGATGCCTATGTTGTGAAGGACCTTGAATCCTAGAGTGAGGTAGATAGTCATCCTTGGTTCTGCAGACAATCAGGAATGACTGAAGTCTATCTCAAAGTCAAGTGACATGCTTAGAGACGTATTTTAGGAAAACAAATTTGGAAACGTGTGCAGAGGAGATTAAAGGGAAGGAATGTGGAGTAGAGGCAGAGGGGAAAAGTTTTGCTTTGCTTGTAAACAAGAGGATGTAATAAAGGCATGTAACAAGATGTTAAAGGAAAAATGGAGTTGAATGTGAAAGAGATTGAGAAAAAAGAATCTGCAGAATTCAGGAATTGATTGGATACGAGAGTTGAGAGGTAAAGAAAAGGTAGAATCCAGGTTTTCTCCAAGATTTTGAGCTTGAAGGGCTCTGACAATGGTAGGACCATTAACAAAAATAAGGCAGTGGAGTAAAGTAGTATTCGAAATTAGGAAGAAAGATAATCTAGAGTTTATGCCCTCTGGCGTATTACTGTAACTCAAATTTCTGCAGATCTCCTCTGCATATGGGAATAAACTGTCATATTAATAGTCATAACCAGAATTACAGCACTAGCCCTCCCTAAGTCTTCAGCTATTTCTGGGCATTCTCAAGTTCCTTTCACGTGTCCAGTAATAGCCTTTTCATTTGTTCTAGCACTCTGGCCCTTCAATGAGAAGTACATCCCCATCCAAGATGCTGAATTCCAGAGCTCTGAATGCTGCAAACCCACCCAGTGGTGCTGAATTTGCCATTTTAAACATGATGACATGTATAATTCAGTGGCATTAATTACGTTCACATTGTTGTGCAACCATTACAACTACTTCCAAAACTTTGTGTTTTTTTAACCTATTAAAGTCTATTAATTTAATAGACTTTATTTTTTAGAACAGTTTTAGGTTCACACAAAAATTGAATGAGAAGTACTTAAAGTTCCCATATATTTCCTCCCCCTACACATGGACAACCTCCTCCACCATCAACATCTCACACCAGAGTGGTGTGTCTGTTACAATCTATAAACCAACATTGACACATGGTTATCACCCAGAGTCTGTAGTTGACATTAAGTTTTACTCAATGTACATCTATGAGTTTTGACAAATGTATAAAGGTATGTATCCACCCTTATAGGATCATACAGTGTAGTTTCACTGCCTAAAAATCCTTTTGTGCTCCGTCTATTCCTCTCTCCACAAACCCCTGGCAACCACTAGTCTTTTCACTGTTTCCATAGTTTTTCCTTTTCCAGAACGTCATATAGTTTGAACCATATAGTATGTAACATTTCAGCTTGGCTTTTTTCACTTAATAATATACACTTAAGATTCCTGCATGTCTTTTTGTGGCTTATAGCTCATTTCTTTTTAGGGCTGAATAATATTCCATTGTCTGGATGTACCACAGTTTATTTATTCGTTCGCCCACTGAAGGACATTGTGGTTACTTTCAAGTTTTGGCAATTATGAATAAAGCTGGTATAAACATCCATGTGCATGTTTTTCTACGGACGTAAGTTTTCAACTCATTTGAAGAAATACCAAGGGGTGCAATTTGTGGATTGTACAGTAATAGTATGTTTAGTTTTGTAAGAAACTGCTAAACTGCTTTCCAAAATGGCTGTACCATTTTGCAATACCATCAACAATGAATTAGGGTTCCTGTTGCTCCACATCCATGTCAGCATTTGGTGTTGTCAGTGTCTTGGATTTTAGCCATTCTAAAAGATGTGTAGTTGTTTTAATTTACAATTGCCTGATGACGTAGGATGTTGAGCATCTTTTCCTATGCTTATTTGTCCTCTCTGTGTCTTCTTTGTTGAGATGTCTTTGTTCAGATCTTTTGCCCATTTTTTAATGGGATTGTTTGTTTTCTTATTGTGAACTCTTAAGAGTTCTTTGTATATTTGGATACCAGTCTTTTATCACATATATGTTTTGCATATCTGTTGGTTTACAAATGAGTCTGTTGGTTGAGACATGTTCACCCCAAAATAGAAACTCTGTAATCACTAAGCAAAAACTCCCAGGCCTTGGTAACTTCCAGTCTACTTTCTGTTTTTATTAATTTTCCTATTCTAGATATTTCATATAAATGGAATCATATAATATATGTTCTTTTGTGTCTGGCTTATTTCACTATCATAAACTTCTCAAGGATCATCCATGTTGAAGCATGTTTTTATGGCTCCTTTTTATGGTTAATATTTTGTTGTAAGTATATGCAACCTTTTGTTATCCATTCGTCGTCTGTGGATGGATGTTTGGATTGTTTCCACCTTTCGGCTGTTGGGAATAATGCTGTAATGGATTTGTAAGTATCTGTTTAAATCTCTCTTTTCAATTCTTTTGGTTATATATTTAGGAGTGGAATTGCTGAGTCATGATAACACTATGTTTAGCTTTTTGAGGGACTGCCATACTGTTTTCCAGAGCAGCTGCACCATTTCATGGAATTCCTTTTTATCTACTCATGTGAAAGTGGTATGATGCCCTCCCCTCTACTTTGCTGACTCCTGTCAGTGTGGACCCTGAAGGAGCATGCTAAAGCCATGGACCTCAAAGGCTCCCTCTTGATATCTGTTCATCCACATGTCTTAGACTGCATTCACGAAGAAAGGGGACAGTGGCCTATTTTGAATCTGCCATTTTGGAACCAGAGGACATTTTTATGCTGCTATTTCAAACTAAAGTAGTTTTAATTTTGCATTTAGGAATACAATCCTTTTAACTAACATTTGACAGTCACGTGTTCATTTGGTATGTTTATTTTCCACCCACTATGGCAGACACTATACAGCGATGAGGAAAAAGCAGTGAACAAACTGAAGAAATTCTTGCAATTATGGAGCTTATAGTCCAATATGAGGAGATAGAAAAGAAACAAATTTTTTAAAAAGCAGATAATTTTAGATTGGGATAAGTGTTATACTAAAGAGAGTGATGCAGTAGAGAGTACATTAGTAAAGAAACTATTATGGGTAGGATGGCCAGTGAAGACCTATCTGAAGTGACTATTGAAGTGGGACTTGGAGGATGAGAGTCAGCCATATGAAGAAAAGCTGGTGGGAGGATATTTTTAGGCATAAGGAGCAGTCCAGGGAAAGTCTTTAAGGTATGAAATATCTTGGCATGTTTGAGGCACGTAAAGAAGGACAGTGGAGAGAACCATTGTGAATAAGTAAAGATAGGCACAAGAATAATTAGAGAGGCACACAAGACCCATACAACATCAAGACTTCAGGACTTGGCGGTGTTTGGAATTCATTCCAAGGGCCATTAGAAGGTTTGGAGGGGATAGTAACCTGATGAAATTCTAATATGATGTGTGTTCTCAGTACTGATTCTTCTGTCATTATATTCAGGATGCTAGCCATGATGGTTATGCTCCAGGACATTTGTGAGAGAATTTCATAAGGCTTAGTCTGGCTTTTCTATTTCCTTTTCTTTGAGAATTGGAAGAGTGTTTTAGCGTGGTATCCCTGGTCTAATGTTTAAAAACATTAGAAGTTCATGGTCTTAGTGCTTGTTGTGTTCTTTCCCAAGAAGATATCTTCCAAAACTCCATGACACTAGAACCAAATAGGACTAGTCAGATCATCTTTAATATTAATGTGAAATTAGGACTCTGGGTTTGCAGCCAACTAGCTGCAAATATGCAGCTGAGGTGGTGGTGGCCCTATGTGGTTAATATGTATACCATTTCAGAGAATGAGAGAGACAAAGAAAGAGACAGAGAGAGAAAGGAGAAGGAGGAGAAGGAGCAGGGAAGGAAAAGGACGCAATAAGAGAAGAGGAAGAATGAGATGGGTAGGGCAAAGCAGATGTGACACACAATGAAGGAAAGACTGGGCCCTTGGCCCACACTCTCATATAACTGGCTTCACTTTTCCTTAAACCTGAGATGGACTTCCTACTCTTGGTTTCGTGGGACATCTCTATAGCTCACCAACACATTTTGCAGTTTTGCTTAAACTGGTTTAGTAGGTTTCTTTCACTTACTGCCTTAATGGGAAAGGAGCCAAGGGGAAAGCACGATTGGAGTGGAATAGGATGAGGGTAAATTTTTTTTTTTAAGATTTTTATTTTTTCTTTTTCTCTCCAAAGCCCCCTGGTACATAGTTGTATATTTTTTGTTGTGGTTGCTTCTAGTTGTGGCATGTGAGATGCCGCCTCAGCATGGCTTGAGGAGTGGTGCCGTGTCTGCGTCCAGGATCCAAACCGGTGAAAAGGATGGGGGTAAATTTATTGCAGACATCTTTATGCATAAAATTTAGGACTTAGTACACTTAGAATAAGGGGAAGAAAATGGAAAGTTATGTCATATGGCATCAGCAGGTCCCCATATTTAGGAAGACATCCTGCTCAATTTTGCAGTTGGCTTGAACTCTCCTTTCTCTAAACATAAACTAGAAGAAGAGAGAGAAAACAAAAGGGATGAAAAGCAGGATCTCCTCCTCCCTGGCATGCTCTTGTATGGCCGTGAATATTCACTTTTAGTGGTAACCAGAGAATTAACCTACTCTTCCTATGTGGTACTGTTATGATGCCAAATTGCCACTGGTGTTCACATTACTGGTTTGTGCTCATATCTGGAACTTAAAAGGACACTACTGTTCATTTTCAGTGTAGAGTTTCAAATGGCATGATTTACCTCTCTTTGGAAAAATTAGAGGACAGAACCCTCCATACAGATTATAGATTTTGCTCCTCCTTTGAAAGCCCCACATTATTCCATAAGTAATGTAAACTGTTCTATTGTGTATGCATGGGTGCATGCATATGTTCATTCTTTTTTCATACTTAGGGCCAGAAAAGAAGTCATTGACCCCAACTCTTGGGCTTGAGACACCGTGATCATGTGAATAACCCAAGCTGGGAAGGTTATTGGTATTTTATATGATCTGGAAAAAACATTGATGATAAATGTGTATTGTACAGATATAAGGAAAACTGATTTATGGAGCAATAATGTCTGTTCAGGGCACATTTGTCCCAGCTACAAGACAATTTAAGTTTTGAGGAGTTTTATAGTGGATGAGCAGGTTGGAGGAATCTTATGCATAGCATATTGCCTTTACCTTTTAAAAAGTATGTATACAGTGTTATACCAATATCAAGAGAAATTCAAAAAGAAATGCTGCTACTATTAATCCCAACACTTTAACAAATTCTTATCACTTTCTATTTTCTCTGCCACACTCAGTGATACATTTACCAAGTTGTAGTCATACAGTGAGATTTTAAAGTTTTTAACTGAATATTATACAGCAAATACTTCTCACCATTCATATGATGTAGGTGGTTACTTTTTTATGTACACAAATTTTTTATTGAATTACAAAATGTACAGAGAAAGGTACAGCTCAGATTTTCACAAAGTGAACATCCATGTAGCCTGGACCCAGATCGAGAATCAAAGCGTTACCAGTAGCTCAGATACCCCACTGTATCCCTTCCAGACACTATGCATGCCCGAAAGGTAACCACTATTCTTATTTCTACGCCCTTTGATTACTTTTGCCTGCATTTGACCTTTGTATAAATGGAATTGCATAGCACCCACCTTTTGTGTTCGGCTTCTTTGACTCAATGTTACTTCTGTGTGGGGCATCCATATCATTGCATGCACTTGTGGTTGCTCATTTTCATCATTGTGTAGTATTTCATTGTTTGAATAAAGAGTAATTTATTTATTCCTTCTAATGTTATCAATTGGGCCTATTATGAGCAATGCCACTATGAACACTCTTGTACACTGTGTGTGAACATATGATTCTTTTCTACGTGTATATACCTAGATGTGATTACTTCTAGATAAATTGTGACTGGTTGATGAAAAAATAATGAGATGGTGGAACATATTCCAAAGTTAAGTGCTTTTTCATAAGATGTACCAAAAACCCCTTATGTATTATTTTAACATTAAATGTTAACACACACATGTATCATTTAGCACAGTGAATGCCATGCAGTAGACACTTAATAAAGATTAATCGAATGGATGGACATATAAAGCTTAACAAAAAGTGGTGTTTTCAAAGGTGATAATGTTTTTGAAGATTAGTGATTAGTATTTACCTACTTAAATATATGACTTTGAAAGCTCTCCTCTAATTCTAATTCTGAAATTTTGGTTGCTTTATCACGAATCCTTTCCTAATTTCTCCTAACACTTTGAATGGTAAATTTGAGAACCGGACACTGGTAGGAATATGATAATACTGGATTTGATTCTGCTCTAGTAAATTTCCCTAACGCTTTATATTACACTGTCTAGGTGTAAATTTTTACTAAACGGAAATAAGATAGTGTAAAACATAAAGTTGTACAGATCCAGAGGGTCTCTACTGATGAAGCAGATGTTTCTGCATTTGCAGAGAAGCCTATTGAACGAGGCCAGGTTGCATTAATTCTCCACTGCTGCATGCACTCTCTCCCACCCCAATCAGCATTTGCACCACCATTTCATTGCTCTTGAATTTGCAGACAGAGTTTTGATTTTAGTATCTGGCCCGTGAAAGAGTATTTGTACATCTGTCCATTTGGAAAGCTTTCATCAGCAGACTAAATCCTCTAAAGCTGGCAAGAAGGAACTGCTGGCTTTCCATGTATTGTGTATGGATAGCTGACTGGGGATCCAAGTTTGAAAATTGGTTCCTATCTTCTTGTGATGTGTCATTTTGTAAATGGCTCAAAGTGAAGCAAAAAAAAAGAGATATCTTAGGTTCTGTCTTTTAGCTCTTTGGTTTCTTTTGCCATGCTCTTCAAGCAAGCAAAATCTGGTGAAAACCATTCTACATAGGCTTATTTCTGCAACTTGTAATGTACAGAATTAGAGCTTCCTCAGGAAGGGTTCCTGTCTTCCTCTTCAATTTGACCTGAATGTAGACTGATAGCTGTCATTTTGTCCTCTATACCCAGGTTCATGCCTACTCAGTGGCCTCCCTCACATTTTTCAATGTGCTCAAGATACCTGGGAGACCACACAGAGCAGGACAATTGAGGAGAGGTATGAAGTCTAATGGCTTTTGAGCCAGGCAGGTGATGGAAGCAGTGAAATTTTGTAAATAAGCTAGAACGAGGGGCAGGGGCTATTTCAAGTGGAGAATGCATGCTTCCCAGAAAGCATGCAAATACATTTTAAAAAACCCTCTAATATTATTTGGTTTCCACTTATTTCTATCCACCTGCGCTTTGTTCACTCATGTACACGCGTGCACGCACACACACACACACATACCACACACACTCTCACTCATGTATAAACACGTTTCCTCCAAAAGTGCTGGGATTGGAGGACTAAAATAGTTTGCTGCTAGACTGTGTTTCCAGGGTCCATTTGTTACCCCTCTTTAGACCATAAGGTTATGATGAAGATTTAGCACAGTATTGTTCAATGGACAGGGATGTTCAGTGAATGTGTGTGTGTGTGTGTGTGTGAAATTATCCCGTCACACACTCCACACTTTCACACACACACACAAGAATGACTAATCTCAGAGGCTAGATATCAGCAGAAATGGTGACTATCTTTTTGAATCACCTGCCTGGCTCAAAAGCCATTAGACTTCATACCTCTGCTCAATTGTCCTGCTCTGTGTGGTCTCCCAGGTATCTTGAGCACATTGAAAAATGTGAGGGAGGCCACTGAGTAGGCATGAGCCTGGGTATAGAGGACAAAATGACAGCTATCAGTCTACATTCAGGTCAAATTAAAGAGGAAGACAGGAACCCTTCCTGAGGAAGCTCTAATTCTGTAGACTGAAAGGGAAAAAAGGCCTAAATTAAGGAATCAAAATGCATGTACATGAGTGAGAAACTACGAAGTATGCAGGAAGTCCCGATTTTTTAAAAATCCTGCTCTCTTGGTTAGTCAAGTCACAGCTAAAGATTGTACACTAGCTAACGTGAATAGTGATGACAATGAAAAATATCTCTCAAGGGAAAATACCCAACTAATACAACTTTTGTTATAACCATTAGGATTGTTCTAGGAGGAGACCCGGATTTTAGTGATGATTCTATTTGGTCTCCAGTCTGTCCTACCTCCTAGGTTCTCTGCCTCCCTCCCCTTCTCTTTCTCTCTCTCCTCCACAAACACTTTTCCTCCGAAACTGCTGGGGTTGGATAAACAAGGTAAAGAGGTAGATTTTTACAGAGGAGTGAGAACAATTTCAAAGTATTTTAGTTTTGGGGTGTGACATTAGTTTTTGGTTGTACATACATCTTATTTCATTCTAAAGATTGCATTTGTAAAAAATCTTATACCCCCATAAGCAGTTATTTTAATGTGTTTAAAGTACATCCTTTAATATGAATATATTCTGCCAAGTGTTATAGGCAGATACATTTAAATTTACATAAATAATGTTATATTGTAGGTCTCATATTATTTCTTACTTTTTTCCACTAGGTATCACATTTTTTACGATCAACCTATGTTGCCAAGTTTATAACTAATTTGCACCTTCTAATTACTGGATAATTCTCTGTGATGTGCAACAACCATTTTTGCATTTTCTCTCTCCCCTTGATGGACACTCAGGTTATCTCCAACTCTTTACCAGCCCAAACAATGCTTTGAACTAATCTTTATGATGCCATGTGAGAATTCCCCTGGGATGTACACCCTGGACTGGTATACTGTGACATAAATAAAGATACATATGTAAATTATAAATACACATGTGTATATTAGGCCAGGTCATGCCTGATTGCTTTCCAGAATGCCTACAGTAGCTATCACTCTTGTTAGCAGTTCCTGAGGTTCTCCACATCCCCATGAACACTGGGCAATAGCCAACTTTCTAATTGTTGCCAATTTCAAAGGTATGATATGGTATTTCATTGCTGTCTTTGTTTGCCTTTTTCTAATTGTCAGTAACTTTGAACGTCCTTTCAAATTCTTATGAGCATTTGAGGTTTTAAAGTCTTTTTCTATATACTTCTTATCTGTTTCCTTTGCCCGTTTTCTATGATTCTTCTCTAGCTGATCCTAGGAGTTTCCTGCCGGGCTGAGATATTGACACCTTAGTTGAAGACATCATGGGCATCATTCCCCTTTCTATCACTCATTAACTCCTTTGCAAAGTTCCTTAATTTTTTTTGAAATCAGAGTAATGTTCTTTTGCTTCATAGACTTTGCTTTTGAAGTTTTGTTGAAGGATCTCTTTGACCCAGCATGTGCGGGAGAAGAGACAGGCTCTGTCTGCACCTCGGTAGAGACTGGAGATGTTCTCAGAAACAGCCTGACAGGACCAAACTCACAGCCAGTTCTCCAGTCCATGTAGACGCCTCACAAAAAATCCATACTCTTTGCTTCAGTAGTAAAATATGCTTAAATACGGGAATACCAGCCAAAGAAGTCATTTCTCTTCTCTTGCGCTGTGGGTTCCTCTATCAGCTCTCTCTACAGGAGGTACTTAAGCTATATTGGCACCTACCACTCTCATTCATCGAGAGGAACCAGGAATGGAGATGCTTCTGCTGACTGTGTCCTCCAGGAAACATTGAAAACTGGAAGATGAGCAAAAGATATTTGGTCATTGTTATTTGGAGATACCACTCATTTTATCTTCATAGGTATAATCTTGGCGTAATGTAAAAGATATTTGAATATTCTATTTATAAGTGAAGACTGGTAAAACATAAGCTCGCGATGTTGTTTCTAAAATTTGAGACCATCTTTAGCTGATTTTTTTGGAGACCAAAATAGCATTACTATCCTAAGGCCTGCATGAAATGACTCCTTCAGTTAAGTTCTCATTTGGCATTGGGCATCCTAAGTCGGCCGAGGAAAAGATATCATGCCCCAAGAGAGCCTATACTTGATTAATGAGACTCAAAGGCTAGTGAGATACATAATTGAATGAGAAATACAGTAACGTAGGCTTAAGGGAGTGTTGGTGTTGCCAGTAATATTTTTAAGTATGCGAAAGTTGCCTCTGCTAGAAATGTTTCACCGTTTCATCTGATGGAGATTATTCCTTACACATCATGTGTTTGCTGTGCAAGTTTTTGCAAGCCTTTTAACTTGTAAAATTAGAGCTTTTTTCCTCGCATTTATTTCCCTACTCCCAGATATCCGCCTTTTTCACCCGTTTCCTTTTGACTAAGCATGTCACAGAAAGTTACCCTGGTCTACTGACTCTCAGGGATACTGAATTGCATTACTTTATAACTTTGGCTTCCTTTTGAATTACCATGTGGCATATCTTTTCAAGAGTGTCAAAAACAATGGCAGTAATGTTTTTCATTGCATTTCCTAATGGCTGTCATGGATTAGAATATTAGAATATAAATCTAGAACTATCAGTTCTCCTTAAAATAATTGGGGGATTTTAAAAGTCTCAAATGTAGATTTGAATCTGTGAGTAATTTTAAAAATTTATTCTAAATATTTTAGGATTTTTATTGTTGAATCTAAAAGTAGATATGGTGCATTAATAGACACAATGATCATTTAGAAATTGGACTGTTTGTTTCTCCTGAAAAGGGAATATCTTCAATGTACAGGAACACTTGCTAATGTGATATCAAAATGGAATATTGTATTTTATTACAATTGACCCTAAACCACCTGAACTAATAAACTACCATGAATTTTAAGTGGCCCAGTATACAAGACTTTTACTAGACCAGATTGAAAGTTCTTTTTTGTTGTTGTTGTTGAAGTAACATTGATTTATAAATTTCAGGTGCACATCATTATATTTATGTTTCTGTATAGACTACATTGTGTTTACCACCAAAAGTCTACTTGCTATCTGTCACCGTACACATGTGCCCCTCTCCCCCTTTATACTTCTCCTTCCTCCCTTTGCCTCTGTTAACCACCAGTCTGTTCTCCGTATCTATGTGTTTATTTGTTGTTGTTTTTTATCTTTCACGTATGAGTGAAATAATACAGTATTTGGCTTTCTCCGTGTGGCTTATTTCACTTAGCGTAATACCCTCAAGTTCCATCCGTGTTGTTGCAAGCGGCAAGATTTCATATTTTTATGGCTGAGTAGTATTCCATTGTATGTATACCACATCTTCTCATCCATCAGGGGGCACTTAGGATGTTTCCAAGTCTTAGCTATTATAAACAATGCTGCAGTGAGCATAGGTTGCATGTATCTTTTTGAATTAGTTTTTTCATGTTATTTGGATAAATATCCAGAAGTGGAATTACTGGATCATATGGTAGTTCTATTTTTAATTTTTTGAGGCATCTCCATACTGTTTTCCACAGTGACTGCACAATTTACCTTCCCACCAGCAGTGTACCAGGACTCCCTTCTCCCCACATCCTCTCCAACACTTGTTATTTCTTGTCTTTTTAATAACAACCATTCTGACAGGTGTGAGGTGATATTTCATATTGTTTTGATTTGCATTTCCCTAATAATTAGTGATTTTGAACATCTTTTCATATGCCTGTTGGCTATCTGTGTATCTTCTTTGGAAAAATGTCTATTCAGATCCTCTGCCCATTTGTTAAATCAGGTTATTTCTTTTTTTTGTTTTTGAGTTGTATGAGTTCTTTATATATTTTAGATATTAACTCCTTATCAGATATATGATTTGCACATATCTCATCCTAATTGGTAGTTGTCTTTTCATTTTATTGATGGCTTCTTTCGCCATACAGAAACTTTTTAGTTTGATCTAGTTCCATTTGTTTATTTTTTCTTTTGTTTCCTGTGCCTCAGGAGACTTACTTGAAAGATTCTACTAAGACCAATGTCAAAGAGCATACTGCTTATGTTTTCTGCTTGGAGTTTTACATTTTCAGTTCTTACATTCAAGTCTAATACATTTTGAGTTAATTTTTTGTATATGTTGTAAGATAGTGGTCTAGTTTCATTCTTTTGCATGTGGCTATCCGGTTTTCCCAAGACCATTTATTGAAGAGACTTCCCTTTCTCCATTGTATGTTCTTGGCTCCTTTGTCAAAAATTAACTGTCCATAGAGGTGTGGGTGTATTTCTGGGCTATCGATTCTGTTCCACTGATCTCTCTGTCTGTTTTTCTGCCAGTACCACGCTGTTTAATTACTATAGCTCTGTAGTATACTTTGAAATCAGGGAGTGTGGTGCCTTCATCTTTGTTCTTTTTTCTCAGGATTGCTTTCGCTATTCAAGGTCTTTTCTTGTTCCATATAAATTTTAGGATTCTTTATTCTATTTCCATGAAAAATGTCATTGGAATTTTGATAGAGATTTCGTTGAATCTGTAGATTGCTTTTGGTAGTATGGACATTTTAACTATGTTAATTCTTCCAAGGCATGAGCACGGAACATCTTTCCTTTTCTTGTGTCTTCTTCAGTTTCTTTCAACAATGTCTTACAGTTTTCAGTGTACAAATCTTTTACCTCTTTGGTTAAATTTATTCATAAGTATTTTATTCTTCTTGTTGTGATTGTAAATGGGATTGTATTCTTGATTTCTCTTTCTGCTATTTTGTTGTTAGTGTATAGAAAGGCAACTGATTTTTATATGTTGATTTTGTACCCTGTGCATATATGCATTTGTTATCTATAATGTTTTTTGTTTTTTGGTGGATTCCTTAGTGTTTTCTATGTTTAAATTACGTCAGCTGCAAATAATGGTAGTTTTATTTCTTTCCAATTTAGATCCCTTTTATTTCTTTTTCTTGCCTAATTGCTCTGGCTACGACTTTCAATGCTGTTTTGAATGAGGTGACCAATGAACAATGGAAATTATTTAGCCAAACATTCTAAATGTCTAGACTCATTCTCTGCCATCCCAGTACATGCTTTCCACACTTGACAAGCATAACCACCAGGAAATCTTCTTCCTAATGCTTGAAACCCTAGTTTTTTCCTCTCAGCAAACTATATGGTGGATTTCTTCACTAATATTATCTTACTTGGCAAGCACATTTTCTTGAGCTCTAGGGGTCTTTGTTTTATTCCTTGATACTTCTAAGTCAATTTATTTTTACAATAATGTAACACAGAAAAAGAAATATAAAAACATCTTATTTTGATCATCGTTAAATACCTCAATTCACTTTCAGGATTTTCAACTACAATGCTTTTTTTAGAGACATACTTTTCATTTTTTTAATACTTTTTGTGTGTGTGTGAGGAAGATTGGCCCTGAACTAACATGTTGCCAATCTTCCTCTTTTTTTTTTTTTCCCTTCCCAAAGCCCCAGTAGATAGTGATTTGTCCTAGTTGCAGGTCATTCTAATTCTTCTATGTGGGATGCTGCCACAGCATGGTTTGATGAGTGGTTTATAGGTCTGCACCCAGGATCCGAACTGGCGAACCCTTCGCGGCTGAAGTGGAGCATGCAAACCCAACCACTTGGCCATGGGGCCAGCCTCTCAACCACAATTTTTATCCATATGTTAATGGACAATTGGCATTGGAGAATCTTCAATTGCTGTCTACTTGGCCATCTTTCCCAACTTCCCTCCCTATTTTCACAGGAAACTTCTTAGTGATGAAATTTGGCAGTGCAGCCAATACGTTGGTACCAACGGAAATGAAGAAACTATAAAGGTGTGTCCTCAAATAATACTACTAAAGAATTATAAAATGTGAGTTGATGAGATTGTAAAACTGGTCAAAATAAGAAAGAGAAAGTATGCATAATGATAATAAAAGGGGTCCTGTTTATTGAATGCTTACTATTGACTCATCATGCTGACTGTGGACAAAAGCTTCCTGAGATCAGTTCTTCTAACAATCTTAGGTAACCCATATCTAACGGTCTTAACCCATAGTTTAAAATGAGGAAGCTTAGAATCATAGATATAAAGACTAAATCTCCAGCTCTGAATGATTTTATGAACTCGTTAGACATGGAGAAAACCTAATTCCTAAAGCCTGTCATTGAATGGCTGCATTTAAAGGCATAGTGATGTGTTGAGCTTGATCGAGGACAGGGGTGGCTGATTCCTGATCATGGATTATATAGGCTTTCACACTGTACCAAATTCAAACTGCTTATCTCTTTGGGAGGTATAAACCATATGGGCCTCTGAATGAGAGGAACAGTACTGCAGAGTGCCTGAGAAAGCCTAACAAATGAAGGAGGGTAGAATGAATTGTGGTCCATAAACATTATTGAATATTATATTGCTCCTAAAAGAAATAATTACCAGTTGACTTGAATAAGCCTCTGTGACTGGTATTGTTAAGTGAGAAAGATAAGATGAAGAGGATGTTTTTAGTGTAATTCGTATTTTATAAAACACAACAAAATTTCCCCATTCAGGTATATTTGTGTAGGAGGGTGTGTGTGTAAAGAAACAAGAAAATTATAAGCTAGGTGCTGACATGGGTTACTTTATAATGATGATTGTGGTGGTCATGGTGGAGAATGTAGTTCGAGCAGGGACTAAGACAAAAAATAAGAGAACATTAGATACAAATAAACCAGAAACAACAAAAGCACCCTGGCATGTTAAATAACCCCATTTAATATTATATTTCACAATGTGAACTTATTTGGAGATAGGGTCTTTATAGAGATAATCAAGTTAAAGTGAAGTTATTAGAGTGGGCCCTAATCCAATATGAGTGGTGGTCTGATGAAAGGCGTAAAATTCAGGCACAGAATAGATGATGTGAAGAGACTCAGGGAGAAGACAGCCATCTATGAGCCACTCGATGCCTGAGGCTACAGAGGCTATGAGAGAGGCCTGGAACGGCTCCTTCCTTGAAGCCCGCAGAAGGAACCAGCACTGCCAACATTTTGATTTCAGACTACTAGCCTCCAGAACTGTGAAACTAAGATTTCTGTGATTTAAGCCACCCAGTTTGAGGCATATTTTTATGGCAGCCTTAGGAAACCGATTCATGGGTGTATACATTCATAAAGAAACTACGGGAGAAAAAGGTAGAGTTGAACTACTATTCGTAGAGATCCTGAGGACATATTGTCAAGTGAAAAAGAAACAATATCAGGATAATGTAGATAGTGTGCTTCTATTAAATTAAAAGGCAATAAGAGAGACATCTCTGTAATTAGACAAGAGTTGAAATGCCAGCTTTACCACGTCTTATCTGTGTCAACTTGGGCGAGTTCAGTTTTATGATCCATTCAATGGGACTGATGATGCCCACATCTTAAGATTGCTTGGGGGAAATAAATGACAAAATGATGCATGTAGAGCTTTAAGACCTTTTTTTGCTCTCCAGGCCTTCCCATTTGCTGTTTCCTGTGTCTGGAAGGTTCTTGACACAGCTGACTCTTCATCCTACATGTCACTACCTTGGATGGACCCTCCTGATCATTTCTCTCCTCATTTTTTCTGTAACACAGTATCCAATTTACCTTACTCATAACCCTTTTCCCAACTTCACATTACTTATTTGTTTGATTTCTAGCTTATTTCCTATTTCCCCCACAGTCCATTTGCTCCATAAGGGCAAGAATTATTTTTGTCCTCTTCACCATTGCCTCTCCAGTGCCTAGAACATTGTCAGGCAGGGAAGGCAATCAAGAAATATTGTCGAATGAATGTCTGAATGAAGAAAAGTGCTTTGCACAGTATTTGTCACATAATAACTACACAGTAAATATTGACTGTTTTTCTTGTTCTTATTATTAGACAAGTATTTGGTCCCCTTAGTGATATGGAACATAATCCATATGTGGAGAAAAAGAGGAAGGTTTCTTCAACTCTTCACCACCTTTGTTCACTCCAAACATGGGGAACATGCTTTCCCTGGCACAGAGAAGAAATTTGATGTGAGCCCTGTTTTAATTTAACTTTATTTGAAAATGTAATGTATTCAGGGATCACATTCCACAGAAGCTATCCAAAATTACTATTAAGAACATCTTAGGGAGGCAAATAGCTATCCAGCAGCCTACAGGTACCCTTTCACATAATGTGACCTTATTTTGCCCAGGTAGTTGTCAGAGGCATAATTACATTTAAATAGAAAATAAGAGCCACTGTTCTTCATCCAGAAATGTAACAACACCCCATCTGGAGAATAATATGGTAGTTACTGAGAAACAGCATACGGGAATAATAAGTTTTGGACAGAGTATTAGCATAAAATCTGACAAGAATGAATAAATCAAGGTAAGCAAATTATAGCGATCCAAAGGCAATTTATTTGGATTTGCGATCTAATTGCTGGAAAAGGTGGCCTGAATATCATTACTGGCAAAATGACGCTGGGGTACGTGGCCTCAGAGCACTGAGTGTTAGGGTTTGCAGGCAGTGTTCTTGTTTCTCCTGTGTTTTGTATCAGGCACACATGACAACTAAGCACATGAACCTGTGTGGGGTGTCACTTTAATACTCCTTGAAGGGATAAAAATATGTCAAGTTTTACAAAATGTAGGAGACGATGGGCCCATAGAGGTTTCAGACATTGCTGTTTACCCTCTTTGTGTGAACCCTCAGTGATAGAAGGTCACTATAGCACCAAGAACACCTTCTTATTTTTCTCATTGCCAGAAATCTTACCTACGCCAAGTGAAAACTGGCACCTTTCAGTTTATCTCCTGCTCATTTATCTGGTCTAGAAAAACAGAATCTGTCTAGCTCTTCCATTTGACACTGCTTTAACAACTTGAAGGTTGTAATATGTCTCTGCCTTTCTTCACGCTAAACATCCCAAATGACTTCACAACATTTATTTCATTGGAAAATAGAGACTGAATTGGCCCTGGGTCCCATCAAGGGTTTGAATCCATTCAGAACCTAAGAGAGGAAGGCGTGAGGCTCACAGTGTGTGATGGTCCAGCATTGGACAGAGTGGCCCCTTCCAAGGCCATGGGTCATCTTCACTACCTGAACACATTCTTGGATTTTCTAACACCCTCTGTGGGAACTAGGACAGGTACTCAGGATAAATCCAAATGGAAAGTTATTTTCCAAATAATTGAAATGTTAATTTATGCATCATTCAAATGGATAAGTAGACATTAGAATTGATTAGATGATTTACTCATTTAATGGGGCAAAGACATCTGTAAAATTGGCCTTGTATTCTAAATTTCATCTTTAGGGTGCACTTTATAAGGATTCCTTTCATAATTTAACCAGAATTTGCCAAATTGCATTTTATGCTACACAAATCACTTTCAAGATATTATTAGATATTCCTCAAAAGAAAAAGGATACCATGAGACTCCAGGGTCCACAGAATTTCTGATCTTAACTCATACTATCATATCATGTGACAAGTTATATTTTCAAATTAAAGTTAGATAGAACCACTATACTATATTACTATCCTAATTTGTTCGTTCTCCAGGAAAACATATTTTACACAAAGTCTCTGGATGTATGACCACAAGTTGGGATTATTTTTAGTGGCCATTTAAGATGTATTTTATAAATGCTAAATTTATATCTCTAATATCTTCTGTACATAATACTTCACCATATATCATATACAGTTTTTATTTTTTAAAATTATTTCCAAATTTGCTTAGTATTGTTATTTCTTGGCATAATTTTAACACCAACTATGATATTATTATGGCAGTATATTACACTTACTTTTTACTACTTATTATATTTGAGGTATAATAATATATAATAGTTCTTTCTGTTTTGTTATTTTTAAATATAATTATCTCATTCCTTAGTTTAGATTATTTTTATGTGAATAATTTAAAACTTTTTCACACACACACTCATTATAAGTTAAGAGGAAGTGCTACTCTTAATAAAAGAAAATGTACCAACAAAGTGTTAGGGAAAAAAATCTTCTGGCATGTTCTGTCTCTCAGTTTAGCCTATAGAAGAGCTGAATACCTCTAAAATAAAACAAATTCCTCATGAAACAAGAAGAGAGAAGTGTGTTAGAAATTTAATTATTAGTTTTTAGATAATTATAGTGTTTATTTATTTATGTAATCAGGGCAGTAAATTGAAAACCCAACTTGGCAACTGCACTCAACTGAAGGCATGAAAGTGTTCTTGCTCTTTCCTTGGAGGAAAGGCATTACATAAGCACCCCCAAACAAATGGGTTAGATATTCTATACTTTTTACTATTTTATGTGGGATGCCTCCACAGCATGGCTTGATAAGTGGTGCTAGGTCTGTACGCGGGATCCGAACCTGTGAAGCCTGTGCCGCTGAAGCGAAGTGCGCGACCTTAACCACTACTCTACTGATCCAGCCCCTATTCTATACTTTTTATTTTCCTTGAATTTGCAAACACATTGGGATGTATTTATAATGCTGTTTTGGTGGTTTGTGCAGCTGGCCATCATTATGGGGAAAGCATCTTGCATTGAAGTTCTTTTGGTGTTTTGGTGTAAAATTACTTTTGAATGGGTCCCAAGATGGACCTATCATTATTCTACATTCTGAGTGATGCACGCTGATTGTGATTTTAAACTCTGTGTGTAGCTCTGTCCTATGCCCTGCAATAACTAGAAAGGCACATGGACACAATCCAATGCCAGAAAGAAGCCAATTTATTTGGAATTCAGAGGATGGCCTGACACATATC
Organism: Equus asinus; assembly: GCF_041296235.1. NCBI lineage: Eukaryota > Metazoa > Chordata > Mammalia > Perissodactyla > Equidae > Equus > Equus asinus. The sequence goes on from NC_091792.1 coordinate 144,763,312, forward strand.
TTCACTATTCCCATGCATTTGTCTTTCTTTCTGAATACATCAGGCATGGACACATGGAGTCCAGTGCCACTTGTTCTCTCCTTTTCTTCCTTTTTTACCTTTTCCTTCTTCCTCCCAGTTTCTGGCATCTGCTTACTCTACCATGTGTGCTCAGGTCAGGAGGATTCATTTATTCTCAGGCTCAAAGCCAGCAAAATCATTAATGCTGAAACTTTTACAGATCATCCATGTTCTCGTGTGTTTGAGCCACAGCCACTAGGTCTTAACTGCTTGACTATTGCCTCAATATTCTTTGGAGTAGAGTACAAGGGAGAACATTCTATCTTGCTAAGGCATTATTAGACAAAAAATCTACCTTTTATCTTCTATGAGATTGTACAGGAATAAGGGGATAAATGGATCAGAAGACTTGCTCTGAAGTAAAAAGCAATGTTAATTTTTAAGTATTATTACAGTAAGTATACATACATTTTTATTAGGTATATATACACTCACCTTCAGTTTTCTAGGACCGTGGAAAGAGCTATTTGTGCACTTAGTTAAGAGCAGCTTAACTTAGCACATAACTGCTGTCAGGATCCGTGTGCTCCCATCACTCTCACCATCAGTCTTGTAATAGAACTGTGGTGATTAACTGTCTTGGTTTGCCCAGGACTTAGAAAGAGGGGGTCCTGGTGTTACCAAACCAGGCTCGTTTTTGCCCTCCCCCCAGAAAGCCAAACAGAGACAATGAGATTGCAGCAGAGAGAGGGTTTACTCACAAGGCAGCCATGCGAGGAGGTGAGAGCATGAGCCTCAAATTCACTTCCCCGAATAAAGGGACTCAGGGATATTTATGGGATGGGGGGCAAGGTGGTCTGAAATGTGGAGAGAGGTGATTGGAGGTGAGGAGAGGTGAGGTAATTGATGATCTGTGCAAGCATAGTCAGACTTCATGCCTCTTCACAGGACCCATGTTCACAAAATGGCGGAGTTAGCATGATCTCAGGGTGGAGTTTTTAGCCTCTTGACATCAAAAGGTCGCCTATCAGACATCTGCTCCGTGTGGGGCCAGTTGACGGATTGGTGGTCTCAACTGGCCTGAAGTGGATAAGGAGTTCTAATTCCTGAAAACAGCTCACACGCCCATTACCATGATGAACCAGGCTCCAGGGAGATGCTATCTATGGGAGCCCAGTGGGGGTCAGATAGCACATTGCCTAAGCAGCACAGTTAACAATGGGTGGGCTAAACAGCTAAAAGCTGTAATCAGTAATGGCAAAAATGAAAATAACTTTAGTTCCTAGCTACTTAATCATCAGTGGCTAACTCTCTGCCCATTTCACTAGTGTTAGAGCAAGGCCTTGCTGCCTAACACACATAGAACCCAGTACTGTGGCACCAGAGATTTTGAGAAAAGAGAAGCTTTATTGTGAGGTCAGTTGGCAAGGTGACAGGAGGCAGGGTGCAAATTTGTCTCCCTGATCCAGGGTTTGGGGTAGAATTTAAGGGATTAGGGAGACAGGCTGGTATGTGGAAGTGCTGGCAAGAGATTTTGATTGGAAGGACTTTAAAGAAGACCAATTATGGGATATGAAAAGGGGCTTTAACACCAGATCTTCCTGGACAATGGATCCTTCTTTCTGAAAAGTTTCCAGCTTTCGACTTGTGGTCGTGTCCCGGTCCTTGGGTTCTGTGCAGCAGGGGCAAGCTTTGGTTCTGGGTGTTACATTAGGTGAAAACTTTCTCCTTTGCACATTCTTCAGCTACATGACTTGCAGTTTTGACTTGCTGCCCCTGCAAGATAACGTTGACGTTCAGTTATTGATATGGTGGGGCCAGTTTGAACTGGTCCTGTGGTTACTCTGGGACACAAGACTTTCAGTGCTAAAACTTGGAAAGTCCTGGGAAATCCCAGTTGGGCTAAGACTGAGAAGGTTCCCAGGAAGTGAGACTTTAATAGTGAAACTGAGAAAGCCCCATGGGATGAGTGGTCGCCTTACTTGCAACCGACTTCTGAATTCATCATGGGGGTTTTAAGTAAACTCATGCTCTAGAACTAATTGAATCAGTCCTTGCTTCACATTAACTTGGATGGCAAAAGCCTTTGGTATCTTTCAGGAAAAAGTGCCCAATTGTGTTACTCCTGATTGCCATAAGTTTTATCATCTCTCCCTTTTCCTGTGGAAAAATTCCCAGTTTCTCAATGTGGCATGTCAAGCACCTGACCATCTGGCCTGCACCTTCTTCTCTGTCCTTGTCTCCCCCCCACTCCCTGCCACACTCCAGCCCTGCTGAACTTTTAGTCATCCTCTTTCAAGCCTTGAAACCTGAGCACACATTATTCTGTTAAATCAGACCGTTCAATTAGCACTAATTTAAATTAAACTCCATGACTTTGTAACATCCCCGTCAGGTTCAGTTTGGGGACATTCCCTATTTTCCTCAACCAATTGAATCTTCAATAATTAAGGGCAACTGGATGTGCAGTTACATGTACCTCAACCCAGTTTTAGGAGCTAACATCTCATCTGAAATGATCTAGACAGTCTCAAGAAAGATTGTCTCTTTTTTATATTGTGTTTAAAATAAAAAGTCTGATGATGAATTTTCACTGCTTTTAATGAAACATCACTGTTCCTAGTTTAGCTGGGATTTATTCTGTGTCCCTGGAACATATTTCCTGAGTTTTTAGATGTTTTGTTTCTCCTGCAATTAGAATAAGTAAATGCTCAGTTGTCATGGAAATACTCCCCTCTATAAAAATTCTTAAAACAGAAGCTTTCTTGATTTGTCTCTCTTTGCAGAGATGGCAATTACTACCCTACCTTTATCCTCCTTTCTTTGTGCTTCGCTTTACATCTCCCAGTACCTTCCAATTCTAATTGCTTTGTAGCAGTTTCCTGGTGCTTGATCTCTAGATGAAAATGCCTCTTCATTCATGAGAAGCAGTAATAATATTCACATGGTGTTCCAAGCTTTTAGTAGTTGACAATAATCACTGAAAAGGTGCAGATATGTAGCTGAGGCATTGTTAGGTTGGTTTAATCCAATCTCAGAATATTCTGATAGTTACTTGGAAATAGACTGTGTGATCCCAGAGGTAAATGATGGCCAGCTTCAGGAGCTGATGCACCAAGGCCAGACCACATCCCACTCTTCTCAATGCGGAGACTTCAGCCTACACTATCTGATAGGTCAATTAATATATTGCCAGCACATTTTTCAGGATAAGCACTTCATAATTATCTTTTCAATGAAAGAAAACATTAAGTATGTTCTGAAATTAGATCCTTTATTCTGGGGGTGAGGTAGGTGAGATGTTGATCTTAGAGAACTGGTGGTTTAGTGATAAGAACATGGAAATATAATCCATTATCTTTCCTCTATCATTTAGTTATATATATATATATATATATATATATTTACTGAGCATCTACAATATGTAGGCACTGTGCCTGGTGCTGAAAATTCAATGGTGAAATCATTGTGTGAGGCAGCAGCCCAGCATAGTGGTTACAGGTACAAGATTTGCAGTTGTCACCAACTAATTGCCACAAGGAACCCAATGGAGGTTTTGGAAACATTTATCTGTTTCTCCAAATTGTTTTTTTGTTGTTGTTATGTTAAGAGATGCTGTCACCAACCAGTCTGAATCAGACCCAGCCCCACCGCAAGAGCAGTACCTGTGCAGGTGAGCTGAGAGATGCCAACTGAGCCTGCACAAGCAAATGCCCACCTCTCCCTTTTGAATAATCATTCTCCAACCAAAATAAAAGGCCTCTGCTATCCTATTCTCGGGGAGAGCCACAACTTTCGAAATGATTCCGCATGGTCTTCTATTTGCTACAAATAAACTCTACTTTATGTGACAACTACTTCTGGTGGAGGGTCTGATTTTAACTCACCAGGAAATGAACCCATTTTGGTTTGGTAACAGAGCCAGACTCCCTGGGCTCACATCTAAACATTTTTGTTCATTAGCTCTGTGGCCTCAGTCTTCAATTTCTTCACTTGTGAATTTGTGGTTACACCTACTTTATAGGGTTGCACTGGGGGCTGAACGAATTTATATTTGTAAATATTTCAGAACAGTACATGAAATGTAATAAACACTCTGTTTTTGTAAAATATAAATAAGACAAAATGCTGAGCAAGACAGACAAAGTTTCCACATTCGTGGAGTTTATGGTCTTGTCAATAATTCTTCACTGGTTAATATAACTCCCAGGCACAGTATAAGCACCAAATAAAACATGTCCCAAGGCAGCTTTTGATAGAATAAATAAGAGAAGGACAAGGGAAAAATTGAACAGGAGAGAAAGTTCACTAATGTTGAGATGCTCTCCAGTTAAGCACCCACACAGTTTCCCCTCATATCTGTCAGTGCCCTTGAAGGGAGGTCAGTAGGAGAAGTGGATTATAATGAATGCACAAAAATATATGTGTGAATCACAGGGGTGACTTGGCAGGTACAGATACATCTCACTCAATGTAATGGATGTCTTCCTAAAGAGTTGTGGGTACACTGAGGGTCTTTAAATCAAATTATATTTCAAATGCTCTTTCGGAGGGTAGATACTCTGCTTATCTTACCGATACGAGCCCTTGGCATACGAAGGCATTCAAAACCCTTTGTTGAAGTGAGTAAATGAATGCAGTATCATTTAAAAATGTGAAATATGTGAAATTTAGGTTGGGTTATTAAGCAGTAAATTTATCTTCAAATTAATAATGGCTATATATTTTATTAAATTTCTAGAAAAAGAGTCAGAGAGAGAAAATATTTTAAAAACTGATTAAACACAAATGCATCATCTCTAAATGATGTAAGGAGATGAGCCTAGGCAGGAAAGGCTTAAGATTCACAGCTATCCCTGATTTAATTCCCTTCTTCCCTTATTGGGCTGCTAATTTCTATCATTTCACAGCATTATTTGGTTACTTAATATTCTAGAGTTAATACAGGGGCATAGCACGTGGATCCAGATTCCCTTCACGTTGAAGCAAGACACTGGGAAAAAGCTTGTGTCCTCATGGAGAGGGAGCCCAAGAGCTGTGCAGGTTGTCAGGACCCTGGTAGACTCTCTAGAGTTGAATATAGTGTTCAATCCAGCAGAGTATTCAACGCTACTCAGTGTTCTTCATATATTTGCTAATCCAGCTCTCTTTCCTAGGATTCACATGGCAATTTAAAGCTTTTCCAGATTATAGGAAACTTCTTCCTTACCACTAGCCATTTCCCCAGCTCCTGCCATTCTCAAAGTCAATAGTAGAGCTCACTCCTACTTCTCAGGAAAAGAAGTAGAAACCCCCATACAGAAATCTCCTCAAACTCTTGCTACTAAAACTCACTTCATTGACACCCATCAGCTTCTCATTTTTCCTGCTACAATGATGGCCCTTTTCCTAAGACAAATCTCTGTAACTGAACTATGGATCATATCTTGGTCTGCCCCCTTAAGAAAACTACTACACTGATTATTCCTTCTCTCTTCCATGTCTTTAACTTATTCTTCTCTACTAGTTTCTTCTCACCAATAGTTAAGGTGATCAGGTCTTACTCATGGAAAAAAAAAAGGCAAGGTTTTCTGGACTCTGTGTCTATTTTAGCTACAAATCCTTCATGCATTGCCAACATAGCTAAGATTCTTTGAATGGGTATATTCTGTCTCTACTCTCTCTTCATCTTATCCTCACTTGAAAGCAACGGATTTTTGCCCCATCTGTTCTATTAAAATGTTCTTCCAAGGACACCAATGATGTCCTTGTCACAAATCCAGTGGAAAATTTTCAGTTCTTACCTTGCTTGATATCCCTGCAGCATGTGACATTGTTGGCCTCTTCTCAGGCACTTTTGACCTTGGTTTCTCTTACTTTGCTCACTTGGATTTTCTTCTGCTTCTCCTCTGTTCTCTTTTCCTCTCTCTTAAATGCTCCTTAAACGTTGATGTTTCTCTGCTTTTGTCTTTGACCCTTGTTCATTAATGGTAAATATTGACTCTCTTCTGTGTGCCAGGCACTGTCTAGAGCCTGCTTCACTCCTTATTCTGTACATTATCCTTATCAATGCCATCCATTCCCATGATTTAAATAATCAGCTATATCTAGTGTTGCAAGATTTGACAAATAAAAATATAACACATACTAAACAAATTATTCATTGTTTATCTGAAATCCACATTTAATTGGTCATCATGTTTTTTATTTGACAACTCTGACTACATCAGAAGTCGCAAATTCACACGCCTTCAGGAGCCAGTTGGTTAACAAAATGAACAAACTAGGAACGTGTAAGACAAGTAATAGTGGGAATTCAGCCCAAGTGAAGAGCACATGCTCTATCAGAAGACCTTCAAATTCAATTTCTTTCACACTCTTGCAGGCAAATAAATCAGATCTAAGGGCCACATCTGATCCAAGGTTAGACATTTGATACTTCTAAGGTTAATATACTAATGATTCCTTCCAGTCTTATGTATACAACTATTTATAGATATCTCTACTTGGATATTCTCCTGGTAACTCAAGATGCACAAAAATAAAGTTTTTATGTTGTAGCCAGAGTTATCACTCTATACTACAAATTGGATCATGCCTCTTTCTTATTTAAACTTTTAACCAATTCTTCACTGTCTTCAAGATAAAATTCAAACCCCTTGATAGAGTTTACAGGGCGTTTTGTGTGTCCTCAGGTTACTCTCTTGTCATTATCATCCTCATCTCTGATACTTGGTGCTCAAACCAATTCCACTAACCTGAGGAAACCATTTTGTCTCTGGCTTCTGAGAGTTTACAGTTGCTCTTCTTTGTGCTTGGAGCCCTTCTCTCTGCTTGTGTCCAGTTACCTCTGTTGCCATGTGACTTGCTTTGGCCAATGAGATTTGAGCAGAAGGGACATATGTAAATTCTGGAAAGAAGTGTTAAGGACAATGCGTGCTTTGCCATGCCCTCCTTTCTCTACCTCTGTGGTTGTAGAAACATATGTTTTCCTGGCTCCACAGCACACAGGAAAGGTAAACAACATTTCTTTGGGTTCGTGCCTGCACAGGGGCAGTTCCTATTTGAGCATACTGCACATCATAGATGCTTGTTACAAAATGTTGGTTGTAGGTCAGAAGTCACCCTAAGCAACCAGGAAAAAAGGAAAAAAGCTTTCTACTTCTCCGTGCACTTAAAATATAATAGACTTTATACATTTTTTTCAACTGAGGAGACATGTGGGTCGGCCAATGTGTTGTAGATAGATTTGTTTTTCGAGCTCAAACAGTTGTTAGCAAAGGTTACAATACTCTGAACCAATAAAAGAGACTAGGCACATTAGACACAAAGGAACATTGATTTATTTGCTTTCCTGTGTTATTGTTATGAAAGAAAAGGTGTTGGGGTATAATGAAACATTCTATTAATGAAAAGGCTCACCTTAGAATAAACTGGATGAATTCTCATGACAAACTGCAAGAATTTCACTCACCACAGTTAAGTCATTCCTGCATATTTTTACCTACAACATTTAAGGCTATCAATTAAATCATAGTGCTTGACTCATTTAGTATCAAGCATTCTTGAATTTACACAATGTGCAGACAGATTTCTTTATGAGGAACCACATGATAAGGCAATGTAGACCAAAGAACATTACACAATATCCTTTAAAACTCTGATCTCCAAACCCAGCTGATCACCAGACTTGCCTGGAGAGATGCACATGCATAGAGATGCTCAAGCCCCACTCTGCTAAAATCTTGGGGCTCAGAGCTACTGACATAAAGCTTTTCCTTCCGAGGAGTAGGTAATAAGCTTGGGGTCACTGGCACTTCAAGAAAAGATATAGTTTACTTATTAAGCTGCTTTCATCATCTTTGGATAATGATCATCTGCGTCACTCAAAGAATTAAAACAATGTATAGTCATTCTGTCAATTGAGAAGAGACTTTCAATTTTGGTTAAAAAAAGTCTGTCTTTGTGATGAGGAGCAGAATAAAGAAATGAAATGTAATGAAGAGATTAATTTTGTCATCAAGGAGGAGAGTGAGATAGTAATGGGGAAAGAGATTTTTTGACAAACTCAAAATTCAACAAATCTCTAATGAACATCTATTGTGGGTTGGGCCCTCCATGTGAGTCACAGGGACCAAGTTGAGAGAGTGTGGTTTAACAGTAAGTTGACTACATGGGAACCAGACAGACATGAGTTCAAATCTCAGCTCTGACTTGCAAGAGGTGCATGACTGCATGATGAATTTTATCACTGTAACACTTAGTTTTCCAAACTATTGAATGGATGTAATTTCTGTCTCAGTACTGACATAAAAACCAAATGGTACAAAATATATGGCACAGTAACTGGCCCGCTTACGAGCTTCATTTTTGTTTAGGATCCAATCCTGAGGTGGTCTCCTGAAGAAGGAGTATATATAAATTAGTGATTTTAGTACAAAATAATAAGCCTTATTGTAGCAGAATACATTAGAGCTAAAGGATGAAATAAGATACACCTAACTCTGTCATTCACAGGCACAATGGTACCAAATGGGATATGGGTGGTCAGGTGTACTTGTAATTTGTGGTAGGCATAATAATGGCCACCCAAAGATATCCATGTCTCAATCCCTATAACTGTGTTACTTTATATAGCAAAGTAGAATTAAGGTTGCAGACAAAATTAAGATTGTTAACCACTTGACATTAAAATAGGGAGAATATGCTGGATTACTTGGGTGGGCTCAATATAATCGTGAGGATCCTTTCACATGCAAGCAAGAGGCAGAAGAGTCAGTGTCAAAGTGATGCAGCATGAAAAAGACTCAACTGGCCGTTGCTGGCTTTGAATGGAAGGAGGCCACAAGCCAAGGAAAGCAGGTGCCCTCTGGAAGCTGGAAATGGCAAGAAAATGGACTCTTCCCTAGCGCATTCAGAAAGGAGTGCAGCCTTGCCAACATGTTGATTTCAGCTCAGTGACACTCATTTCAGACTTCTGATCCCCAGAACTATAAGATAACATGTGTTGGTTAAAGCCACTAGTTTGTGGTAATTACAGCAGTGGTAGAAAACTAATATAGAACTAAACTGAACAAGTGGTCAAGGTGGGGACTAGTTCTCCTGAGTTGGGGATGACACATACAAGGGCATGGGGTTGTGGGAGACTATGGCTGGTGGGAACCTCAGTATTTTCATGTGTTGAGAGCACAGAAGCAAGTGAGTGAGTGTTAGGATGTGACTCCAAAGGGAAGGGCAAGGGACAGATTGTGGAAGGCCACACACATCCATCAGAGGAAGGTAGGCTTTATCCTGAAGGGGCTACGGGATCCTTGAGGGCTTCCAGGATGAATCAGGAAGACAACAATCCACAAATGAGGAGAAACTACTGAGACTGGAAAAATTTAAGTTGCCTCATTTCATGTACCAAAAATAAATCATTGTGTCTTTTTGAGAGGTGATCTGAACTATAAACTTGTCATATTTCCTAATTCCAAGTTTTGTCTTCTTCTGCTTTCTGGAGTGTGTATTCAAATGCTCATTTGCATTATTTCAACATTTTTACTCTCTTGTTTACCCTCTTTGGAGAAAGCATCATCCTAAGGTGACAGATGCAATGCAATGACATTTTGATTCTCTCTCTAATTCCCTCCTTTGGTGATCAGTTGTGCTTAGAAATGGAATCTTCAGGCTAACTCTCCCTGGTATAACGTTAAAATGATCCAGAAAAATCAGCTGATGGGCTGACTATATCATCAGTTATCTTTTTATTGAAGGGAGACAACTGTGCATTGTGGTGTAGAAGGAAGGATAACCAACCCTGAAACAGAAGAATCCTTCATCCTTTTATTCAGCAGATTTTTATTGAGTAGCTATGTTTTGCTAAGCACTAAGCTTGGCACTGGATATCTAATAGTGAAAAAAACAGATGTGATTCTCATCCTCTGGGAGACTGCAGTGTGTGTGTGTGTGTGTGCGTGTGTCTTGGGAGATGGATATTAAACAAGTATATACACACAAAAATAAGGATTTATAGCTTGTGGTAAATGCTGGTTAAAAAGAAGGAACAAGGTGCTTTAAAGGGGTGAGAGAAATGAGAGGAGGAGGATGTGCACTTTACCTTGGACAGTCAGGAACTTTCTGAGAAAGTGATATTTGCAATGAAAACTGAAGGATGGGAGAGAACAGCTTAGAAACAAGGAGCAGAACTTTCCCGGCAGAGGGGATACTGTGTGGAAGGTCCTAAGATTTGAAAGAAGGCCAGTGAGCTGGAATAAATCAAGGGCAAGGGGCACAGAGCTTGAGGAAGCAAAGAAGGTCAAGTTCCCACAGGCCTGTATAGTCTTGGCTGCAACTAGAACTAACTGGGCAGTCGTGGTCCAGTGGCTGCAAGTCTCTAAACTTTTGGTACTTTGTCTGTAAAAGCAATTGATTGAACTTGATGCTCTCCAATACCCTGCAAAAGAATGGAACTGATCAATTCCATTGTCACCTAAAGAGTAAAGTGATGAAGGGAAAGCTATTTAGATTATTGAAAAGGCCTTGTTTTTTAGCTAATATTTATTGAGGACTTAATTTATGCAGAGCGCCAGGGGGAGCAGGAGGAGTGAAATGCCTCAGCATCTGCTCTCTGGGCGAGGCTGTTACTTCTGTTCTGTCTCTCATGCCTCTGTAGGCTGGTCGGTAGGAAGAGGCTCCAAATACCACCACCCACAGACAACTTTTAAAGGATCACTGAGAAGCTCCACGCAGTTTCTGAATATCTTCAACCTACCCCAAGACCTCAAGATGCTACTTCTGACCTCGTAACTTTCCTGCCCACAGGCTAGATACGGTTATCTTGATTCTGTCACCCTTAGGGGAGTGTGGGGCTGGTTTTTCTGCACATTCTTAGTCACACTGGTGCTCAGCCTTCCTTGCAAATTGTATCTTCAGAGTGGGAAAGGTAAAGAGTGGGAGGACCTGGTCCGTGAAAGCTTAACACACTCTGAAAGTTTTCTGCCATGTCTGCTGTTGGCAAATGATTTAAAATAACTAGATATAGCTGAGGATGATTTCTGGAGAAAACCATGTGAATCTCTCCAACACCTAAACATATCCCAGAAAAAGAGAATCTGGATGGTGGGTGGAGAGACTGCTAACCGAAATGCCTAGAGAGTGTGTTCCTTGACATAAGAGGGAGAATTTAGCTCAAGATTATTCAGATAGGAATGTCAGAATCTAAAGCTAATCTTTGACATTCCAATTTGTGTTGCTCTATTTTCATCCCAGGCACCATGTGGCAGGAGGGAGCGCTTTCGTCTGCCTCTGTTGGCTAACTCTGGTTTGAAGCAACGTTTTAAATGGCACCTTTGTTCTTGCTATCCTTTGTTAAATGATTGCCACGTATGGGGAAGTTAAGAAAATCATTTCTGTAGCTGTCTCCACTAGTGTTCTTATCACAAAGGCAAAGAGAGCTCTTGTTAAATGAATACGAGGTAAAGTAAGACGAGATACAGCCCTCTTGGGCTAATATCTAAACTCTTAGTTCCTATTTGCTTTGCTTTGCCTCTACAATTTTATTTGCTGAACTGTAAAATTTCTTATAATTTCTTAATTACAAATAAATATCCTTCCGGGGAGGAAAACAGTATTGTGAGTGAAATTAAAAGTAAATATATTAAACTTATCAGAGAAAATGGAAGTTAATGAAGGCGATTCCTTCATTACTATATACTTCATGTGTGTATAAAACAATGAGATTGATTTGTTTTTAATAAGAGCCAGGACTACAAAATTACAAAGGCTTCATGTTGTTATTTTGAAGTTCCAACTAGATTTTGGCCTCTGGAAATTTTATCACCCAGATTGATTTTATCACCCACATTGATAATTTTGTTAATCTGATTTGTGTCTCAATGCTATTTTCCTAGGCTTTAGAATGAGTAGTCAAGACTCAGATGAACTTGTCCATAATAAGTACAGAACCTCAGTGCAGACCGGTGAAGAGGAGAGAAAAGCTAGAATGAGGCAAGCTTGTGCCTCAGAAAACAGAGTTTTAGCTCTGGTCCCCAAGAAAGGTGTTAGAAAGTCCACATGATCATGCCTAACGGGACACAGGGAGCTGGGCCTTCAGTTAGTGCTTGGCACACCAGTAAGAGTCTTCAGAATGGAGTGATACACACCACCAGGCAAACAGTAAGATTTGGTGAATCATAGTCTGGGCTTTAATTGTTCTCTTTTTCCAAGTGTTCCTGAGATGAGCCTGCCTCCCAAGAAATATAGCATTGTATTTAGTCATTAGGGTATGTGATCTTTTTATACATTTTGGTGATAGTTCTAGTCTGAGAGGTAGATGGAAACATGGGAAGCATGTTAAAATTTGCAACTAGCTTTCTCTTTGGTGCATCGTAAAGAGTTGTTTGGCTGTTGGGATAAGGATGGGGCCGCTGACCTTCTCCGGTGGATAGTGCAAACACTTTTTCATTATCATCCAATTTCAAAGAATGCTGAGAACACAGTTGTGCTTCAGAAGACAGAATCTTTTCTTTTCTTGGGGAACAGGGATTCAATTTTCTTGCTGCTGATAATTTGGGCTAAATGTGACCAGAATGTTCCTGACTGTCCATCAAGTTTCAATGTTAGAGACATGATGATAATAAGGGCAGGGATATGAGGTGTATCCTGGGTTGGAACCTGGGAGGAAGGGATTATGGAGGAGCATTTGAGTGGTCAGGGTGCTGGAAAGTGCCTGAAGTAGTGCTGCATACCAGCATGTGTCAGGGGAAACGAGAGGACAGGTGTTGGGGACACTGTAAGTTCAAGGCCAGATTTGCCTTCTGAACTTCACTGAGAGTCCTTGCCATTCATCCATCTGAGCTTGTGAATGGGAACTAAACCAATTGGGCAGCCACCTCAGGAGAGAGAGCAACCTCTGAGAGAAAGGATAGTCTTCGCTGTCCACAAGACCACCGTAGAACCAAATGGAATCCTGAAACTTAGTGGGGTGTTGGGGAGAGGCATCTGCACTTAGAGATTGAACTGAGCATTCTTCAGCGTGGGCACTGGAGTTTGGACACCTCTGTTAATGATTCTTTCTTTCCCCTGAATATCTCCAGGAAGTGAGTACTCCACAACCCTCCTCCTGCCCCTTCCTTCCCAAAAGTAGTGTGCAGATCAGCCTCAGTAATGCTCCAGGTAAAGCTTACACAGTATAGTGCTTTCACTGTGTGAAAACAGTGATGTGTTCTTCTCTGTGTGTTGTGCCTTGAGGTGCAGAAAGGATAACTCAGGGACAAAGAAAGAATCATTCATCCTTTGATTGAACAGATCTTTTTATTGAGTGACTACTTAGTCTAGGCACTGAGGCTGGCATTGGATAGCCATTTGTCCTAAACCAAAATGTGATTCCAGTCCTCCTGGACACTACAGTTGTGTGTTTTTCTGTACGTGTGTGTCTGTGTGTTTTGGGAGATGGTCATTAAACAAATACACAAAAAATATGTATTTACAATTTGTGATAAACCTGAGTAAGAAAGGATCAAAGTGGTTTACAGGAGAAAAAGAAATGAGGCAACTGGAAGAGTGCATCTGTCTAACTTTACACTGAGCGCTGAGGAACTCTGCACTCATGTAGCACCTTTTCCTGTTACAATGCTCGCATCATGCTTTTTGGCTCTATTACAATTTTGTGCACTGGTGTTCATTTTCAGAAAATGACCTTTAATCCCAAGCATGGTTTGCACTCATTTCTAACAATCTAAAACCATTGCATTCTGGTTGGCTACCAAAAACGATGATTATATTTTACCATCTGATTAGTTATTGATCCATGATGATGTACCATTAGCTAAATTTCTATTAATTAAAAAAATAACGTTCTCATGCTCACCTCGTATCACAAATTGTCTCGTTACCATTATTCTTTTGATGATACTTACTGTAAGGCCCTTTTATTCATTGGACAGCTGGATCATTGTAAATTGTTCTAAGATCTAACATATACAAATATGCAAATTACTAAGGTCTTTTTCACACACCATCACATTTAAATCTCATTTCACTATGGAGAAGACTTGCCTCTCCCATCTTACAGAAGAGAAAACTAATGGTAAAAGAAGTTCAATATCAATCAAAAGTTATACAAATATAACTGGGAAATGTAAAAACCCAACTCATCTAACTCTGGAGTCAGAGTTGGTTTTCCTGTTGGCCTAGCTTTCTCTGCTACCCATGCAGGTTTGTTTTTAGGCCCAGCAGGCTTCTTCTTTCACACTTTGATTATTCTTGCATTGATACACTTTATTAATGGTTTTTAGACTTTTTTTTTCGACTCCTTTCTATTTGTCCTCTTAGCTGGCAGTTCCATGTTATCATCTTGCCAGTGAAGCTAGTTGTGTTGGTAAAATCCTTCATCTCTCTTTACCTCAGTCTTTTCTTCTGTAAAATGAGCCTTTGGTGGCACCTGCCTCACATAAATATCAAATGAGATAATTTATAATACATGTAATATATATAAGATGTTTTTAAAAGTGCCTGCCACATAGTAATTGTTTAGCAAAGGCTAGTTTTGAATCTTTCTCTCTCGATATTAGAAACTCATCATTTCTTTTTTTCCAAACATGGCTTTAAAAAAAATAAGGAATACTCCCTTGGGTTATTTCTTATTCAATACCAGTGGTTTCAATGGTCTTCAATAACCTATGGGTTATTTCCTATTCAGTATAGAACCCTTACTCTTTAAATGCCGTCAAAATGCTCAAACCTGCAAGCACGTGAACTGGATAAAAATGAGCTGACTCATGGAATCTTAAGGTTCCAGAAAGCTCCACTCATCAAAGTCCACTTCAAAACTCTCTTTGGAGGGTTTTCTCAGTCCCTGATTTACTGTATAAATGAACTTCTGCCTCTGATGTTTTTTAGATGGAGACTGGATTTAGGTTGCTGAACTGGCCCCATCATCAGATGCTGGTTTCAGTAACTGCCCTGGCTTGGCAACTGCAGTCAAGAAGCACTGCCTACCCTGCATCCAGCTCTTCTTTTTCCAGAAAAAAGGGATAATTCATCAGTACCCTTCCTTTCTCCTCATACTGTCTTCAGCTTCTGACCCATTTATTACTCATTAATACATCTCTACAAGTGAAGCTGGAGGATGCTTGAATTGCCCTGATTTAGAAATGCCAGCCAAAATTGTGAAGGCAGATAAAGTTGGAACAACTGATTAAAAGGAAATCCTTGAATCAGCAGATATGACTTACGGCATTCCTACCTCCTTTTGTCATAGGAATGCAACAGGGACTCTACAGTGTAGTGAAAAAAAACAAGGTCTATGAACTTGGCGAGTGCTGACTGCATGTTGGCTTTGCCAATGATCAGACTTGTGATCTCAGATCACCACTCTAAACCTGGGCATCCTCATTTGTCAAATGGAAAGGAAATCTGACATCTTATAGGTAGTTGCTAGACATAATAAAAAGTGCCAGTTACAGAGTTTGGCATATGATGGGTGCTCAAAAATGGTAGCTCTTATTATTATCTGGAAATACCAATTATGCATCACTTTAGTCTGCAAAATAAAATGATGTCAATTTTCAAAGAGCAATCTTAAATATATGAACAAGACGTTGCTTATTAATCCTTGTAAGAAGGTCACTAATGATCTCCTTGCCCCTAAATACAACAGATAAGTTACTTCAGGCCTCTGTGTACTTGACATACTGTAGGCACTGCCTCCTTGGAAAATTTCTTTTCTTGGTTTCCACGGCACAGGGCTGGCTAGAATTCTGATAACATGCATTTGGAAAGTGGCTACAATCCTGTGTCCAGTCCCACTTCTTCAGTGGGGCAGACTGAGGTGATTATCTTCCATTCGAGGAGTGACGGGGTGGGATGAGAGAGAATTACTAAGTCGTCCCTCCCCTACCCGACACCCTGTGATTTTGGGGGACTTTTTCAGTTTAGTGTATGATCAGTTGATATAATTTTCACTCTCTTTAGTAATATGTTTTTTTTATGATTGTGATAGTGATTGAGACATCTATTTTTCCCCATCTACCTCACAATAACATAACTCCATTTATTACAAATCTACATTTTTTTCAAGATTGGATTTTTTGCACCCCATTCATCATGTTAAGCTAGGGTTTAACAGTATTTGCATTCTGCAGGATCTTGCACTAGAATCTTTTTTCATTCTGCACAGAGGAGCATAGTTACTTCATGGTTAGCAGCGTGGGCTCTATAGCCATGAGCTGGATTGCCCAGGTTTATATGCTGGCTCTAAGCACTGTAACTTTGTGCTTTAATTTCCCCATCTGTAAAATGGTATAATAATGATATTACCTCATAGAATTGTTGTGAGAATTAAACTTGTTAAATAATGTAAAGTGTTTTAAAATTGTTCCCTGTACATAACAAATGTCTAATAAACACTATATGTTATTAACATTATTCCACATATTTTCCCTGGACACTCTTCTCCATATACAGATAACATACATGTCTATTTCTCCAACCCTGTCCCTCTCTGGGACTCCAGGCAAATTCTCACCTCACAGTTGTGTATATTCATTTGGATGTAGTCCTGTAGACATCTCAAACTCAACACATCCAAATCAAGACATCGTTTCTTTCCCTAAAATGCTTTCACTTTGTGACTTCCCCAGTTCAGGTAATGGTACCATCATCCAAGCAGCGTCTAAGCCAACCTGGGCATCCTCATGACTCCTTCATCATCACAGTTACTAGTCATCATGTTCTGTCTTTTAAATATCTTTCCTTCATCCCCATTGCCTCTCTGTTAGTTCAGGTCAACATTCTTCATTGTTTGGTCACTGCAAGACCCTTGCAAATGATCTCCCTGCTTACAGTGTTGCCTGATTCTAATCCTTTTTCTTCATGGCTGCCAGAGTGATGAATCTACTGCTACCTCTGGCAGGATCTAAAGCCAGAATCTGAACCTATTAATCTGTGGATTGAGCCTTTCAATGGGCTGCTAATGTCTCTGATTAAAGCCTAAATCCATAGCTTGGTTTTAAGACCTACACAGTCTGGCCAAAGTTCACCTCTCCTGGCACAGAACTTGGCTTTCAATGCTCCAGCCCAGGGAACTCTGGGCAGCTCTCTGAATGTACCTTTAGCTTTCTCAATCTCTAGGACTTTGCATATGTGGTCTCTTTTACAGGGAGTGTTCCTGTCCTTTCCTCCTCTTCAGGTGTTTAATTCATCCTAGCCAATTAGGATGTGGACTTGACATTAATTCTTCTGTGAAAGCTTCTCTAACACACAAGGTTGAGTTAGGGGCTCTTCTGAAATCTTCCCACAGCACAGAATCAGCCCTCTGTGACACTTGTATAATAGTGTAGTTATTATGCTTATTGGCTATGGAGCCAGACTGCCAGGTTTGAATCCTGGCTCTGTCACTAGCTTGAAAAGCTTAGACCAGTCACTTAAACTCTCTGTGGCTCAGAGATATTAATAATATCTCCCTAGAGGAGATTGAGAAAATGGTCACAAATTCTTCCTCTCCCTGTATATACCCTTTTGTAATATGACTTCATCATTTCCCCCATCAAAGGTAGACTTTCTTCCCCCACTGAATCTGGGTTGGCCTTGTGATTTGTTCTAGCCAATGGGACAGTAAAAAATATGTCTCAAGCAGAGGCTTGAAAAGTGTTGTATGGTGTACCTACAGTACTCACATAGTTGTACCTACTCTCTGTTGATGTTCTTAGGAACTCTGCAACCATCACCAGATAAAGAATTACAAGCTAGTCTGCTGGATGATGAGGGAGACATGCTCTGGTTGTCTCCACAACTCCAACCAACAGCATGACATGTGAGATGACTATATCACTGCCAGCTAACCACAGATGCATGAGCAAGTAGCTGAAGACCACCTAAATTTGCAGACCACAGAATTGTGATCTAAATAAATGACTGTTAAGCCACTAAATTTGGGGGATGTTTCTTATATGGCAAAACTAATTGATATACACTTTTATGGGTCTGTGAGGATTTGATAAGTTAACATGTACGAAGTGCATACTGAGTGCTATTTAAGGATTCACTCTTCTTACTACAGCTGCTTACTTACTTGTATAGATCCACCAGTAGACTGTGAGCTCCTCGAAGGTAGGAGCTCTGTCTTTTCCTCCATTATATCCTCTGTACCTAACACAGTACCTGACTTTATGTATGCTGAGTGAATGAATACATGGTCTTGAGGTTTGGTTGATAAGCATAGCTCTTGCTTATAGATGCAGAGATAAGGTTCAGAGATAATGGAACATACCTCTTCACTTGTGCATCTCCATCAGTCTGCCCCTATGCTATTTTACAGCACCAAACTTTTATCTACTAAAACATTTGAGTTGAGATATTTCACCTACTACCAACATTTTCCCAGTATAATTTTATTGCTATTTATGCAGTTATGCTGTCTTACTCATCCAAGTATTCTTTTTCCTAAGAGAGACCAAAAAAGGTCTTTCAAACAATTTATGAATTTTGTTTAACTGAACTTTGGTTATATATGAATGAATGGAAGAGAATATTTTGATAGCTGTTCTAATCACTGTGGATAAAATGTAGATACTTGCCAAAAATCAATAAAGGAAATAAAACACAAATGACTTGTCACCTCAGGCAGCCTTGTTACCCAGTAGTCCAATCATAGCATGATCTTATTTCTCTATCCCCATGTCCTCCACCCATGCCCTGAATTCTCATTGACAACTGTCTGCTTCCATGATTAGGAAGCTACTTTTCATTGCATTTCCCCAAACTCTCTCCAAATCCCAAAGTGCTTGTTTCATGAGCCCTCACCATCCCAACATAGTTAGATGTTAATTCTTTGATACCATTTGTTGACGTCACTCATCTAAAAGGTTCTGGACTTCTGAAAACCTAATGGCGTTGAAACTTTGAAGGTCTCAGTCTTCTCTTTTCATCTCTTTTGTCCATTTGTTGACAGTTGTTAAGTAACACCTGAACTTGAGCATCAAATACTTCATCTATTTTGACAAGTGTGTACGTGGCAATTTCACTATTCAGTTCTGACAGAATGTCAGATCTAGTTTTGAATTATCCAGGGTTAGAACTCTGGCAAATTTTTTTACCTTAATCTGAAAAAAAATAGATTCTTGTCCCTCTACAACATTTCTAATTTATATAAAGAACTTTAATTTTACTAATACATTTTAAAACAAAACAAATTGAACATATTTCTCCAAAATGCTATTTTATTGAAAAATCTTACATATACCAAGGTAATTAACTTCCTTATCAGTAATACTATGCAGTACTCTGAACCACGCACACATACACAAAGAAATGCATATTTTCCATTTTTTTGTCTTTAAGGACTTAACCTGTTTGAATCAGCTATTTGAAGTAAACAGTGATTTAGAATGAAATCCAGTTTTCAGTTATGTCCAACTTTTGATTACAAAGAACACTCTAGAAACAGGTTCATTTAGTTACAGTGAAATCATTTTTGGACAGTTTCATTCAATCTGCTAGTAGATAAACCAACGGATTCTTACTCCTCAAGGAGCTATTTTTAGTCTAAATGCTGTACAATGAGCAAGTAAATACAAGGATAAGAGGTATAAAGTGGTTGGAATGTAATGAACCTAGCCCTTAATTAGAACATATAGTTCAATTACAGAACCTAGAATATGGAATTCAGGTAAAATCTTTTAAGCATTAATGTCATTAACAATATTAACTTTCAGTTGTTGCTCTCTGGTTAAACTAAATCTCCATTCCGAAGCAAATCTCCTAATCACTTCTCCTGCCACAGAGAGAATGTAGCCAGTGGATTTCCTGAAGTCCACAAGTCAGGGGGTATGCAGCTAAGAGATATAATAACTTTACATTTATAATGTGGACTTACACTGCAAGACAAGTTGCAAGGCGAACCTGAATTTTGGTGCTTAGAGAATTGCAGATCATTTGGCAGTACTCCAGCTTATATAAACTTGGCAAGGCTTATGGCACCAAGTGCTGGAAAACGTCAGATGATGAGTTTGTGTCCCAGGTGCATCCCATGCTCCGTGTGAAAATTCAAGTAAGTTGCTTCCTTTCCATGGGCTTTAGTTTCTTCATCTGGAAAATGGGGATAGTAAAATTGGACCTGTCTACCTTTCAGAGTTGTAAAGACCAAATCAGCTCCTGAATATAGAAATCTGACAGGAATGTCAGAATTAACCTTCCTGCCCTAAGATGTTTATCTCCCTTTTGTCTCATCAAGGCACACGACTTTCCCCTGTTATCAGAAAGTTCATTTTACGCCACTTGACTTTTATGAAAGCCCTATATTAGCACGTACCTGTTTTTGCTAACCTGAAGAAATCTGAAGAGGATTTTCGCTTTTATGAAAAAAAGGCAAAAAGTGAAAATAGCCATCAGTGTTAGTTTTGCATTGAGTCCTGGTAGAGGCAGGGTGCGCCCAAAGCAGCCCGAGTGGCGGTCCCAAGGCCCTTCCCTGGGAACTACACTCAGCATCTCAGCATCAAGTCGCCATAGTTTTGAACTGTATCTGTGAGCATCTGTGCTTCATCTCAATTTATTTTGGTAGTTTATTTTTTGGGTCTGGGAATGCTCAAAAAATTTTCCCATGTAAGTTAATGGTAATTGCTTCTTTGCTTTATGCCATTTTCTGCTTACAGCGAGTTTCATAAGAACACTCTACTTTTGGATGGTGGGGTCGGGGGGAAGCTTGGATTAATATTCCCTTTAATGTGAGGACCTTAAAGTAGATTATTTTTCCTGATTATTATAATACTGAGAGATCAAGACTAGCAAAGATATTTGCAGGTGTAGTCAGATGATCAAGGTTGTTGATATTTGCTATTTGAAACCTAATGAGGCAATAAACAGTTCTATCCATTTGCGTAGGGACTCTCACAAAAGTTAGACAGCATTGTCTCACCAGGGGGAATATGCGGTGAATTGGTGTGACTATAGCACTAGCCTCCTCTCGTGCTCAGTGAGCTCTGCCTGCCTCCCAGGAGCTCGAGTAACTACAGCAGTATCTTATTGAGCAGCGCCTCTCACATTTTAATCTGTATACCCAGAACCACTTGAGGATGTTGTTCAAATGAGGATCCTGATTCAGGAGGTTTGGGGCAAGGCTCAAGACTCTGGATTTCTGCCAAGCTCCCAGGTGATGCTGGTACTGCTGGTGATCTCTGCTGCAGAGTAGTGATTTCTCAAAGAATGGTCTTGGGCTGTGTGTTAGTCTGCTTGGGCTGCCATGACAGAATAACACAGACTGAGTGGCTTAAACAATGGAAATTTATGTGCTCACAGTTCTGGAGACTGGAAAGTTCACGATCAAGTTTCCAGCAGGATTTGGTTTCTGGTGAGGGCTCTCTTCCTGGTTTACAGACGGTGGCTTTGTCCTCATGTCGCCTTTCCTCTGAGCCATCTCTCTCTCTTCCTCTTAAAAGGCCACTAGTCCTATTTAAATCGTGGACTTCAGTTAATAATAACGTATTATTGGTCTATCAGTTGTAACAAATGTATCACACTAATCTAAGATATTAATAATAGGGACAACTGGGCAGTGGAGAGAGAAGGGGTATATGGAAACTCTGGGTACTTTCTACTCAATTTTTCTACAAAACTTATCTAAAAATAGTCTATTAATTAAAACAGTTAGATTCAAGACCTCTCCCCTACACTCAGTGAGTCCATCCTGAAGGCTGGAGCACAGGTGCTTTGAAACCAACCCTTTAGGTGATTCTTATGTACACTAAAGTTTGAGACCTGTCAGGTAGGAATTGAAAGCTCCAGTTTTGTAATCGGATGTATGTGGGTTCAAATCTCAGCTGTACTTCTTCACAGCTGGCTGATCTTGGGCTACTTACCCTCTACTTACCCTCTCTGAGTCTCAGTCTCATTTTAAAATCAGGGTGAAAATAGCTCTACAAAGTGATTTGCTGGGTATTAAGTGACATAATGATGTAGATTTTTTAACACAGAGTATGGTGCATAGTAAGCCTCAATAAATACTAGAAGTTTTACTATTATTGTTATTGTTTAAGTCCTAGTGAGCAAGAGAGAATCATACTGAAATGTGAGAGGCTTTCAGAAAAGACCAGGCAATTAATGGACTACTCAATAAAAGGTCAGGACAATAATAATGGTGACTTTGGATGCTTCTACCGCATCCCAAGGTTTATATCTCACTTTCATTACCCTGCTTGATCCTGACAACAACCTTATGAAGCAGAAATTCCCATTTTAACAGATGAGCAACTGAAGCTTAGTGACTTTCTGAGGACACAGTGCTGGGAAATGTCAGAGCTCAGAGCATCTAAATCCTAGTCCACGGAGGTAGTGCAGTGTGGTAATTGAGTTTGAGGGCACTTCGGTCAGACTGGTGGGTTCAAATCCCAGAGATTTTAATTACTATTGGTGTAAAATGGGCAAACCAGCTCATGTCTCTGAGTCATACTTTCTTCATTAGCTGGATAATAACAGTGCTTACTTTGTAGTGTTTTCTAAAGATTAAATGCAATAATGTTCATAAAACCTGAGATTAATGGCTGACACATGGCAAGTTTAGTATTTCTGCAGTCATTTTTTAAAATGGTTCTTTGAGGGAACAATATGCATCCACGTTACACGAAGAAAAACCAAAGATTAGTCAGGGAAGATGGGGGAATCTTCGCGCATTCGTCTTGGAGGGCTGGAGCGGGGGAGACGGGCTAGGATTGCTACAGCTTCGAAGGAGGAGCAATGGGCTGGCACAACATGCTGTGGCAGATGAATCTCTTCTCTATAACTGTTTGAGACATCTGAAGCATCAGTAAGGAGATGCTACAAGCAAGGCAGAGTCACCCTGGCCCTTCAGTCCCAAATATCAGATATGACAGTAAAAGTGGCAGAAAAATCTTCCCTTGGCAATGACTGAGGATCCACATAAAGAGATTCTAGAATGAATTACGTGGTGGCTAAGATCCTACACAAATATTCTGGAAACAACATATTGCAAACTTCTTGAGCACAGTGTCCACTTTACCTGATTTTGTTACTTTTCATACAACTAATCCATAGGTAGATACCTAGTGGGATCAAAATACTCATTGGATAAGATTTGAGAAGTGGATTGGCCCAACAAATGTTCTGTATATTCTGTCAATGGAAGAGGAGTTCTGTATTACTTTCCATATTATGAAGGAAGGTTGGGTAGACCTGTTGTGGAAAAGGCAGTGATGCCCTTTCTTCTTCAAGTTCATCATGATAAAACATAACGATGATGATAATGATGATAGCTAACTATCGTGATGATAATAAGGATGACAGATCTTACTGAGTTCTTTCTATGTGCCAGGAACCATTCTAAACACTTTACATACGTTGCTTCATTTAATCTTTCCCAATAGTTAATTGAAGACTATTATTTTCTACATTTTAGAGATGAGAAAGAGAAGTGAAGTTATTAGCCCTTGGACACACAGCTGGTAAGAGTTGGAACTGGGAATCTGACATAGGCTGCTAGAGCTGAATCAACGCATGAAGGTAGCTTTAGAAGTTATCTGATAGAAAATGATGGAATTTAGAGCTAGACAGGGGTTGATGATCATCTACAGAGTACAAGTTCTGAGAATGGTTTCTGGAAAGAGTTGCTGCAGAACTAGAGATTCCGGTGTGCCAGGCACTGCCTTAAGCCCTTTACATCTATCAATTTCCTTAAATCCTCACAACAAACGAGTAAAATAGTTACCATGATGATCCCATTGTTACAGCTGATGTAAATAATTTGCACCAAGTCACAATATTAGTAAGCAGTGGAATTAGGATTTGAACTGAAGCATGGGTGGGGTCATCAGCATCAGTGCCCTTAACCACAAACTAAAAGGAAAGTAGGAGTTGTCAGGAGAGACCAAGTAAGTCACTCACAGGATTAGGGGTGGGGAGAGGGCAAGAAAATGTCACTTGAGACTTTCTTGGAGTAAGGGACAAGATTTCAGCTGGTGACAGTGTGTGTAAAAGGTGGCTGGGTGACGTACAGGGAGAGTGCACGGTTTTGTGAACTCTTAGAGATGGCTTCAATCCAAATGATGGTCAGTGGACCAAGCAGTTGAGAGTGGAAAGGAATTTTAATGAGGTTTATCCAGAGAACTGGTCGTCTCGACCTTCTCAAAAGAGCCTTCATGCACTTCACTATTGGGGACAGAGAAATCAGTGTTTTAATTTTGGTTTTCTCAAGTAGTAACCATGGCCACAAGTGGTTTGTTGGTTTGTCTTTATCTTCCCGAACATTCTCCCCTTGGTTTGCTGAAGAAGGCCAATGACATAGTGATGAATGCCCCCCGGGGCGGTGAGCAATACCTCCTGCAGAGCTGCTGGGAGCCCTCAACTGAAACCTTCCCTATAGAAGCTTGTCCGAAACACCTCCCAATCTCCTCCACCCCCCTCTCTCCAAGGCGGCGTTCTTCACCTCGTCCTTGGCCCGTGCACCTTGGTATGAAGAGCCAGTGTTTCCTACCACCTAGCCAAATCGCATGACTGGTTCTAGCTTAAGTTGGGAAAGTTTCCTGTCTAGGAGTTCCTGGCGCACTGCCCGGTTCTGGAGAAGGGCATCTCCTTGTGCTTGCCTGCTGGTGTCCTTTGAACACAGCCTAACTTCGTGCAGCAACATCTCGAGTCTAGCTGTTTGACTTTGAGCCCCTGGGGAATCTAGCAGCCCGTTCTTGGCAAAGGTGCGGTGCCATCGAGCCCCTCCCCAGGGCCAGGTGATGTGCACAGCAAGAACGGATCCCGGAGGCACCGCTCATAACGCGCTGGCAACTTTCGGAGGGGTCCCTGCCAGGCCCTAAGTCGCCTCTGGTCTCTTTAGGGTCTGGCTGCCCCGTTGTTAGAGCCACCGCGCTAGCCCCCTATCCAGTGACGCGGCAGCAGGTGGCAGGGGCGGCGCCCTGGCGTGCGGGCGGGCGACCGGAGGGGCGCCCCCCTCTCTGGCTCGCGGGGCACGACGCCCGCTGCCTGGCCGCCCGCGCCTCGGCCGCCCCCGCCGCCCAGCGCCGCGCCGAGCCCCCGGCGCCCCCCGCCGGCCTCCGCCCGCACCTGCAGCCCGCGCCGCGCGCCTGCCCGCGCCGGCTCCGGTTCTCGCTCCCAGCACCGCGGACGCCCACGGGTCGAGCGGCGAGCGCGCTCGGGCGCCAGACCCATCGACAGACGCCCCGGAGCCGGTTGACTCTCGAGTCCCGCTCCTGCACCCTGCATCCCCAGAGATGAATGTGAGAAGGGTAGAAAGCATCTCGGCTCAGCTGGAGGAGGCGAGCTCCACAGGCGGTAGGATGCAATAAGCATGCGAGCGGGCGCCCCGCTTCCACCCTTCTTTCCTTGCAAGCTGAGACCCGGACCCCTTCCTCGGCTGGGGACGCTTGTTGCCTTTGCTGCATGAGAAATAGTCACCTAGGCGGGACTGGGAAGGAGAGGTTTGGAACGGCGGGAATGGGGGTGCAAAGGGGAGGGGGTGCACGCAAGGTCCAGGTCGGGGAAGAAGAGATGTTTGAAGCGTGTGTGAAACTCGCGGGTGGAAGGGTCCCCTGCGATCCTGTACCTACTTTTGCCTTCTCTGAAAATTTCCGATGTTGTTTACGCATCTCCCAGGTGACTTCAGACCACATACTTCCTTCGCCTAACACCTGGGGATAAATGAGCTGAAATAGTATTGATCCTCTCCCTCCACTTTTTCTTGATGCTCCCAAACATTTCTTCATTAAAACTCTGTTTCCGTCCCCTGGTAATGTACAGGCGAGTGTTTCCCAGGTCAGGTTCTTGAGCAGGAGCGTATTCCTTGTTTTATTGCCAGCTTCAGTTTAGTGTGTTCAGAGAAAATGGTCCTCAGTGACACTTGCAAATAATTTATGTACAGTACAGCCTTGGAAAGGTACCGGGCACTCTTGTGCAAGGTGGTTGGCTTTTAGAGTATCATGCATTCTGCGAAAGCGGGGAAAAGACGTGTTCTATTGAGTTTAGTGGACTCTATAGTGAAATAAGGGACCAGATTCCTCCCCCCCAACAATGCGTTTTTTGTTGAATTGATTTGTTCTTAGGTGGCTTTGTGTATACAATTTTTTTTTAAAAGGAGCCGGAAATTGAAGGTGGTTATAGAGAACACAAGAGTGATAGCAAGCTGGACATTTCCCAGATTATATAAGTGGAGGGGTCACACACATATGGCTACAGCATAGTTTGGATTTATAGGATGAAAAACTTAAACTTGAAGCCTGTAAAGTTGCAAGGGAAGAGGTTATTTCCACATTCTTCTTGTTTATATCTGGGGAAATAGAGTCACTCCACAACGTGAGCCTGTCACTCTACTTGATAGACATTGGGAAATGTACACTTTCCCTTTCTTCCCTTCCCTCCAGTAGTTAAGGTCGTTGTAACTGGGAGAACATTAGTCTTATTTGAGTGTGAAATTTTAAAGAGAAAAGCCTTGGCCCTTTATAGGATGGAAAAAATAATATGACCATCACCTTTAAAGCCCCAAACTTGTACTGATGTTTAATTCTGGTTTCACTTGTGGCAATAGTTCCCACTCGTTATGAAAGAAGTATGTCTAGGGTATATCTTAAGAGGGATACTCATAATCTTTAAGAGATTAAGTTTTTCCAAAATGTCATTTTAAGCGGAGAGGGTTGAGTAGTTGTTGAGTTCATAGGATCTCTGTCTTTGCAGTTCATTTGACTAAGAATAGGTTAGAGAGCTCACTGTCCCTTTAGGGACTGCACTCATGCACAAGGCAGCGGTGGGAACTCAAAGACAGCTCAGGCTGTAGGAACATAGGTCTGGGGAACTGGGTGGCCTGCATTGTTCAGCTTCTCAGTGAATAACAGCTTTTTGGCTGGACTCAGTCTTTAATGGGCCAGGTGGGGTTGAATCAGCATGTCCAGTCTAGTCACAGTGCCATAGGTGGCCACAATCTCTACTTGTCAGAAGAAATGAGAAACAAAGATGAAGTCACATCTGGGGAGTATGATATGTTAAAAAAAAAAAAACAAAAAAAACTTGTAGTACCATGTCTGGAATCAGCATGTGTTCATTGTTCGTTTGGAGAATAGAAAGATGTTGATTTCTATCTTGGCTCAGGTGAGGCTGAAAGTGAAGAGTTTTCTGCCTCGAATTGATCTGACACCTGTTTCTTGAATTGTATCCACATGTTTTTAGAGTTAAGCATCATGAGAAGAATAAAGAAAAAGATAATTTGGAGCATCTCTTTTGCTCTTGGTGTTATTGTTTCAAGGTTTATATTAGGGAATGATCCCCATATATATAGTCTATATTATTTTCACCAAACATAAACTTTAGTACTTTGGACTTTTTGCTCAGGTATATAGGGTGGTCTTTACTAATCCTGGGATAAGAAAGGATTGTCATTTTTTAAGGTTTGAACTCTACCTTCAGTTCTTGTTTTAAAACAATAGACCCTGCCTCTTATTTCCTTTCAAATAAGTGGGACATTTGCATAACTTCCCAAATGATCATGATGACTTTTCCTTGAATGTATGCCTCTTGGCTGGGGTTGAGAAAATGATTTAATCAGAATTTAAACAAAATTTAACTGGAGATCAGACCGAGAGGAATGTATGAAGATGAGAAGGAAATCAGGAATTGGAGAAGTGTGCATGTGTAAGAACTTCTATGTGTATTTTACTACCTGACCCCTAGAGCCAAAATATATGAAAAATGGTTTGCTGAGAGATGAATGAGAAAATGGTACAAAAGGAAAAGTTGGAAGAGACGTGGGGGAAAGATGGGGGCCGCGTTGAGTTGCGTTGCTAAAACTTTATAATAATATAGCTAAAGAAGTTCATTCCATGCTCTGTTTTCAACAGATAATGCATTTAATATGTTAACTGATCAACAGCACTTCTGAGTCACTGTAGCTTACACTTTCAATGCCACAGAATACAGAAAGTGGACACACTGTAAATAAGTACATACAAGTGGAGAAAGTTTCTCACGAATGGTAGTGCTCACTTTTACCCTACCCTCTCATCAGCCTCCACATTACAGACTGCCCAGAATACATTTTTCATGTTGTTGTCTGTTCCCGTCATTTTGTTCCCCTGCTATAAAATCAAACACGACCCTGTTACCAGTGAAGAGTCTGAAGGAGATGATAATTCAACAGCATATTTGAAAGAGAATCAGAAATAAGATGAGAGGGAAAAAACCTACAAAATTATTCATTGGTGTCCTTAATTTGTGCTATCTAATGTAGGGGTGGCAGATGTTATGTGATGTAATCTGTAACTAAAAGTAGCGAGGGAAATGTGTGTTTCAGTAGTGTTGGAGGAGGTCACTGAGAGGACAGGATCACTGGTTGACCCGCCAACTGGCCCCGGGCACTCGGACGCTCCTCACCCCTCTCCTCTTCTTAGAATATGCCTTCTGCCCTCTCTTCTCACAGCCGGAGCTGTTTTCAAGGACTCCACCTTGAGAGAGTAATGTGTTGTAGAGACCGTTTGGAGGGTAGACATGACTAAACCTGGTTAAGGCCTCCATATAAACTTTTAAAATTCTGGTGGGGGAGGTGGAGATCTACTCATCTGGT
Source organism: Equus asinus (assembly GCF_041296235.1). Lineage (NCBI taxonomy): Eukaryota > Metazoa > Chordata > Mammalia > Perissodactyla > Equidae > Equus > Equus asinus. Next base: position 144,791,831 of record NC_091792.1, read on the forward strand.
AGCCTCCCAAGACAAGCCTTGTAAACGAGTTCCCTTGCTTATTAAACCTGCCACCTGCCGATCTGGAGGGGTCTGCCTCTTTCTTCAGTCTCTCTTGCACTCCGTGTATGGGCCAGTTTCAGATGAACCTTGGAAGCTCCTGAGTTTGTGAACCAACAGTAGTAGTGGAGTGAAAAATCTCTTCAATTTTGTGTTGCTGTTTGGTGAGTGTATTATGGCTCCGGCTTAAATTTTGTGTTTATTAAGGATAAGGCAAACTCAGATTAGTAATTCCACAAGGGTAATAGTGAAAAGATTATTTATTCTGAACCCAGGAAAAGCTTTTTATTGCACAGGCATTATTCTGTTTCTTTATGTTGTTAGATGTAAGAAGGTACTAAACAGATGATAGGATGAAGTATTGAAATTCAACAACCCTCCTCCCCCTGCTGCACTTTTTCTCTGGCCAATGCTTATGCAAAGTTTCATAAAATAAGGCTATGGATGGTTTGGAAATTAATGAGCCATGCAGTATAAAATGCATGTGCAAGATTTCTGTGGAATTGTAGATAAGACAGTCATCGAATCTTTTGAAGGTATATTTCTGGGCTTAAAGTATATGGTCCTTCTGGCTCTCTTTTTTTCCTTTTATTTGTTTTCCTTGTCTTCACTGGTTTTCTAGAACATGTGGATAATATTGCTTTTCAGTATTTCGTAGCAGAGTGTGCTTTTTTACTTGATAGCTTCCCTTTTTAAGGACTATTTCAAGCAGATTAAAGTGTGTGTGTGTGTGTATGTGTGTATGTGAGAGGGAGAGAGAGAGAGATGGAGGGAGGGAGAATGAGTGTTTAATTTGTTCAATGGCCCTTTACCATCCTTAAAAATGTTTTAAGGTTATATAACTATACCTGTCACTACAAGTTTATTCACCCTTGGGCATTGAATCACCTACTTATTTTTCAAAATTGTTCATTTAGTTAAAAGTCCTAATGGCTTTTTCTCAATTTACATCATCCTGAACTCAGTGTAATACTTCATGCGTTTATCAACACTCCGTGGAAGACTATGAACTCTATGACTTTGAGCAAAGCTATTGAATTTTGCCCACATCTCTATCCCCAGCATCTAGCATGAGGCCTAATATGTAACATTTGCTCAACAACAGATATTTGTTGAATGAATGTATTCTGTATTCTGTAACACTGTATTATTTATTTCCTCCTCCTTCTCTCAGATCTCTTTTTCTGATCCTTATTTCTTCCTTTGTCCATTTTGTGCAACTTTTCACAAAGTTCTGTCTTAATTACCTTCTCCCTCTATGCTCCCTTCCTCATCAAACTGTCGTTTTGATGCATCTTATCTTGATGTGGACATCTCCTTAATGTATAGCTCTGGCCAAATCCCTTTATAAAAATACCAGATGGACATTTTCCTGCCCTGATGATCATACCCATCAGCAAGTTTTACCAGCACTTCAAAGTCAGTATGTCTGAAAAGACATATCCTCTCTTCTAAGAACAATTTTCTCTCCAAATTTTGCTAATAGCGGCATCATTTTTTGAGGTAGGCAATTAAAAAAAATAAAGCAAGAGTATTTCCTTCTCTATGGTACTCCCACCTTGATCATTTCCTCCCTTCTATGTGGAATTAGTCACTGCACCTTATTGATTCTCTTCTAGCATTTGTGTCTAGTCCCTCCTCCAATTCCTACTGCACCACCCAAGGTGATCTTCTTATCGTCATTTCCCAGGCCATCTTGGCTGCCTCCTATTTGCAGTAAGTGCCACTCCTCACTTAAAACCAACCAAGTCTACTAAAACCTGATTTGAGTCAGATTATTCACCTGTTCAAAATTTTTTAATGCCTTCCCATTACTTATAGAACTAAAAATACTATTTCCTTAGTTTGTTAGTCAAGGCTCTCACAATACGGTGACTGTTCTCCATCCCAGCATTATCTTCCATGACTCTTCTAGGTCTATACCTTGACCTACTGAACTGGACTGTTCTCTAGTCCCCAGAGATATTGTTGTACCTACTGCTTAGAATGAGCTTCTTGGCCCAACACTACCCACCAAACATTGGTGAATGTTCAACATTGAAGACATCTGTTAAGACTCATGTCAAACGCATTGTCTTTCTCATGCAGCCTTACCGATTCTCCCCTGCTTCCTCCCCAAAGACTTATGCTGAATTTTCATAGGTAATTTTCCTTTTATTTTGACCTACAACTGAAAGACAAGACAGAATAAACTATGCATATTTCTCTCATTTGCAGGTATTAAATAATAACTCCTTGATGGCCGGTACCGTACATGAATTACCCATTTTTGTACCTGTAGTAGGTACTGGCACAATGCTTCACAAAATAGTAGGTGCTTAAAACATAGTTATTGAATTTAAACCATGTTGCCTAGTGGTAGACCCATCAAAGACACCAATTACAATTCACATTCGATTGTTTATGAAGCCATTTACTGGAAGTGACATTCTCTTTTGGTTCCCTGTCTTTTCCATTCAGTGCTCCGGGTCTACACTGATACTTATAAGACGCCAAGATAGTGCTCCTCTGAACTGTGCATGCTCTTGCATCTATAATGTATGGCTATGAGAGTTTACATTGTTTCTGGAGAAGGGCTTAATAAGCGCCCAGTGTTTTCTGTATATTTAGAGCAATGGTCAGGTCATCTATGCATGTTGTTGCTATGACTCTCCCTCATCCTTAATACCTTCCAGACCTATCACCTCCAGGATCAGTTGTCCAAGGTCTCTCAGTGAGTGACTATCACCTCTCTTGGTTCCCCTCCAAATAAAAGAGTGGAAAGCTTAGTTAAGTAGTCCCTCTGAATCATGACTGTGTTTGTCCATACAAGTCTGAGTTCATGTTACAGAGTGGCCCTTCCTAACATTTCCCAACTCAGAGCTTAAATGGCTGTACCACCACATCTACCATCTTTATTATCTCTTCATCATCATTCTCATCAGATGATAAATCCAGTCATGATAGCAGTGGCTGTGGAAAGGAATGGAGAAATTTTAAAAACTGAGATCTCATTCAATGTATACATATCCCTTTCGTTGGGTGCATTTTCTTTCATATCAGACTTCACAGAGACAGTCAGCCTGCTTGGGAGGGAATTAGGAGGGAAGTGGAGATTGTGGCAGGGCTGAGATGAGGTGAGGTTCAGCTCTTTTACGCTGTGGCTGTATCCCTTCTCCTTGCCCAGTCTCTTCACTGTAGGCTGCTCTATATGCATACACAGGTACAGAGCACTAGAAAATCTGAAAAGGGAGAGACTCTCAGTATTTAAACATGGAAGTTCTCCACACACTCTGACAATCTAAGAATTAATTTGAACAGGGATATAAACATAGAATTTGCCTTATTGAGCGCTTGGCCTTCATGCCCATGTTAAGGCCTGCGTTTTCTTCCCGAACGAACACACCCAGTGTGGTTGAATGGCTCTTCCATTGGAAATAGGTTGTCAGTTCAAATACTCTTTGGATAGTTTATTGACCTTTAGAAACCTCTCTACCCTACATCCTCTACCCCAGTTATTTATTTAGGTCAAAATAAGTAGTCAATCCGTTTTACAACAATAGTTCATAACTTTTTCGTTAACTGAAGTTAGAGTTGGCTTAGAGAAATGTCCCCTCATGTATTCAGGCAGCATCTGCTCATGAATAGTGAGTAAAAAGTCTTTAGGGAATTAAAACTGGTATTTTTTTTATAGGTCTTTACTGTAAAAATGTTTTGGAGAAAAATAGACTTTTATCTCCAGATGTCAACACTTCTTAATATTTTGAAGGATCTTTTGAGTGAAGCAGTTAATTTAAGAAATGACGTTACCTGCAGCCCAAATAAGAATCAGAATCAGATTTGATTGTTATAGTAGCTACTCCAGTCTCAGGACTATGCCTTCTGTCTCCCTTCCTCTCTCTCTCTCTCATGTCTTCATTGTAATACTGTCTGCACATTGTGTTACAGATGCTAAGGTGTCCCCAAGACTGTCTCCAAGTATGATTATTTTGTTTTTTTCACAAGAGAAGATATGACTTCCAAATGTGTTCATGAGTTACATAACAAAAGTGGGTGAAAATAGCACATATAACTATTAAACTGATCTACATCTCAGATGGAAATTCTGCCAAGGGCTTTATTTTGGATTGTAACTTTTTGTACTTTAAAGAATTTTCATTAGAATAGCATGAAAAACTGCTTACCAAAAAATGGTCTAGCCCACACCTTTTATCCATGTTTTGTCTATGGTAAGTGCTCCAGAGATTAGCTGAGTGAATAAAAATACCTTCTATTATGGTTATACCTAATGGTGGAGATACACTCTGGTACTCCAACGTATTCCACCGCTGTGGAAAAGGATTCCAAGGTCCTCTTGTTGTTGTGTCTGCAGGGAATTTGAAAAAAAAACAAAACAATAATATGGAGTTAACAGACATTTCAAAAATAACCCTGTCAAATGCAGTCCTGAGAACAAGTTTAATTTGGAAAGAAGTTTAATTTAGAGAAATTTTAATTTAATTTAGAAAGGTGAGAGCATATAAAATAGCCATTGATTATAATGTTGCTCTTCCTCTTTCTTCGTCTGTAAAATGGTGGTAGTCATATCCACTCGTTGATCACAGGGATGGATTCTGTAATGGTGAAATAAGATTAATTCAGCAAATATTTCCCAAGAAACCACTTGGTGCTAGGAGGAGTGAGGTGTAGAGTCTGCCTTCCAAGACCTTACTGTTTATTCAAGAGCTATTTCCTGAGTATGCACCAAGTATTTATAGTCAACTACGGAAGAAATAACTAAACACATATATTTTAAAATCTTCATTGCCATAACGGAGGTAAGGGATGAAGTGATATGGATGTTGAAAAGCAAGACTAATTCCAGTTGCTATAAGTGCTATTCCTTTCCAAGTGGATGCTGTGAGAATAAACAGTGATATTGAACTTGACTTTCCTCTCTTTGGGGTCTTGCAGAATAAAGCTAACAACAGAACTGGGCTCAAAATTCTGTATTTCTTCTATTGTCCAATTTCTTCCTGCCTTCTCTCTATTTTTCCATCTGTATTGTGGGTTTATCTGCCAACCACTTAAAGACATTGTGATATTATTCAAGCCATTTTAAAGATTTTTAACACTTACGATGCTGGGCGTCTCCGAAGAAGTGCACTTTTTTCATAAAACAAATATGATTTTGAAGTTGGAGAGTACAAAATGAGTAATAACTTCTGTTTAAAGATAGTCATAAAGGAATTGAAAATGCCCAACTCTCTTATTTTCAGCTTAAATAATGTTCCGATAAGGCAGAGGCATTTCAAGTTAGTGTAGGATTTTTTAAAATAAATAGAATATCACTCTAACTTTTAAATTTAATTTCGTAGAATCAATCATTTTTCATAAGAATATTGTTATACCTGATCTAATATTGTGAGCACTTGTGAAAATCAGATTCTGCTAAACCTTTCTCACATCTTTTCCAAGAATTCTTAGATCACTCTTTCCGTATCATTTATTTTCCCAAAGTCCCTGTAATTTGAGGCCGAATCTCTTCCTACTGAGATGCACAGTATTATTGCAATCTGTTCCCCATTCCCTTTCCGCTCGTGGTCCGGTTTCATCAGTTTCCTGCTGAAGTTGTGATCTCTCAGGGACTTGGCGCAGGCTCTGGGACACAGGTGCATTACATTAATTTGAAGGTTGTAGGGAGGGAAATCTTGGGAGACAAGTATGAAACAATGAGAGTTCAGAACCAGGCATTGAGAAACATGGTAAACGGAAGGTGGAAACTGCAAAAGACAGCAAGGTTCAGGGACACAGAGTTAGGGATTTCTCCTGCCGTGGGTTTATTATAAACTCCATTTTTGATGGAGGTACTGTAAAATAGTTATTAAAAAGGCAACGCATCTAAACTGCAAAGCTGGAAAGTAATAAATACTAGCATTTCTGACGCAATTTAAGTACCAGATTTGCAGCTAAACCCTCCTGGTAAAATTAAAATTGTGGATGTAGATTTCAAATGAAAATTAGTCATTAAAAATACTTTCATAATCATTCAGCTCTCAGGATAAATACTGACAATGCAACATCTACAAACACTACACTGGGGAGATTGAACTACAGAAACAGTTTGTTAGAACATTGCAATTTAAAACACAGTTACGTTTATCCTTGGATCCCTGAGCATGAGATTGTGGCTTTTCATAAATATCGTTAGAATAGGATTTCAGATCTCAAGCCGTGATGATTATAACTTCAATCCTAATGCAATTTTTGTTTTGCTAGTTTTAGAAATATTTTTGAGGACGTTATTCAACAATCATCCATTTAAAACACATTTACAGTCACCTACTGTATGAGAGACACTGCTACTAAATATTTCAGAATATAAAAAGGCTTGTGAGTTGTTTAGGGCATGGGAATTAAACTTTTAAATCATATCTTCCTTCTCTACCCCAGAATTCTACTAGATCTGAATTGTGTGTTGATTAGGTAGAGCATGTTAGGTTACCTCATTTTCAAGACACTTCCTTAATACCTTCATAGGACCCCAGTGTTTGTCCTTGATGGAGGATATTGGCAGGTCCTTGTCTGTTATGAAGTAATAAGCTGAAGGAGTACAGAGTAGACCTTCCATAATCATAGGGTTTGTTGTGAAGTGATATTGGTTTCCCAGAGTCACACAAAGTACAAAACAAACCCTACATAGAAAAACAGTGTTAACCTGTAGACTAGATAATGTTACTACTCCCCATCTCAGTGGGGAATTCTCCACTGTGAGCCAATTTATTCTCTTGTAAAATATTTACTAAACATCTATTATTTGTCAAATATTGTTCTAAGTGCTAGAATGCAGAGATGAAAAATATCCCAAGGGAAACCCTGAACCCAGTTAAAGAGATAGACGTGAGATGGTAATTAGAATGTGAAAAATCCTGTGATGGCACCAAACACAGAGTGCTTTGGAATCACAGATAGGAGTCACCTCTTGCAAGCTGGGCAGGATCCAAGAAGTTTCCCTAAACTAGATAGGACTGGAGGAGCAGAAGGAGAAAGACAGCAGGTGGGATGATGGATGTTTTAGGCAGGAAGAGCTGTGAGTCTAAGACTGATTCTAAGAGAAAATGGTGGTACAGTCAGAGAACAGTGAGAAGTTCTGTGTGGTGTAGTTAAGGTGGTGGGGGAGAGGGGAACAACAGTGAGATGGAAAGCTGGAGAACTAGTTGGATCAGGATGTGAAGGCAGTGGGGAGCCACTGATATTTCAATCAAGGGCTGAGGGGCTGGCCTGGAGGCGCAGCAGTTAAGTTCGCATGTCCTGCTTCTTGGTGGCCTGGGGTTCACCAGTTTGGATCCCGGGTGTGGACATGGCACTGCTTGGCAAGCCATGCTGTGGTAGGCCTCCCACGTATAAAGTAGAGGAAGATGGGTACCGATGTTAGCTCAGGGCCAGTCTTCCTCAGCAAAAGGAGAAGGATTGACAGTAGTTAGCTCAGGGCTACTCTTCCTCAAAAAAAAAAAAAAAAAAAGAGCCGAGCATGATCACATTTGCATTTTGGGAGGATAACTGCAATGATGTGGCAAATGGACAGAAAGGGGGTGAAATGGCAGGCAAGGAGACCTGCTGAGGTAGAATTGCAGGGGAGACGTATTGAGGAACATAGTAAAGCAGTGGTGATGGGGTGGAGAGTAGAGAGTATGTGTGAGCTAGAGGACAAGACCAACAGGATTAGATGACAGGTTGCAATTGGGGTTGTGGCAGAAGGAGGAGCCTGGGAGATTTTCTAGATTTCTGGTTTGGGTAATGGGTAGGCAGCATATTTTTACCAAGATGGGAAATACAGAAGGAGGTGTAGTTGAAAGAGAGATCAGTTTTGGGAATATGAAATTTAAGGCCTTCTGGGATATCAAAATGGAGGCATCCAGTAGTTATTGGGCTATAAGGATCTAGAACATGAAAGTTAGATTTGATTCTGTAGACAGTGGGGAACTGATGAAATTTAGTGAGGAGTGGCAGGATGAGAAGCATTAATTTTGCCTAGCTGTGTAAAATGCATCATCGACAAGGATGTTATTAGGAGGCTGTGGCATTAGTTCGAGCAAGAGAAATCAAACATTTGAACAATGGTAAAGGCAGTGGGAATGGAAAGGTGGGATGACTGGGAAGAGAAAGGTGGGGAGATTGGTGAAGGGTACCTTGTGGTGCCATGATGAGAAGCAAGGAAAACAGATTTGGGAAGGAAGATCATATGTTCATTTTTAGAAATATTGATTTTAATGTGCTGGAAAAGCATCCAGGTCAAACTGTCCCAAAGGTGGTTGGAAATGTGGGGTTCAAGTTTAACTGATTCCAGAGAAGCATGCATTTATTAAGCATCCAGTATTGAGTATTAGGAATGGAGAGTTGAGTGAGGCATGGCCTTACTCCCAAGAAGACAGCCATCCAACCAAGCTGGGGACTCAAATTTAGCAGTCTGTTACAGAAAGATAAAGGCAATTAAAGACATGAGACTGAGTAGGGGACAGAGTCTAGGATTACCACCATGAATAATAAGAGTGGGAGATGGACGTAAAACCAGGCAAATGCGTTATAGCCGGTGAAGAAATTGGAGAGGAGGGTGTTATCAAGGTCAGTGCCTTGCACATAGGTGGCTTGTGCTTGTCAACTACTAGGGAATAGAAGAGTTTCAAAAAGCCAGAGCCAGCTATCAGAGTGAACTGCTGCAGACCATTAACGGTAGATGAAGAACGGGGTCGAAGAATAAGACTCTGGAGCAGAACTAGGGTTCAGATACTGTGTCTGCTACTGTGTGACCTTAGGAAGCCACACGGCCTCTCTGTAGCTTAATTTCTTCATATGTGCCTGGAATATTCTTACCCCATAGACTCCATTGACTTGCTTCCTCACTTGCTCAGCTCTCCATTCAAATATTGCTTCTCTGATGACTTCTTCTAATGTAACAACTCACTTGTGTCTCTCCTTTCCTTTACTCTACCTTACTTTCCTTCATAGCTGTTATATACTCTTTCAAAGGAAAAAAACTTATATTTACTATACTCCCATACTCTATTATATATACTATAATAGTATATATATACTATATGCTACTTATATGTATACTATTTACATATGTGTATATTTTGTGTATATTTGTTTATTTTATACTATCTTCCTTATTAAAGTTCACTCAAATGTGTGTTGAATGGTAAGTCAATGAAGAGAACCCATTTTGATGGATTACATTGAGGATTAACTGAACTAATGTATATGAAGTGCTCAGTGTGGTGCCTGACAAATAATTAGGCCCTGATAAATGTGAGTTGTGGTCATTTCAGTAATTATTTTGCCCTGAGGAAAAGCCTTCAGTCCTGAGGCTGGGAAGTCTGGAGAGGGGTGAGATTGGGAGGTATGGGCAGTTAGGGAGGGAGTGATTTGTGAGGAAAGGCACTTGCTTGTTCTCTAATGCAGAATGGAAGAGCAGTTCACCCTGGGGTGACCTATTAGGGAGGACCCTATGGAGGAGCTAGGCTTTAGACAACCAGTGGGGTTTGGAGAGGTTGTAAAGAAGCATTTAGTGGGTGGCATGAAGGAATTTGTGGGGACAGCAGTTTGATTGGAGTGGATGGCTGTCTGAGAAGTGTTCAGGTTGAGAAATGAGATTGGAGAGAGTCTGAGAAATGTAGATTTCATCCAGTGGGCAAGAATTCCAGGTTTATGAGAAAGATGATGGCATAATAAAAAGGAGGGGGAGTCTTCAGGTGGGGAGGTCAGTCGAGAAGACATTGTAGTTGTCCAGACTTTTGGTAAGATTAGCCAGTTTTAGAAGAGAGTCGGTGGAGAAGAAAATGAATTTGGCAGGTTAGTGTGCATTATCGATCGTCTTTGTAACTGACTGAATGTGGGCATGGAGGTAGGTGGGAGATCAGGGAGGAGCTGAGTTAAGGATGTGCTCCTAGGCAGGCTCTACACTCAAACCCAGGTGACTGAGTAAAGGCCTTTGCCTGTGGTGTTGGGAAGTTATTATCCAGAAGACAAAAGGAGGAAACTGTGTCTGTATGTAAGATTGAAAGCATTGAGTTCAATGTATATTTGGGGTACGAGAGGGGTACTCTGGTAAGAGGGACACTAGATAGTTTTGAATATCTTTTTTATTGATAAGTAAATTGAGGCTCACAGAGGTTAAGAAACTTGCCCAAAGTTACACAGCTAGTGATTGGGAGGGTGGGGAAATTAGCCAAGGCGATGTTAATGAATACGCAACCTGCACTCTGTTCTCTGATTTCTCCCCTCTCCTGCCTGAGCAGGGCAGGGCAGGGCAGGGCTGGAGAAGAGTGAAGAGTGGCATTCTGGGCTGACCTGATGTTGTTCTGGGAGAGGTGGGCTCCATTCAGCAGAGACAGTGCTTATTGTCCATTTTGGTGGTACATGGCATTGAAAGGCAAATGACCTGAAAAAGCTCCCTGTGGATTTCTAGATCACATCCAAGGTAAAGATCCAAAGCCAGTGCCCAATCCAAGTGATCCTGCATGGGAAGAGGGAGCCTTGATACCCAGCCTTGTGGGCTGGGAAAAGGAACCATTAGTGCTTGAGGGGTTTGAATAGCAATGAAGGTAACCTGCAGGGCCTCCCTGGATCTGACCTGAAGGACTGATGGAAGTGACTAATGGGGACAAGCTAGTGCCAGGTAAGGCTCTGGGGTGGCCTGGGTATTGAAATGTATACAGGGAAGCCTTCGAAGGATGAATGTTATCCTGAGCAAAGACATGCTTTTGATTCAGAGAGCATTCCACCTGCATAGCTGCCCTCCCTTCCCCTGCTCCACTGCTTGATCCTTCATCTGGATCTGCAACCCACCCCATGCACACCGGGCACAGGCAATCTTGCTGAGACTGACCAACTGAGAATATATAATGTTATTATAAGCGGTGACCTCCAGCCACCTTCCATCCTGCCAGAATAAGTCATGAATCCTTTTTATACTGTCCTTTAATTAATACAGTTTTAATTAATTGTTTGGTATCTGCCAACCCAGAGTAAAGAGACTGTGCATAGTTCCAGGACCCACAGGGGAACTCAAATATTTGAGGGCCACAGGATAATGAAGTGCCTTTAAATGTACTGATAAGAAAGCAGTCAAATATTGTTATAACTATTAGGTAAGCCTCATAATTCTGCCATCATGAAATTCAGTAAGCAAGCACTTGGGGAGCTCAAAGAAATTCTTTCTCTCAATCTCTGGGTCCCAGGACGCATTTCACTCAATTTCGCTTCAATCAACACATTTATTTATGATGTATTATAAATCAAACATTGTGCTGAGTGATTAGGGGATACAAATACCTTCTCTGTCCTCACAGATGGCCAGCAAGGAAGAAAAACCTTGAAGAATGCATTAGCAGCATGCTGAGAATTTCGGAACATTAGCAAAGGATGCTATTGGAACATATGGGAAAAATTGAGTATGTTTTAACGGTCAGGAAGTAACTCCTAAGGGAAATAGAAATTAAGTTGACACCTGAGTGACACTTAGAGAGAGACAGAAACAAGAGTGGAGAACATACTTGAAGAACTGAGGAATCTCCATGAAAACAAAAAAATAGGAGAGAGTAAGAAAGGATAGTGCTGAAGAGGCAGACAGGGCCCGATGATTGAGGGTTTGAGTTTTATTAAGGATTTGGACTTTCTCATAGGCAATGAGAAGTGATCAGAGGTTTTAAGCATGGGAAAAAGATAACCAAATAACCACATCACAGCTTCTGGCCTTGGTCCCTACACACAGCAAAAAGCATAAACAGTTATCCCAATGACTGGCAAACTGTTGATCATGGCTTCGTGGAATCTGGAATTATTTTCTCATCCTTTCTCTCTCTCTCTTTTTTTTCTCTTTACCTTTTCTCTTCTGCTTTGCCTAACCTCTGAAGTCTGTCTTTGGTCTGTTATTTAGAACTCGTCGCTAGCCATTTAGGGTCTAGGTCAACAGTCTCCAAAGTGTTTTGATCTGGTTCCCCTATCTGTAAAAGTTTGTGAGCGTGTACTTTCATTTTTATAGATTTCATTCTAATTTATACACATGTACTCACAGAAGTGTGTGTACTAATTATTAATAAAGCTTAATTTCTTTCTTTTCTTAGATAATGATAAACATGATAGAAATAGTAATGGGAAACCCAAAAGATTAGATCCCAGTAATTTCTTGTGAAGGCATTTCTGTTGATCCTTGACTAGTATGAAGAGAAAAGCTTAATATACTAGCCTTTATAGCCTGAACAAAGCAATGAGTGGCAAACAACTATCAACAATGAGCAATTTTATCAGGAGTTTGCTTCCATACATATTTACGTGTTCACTTATAGAAATATCAAATTTTACAGCGGTAGTGCTACCTTGCAATGCTGTTATTAGCTGTTCATCCTTCCTCTGTGCTTCAGGCCAGTTGCAGCTGTCTCCATCCCAATTGTGTTGTGTTGGTTTTTTGTGTTGTTCAGACTCGGCTTTTGTGTGTGTGTGTGTGTTTTGTGTGTTGTTCAGAATCTACTCTGTCCTGATTTGTTTCCGGCATACTCATTCTGCAGTCTGAGTTTCTTGCTGTTTCATGCCTGGTATGTATACCAGTTCTAGAGAACCTTCAATATCTCTGTCTGCAAATACTCAAAGATTACATGAAATACATGTGAGCTAATGCCTAATAAATTTAAAAAGGCATACAGTATAGGTTACCAGCAGCAACATATGGGCATTTTCTTACTCAACCACAGCGAGCTCATCTGTTGTTATTTCTACTTCATAAATCCATGCAGTATGGGTCTGACGCATGCTGATTTGTGGGGAACCTGAGTCAACGTTGTCTACCCAACTACAATGTGTAACTGCATACCCTCTAGTGGAAAGGTTCTACAGGCCTTTGCGGGAAGGGATAGTTTTCATCAAAACATGCTGAGCCTTAAGTTTTTAAAGATCCTATGATATGTGTACACAGTTGTGTGCCTGGTGCTTGTGCAGTTGCAAAGAAGTAAAGGATGAGATCTAGTTGATATCATGAGCTAACGATGACGTGCAAATGCCACCACAGTAATGTGTGTTAAGATTCTGACTTCATGATGGCCTTACTAATGATTTAAGTAATCACATTCAAATCATGCCTCAGATTTACTGATCACAATTCAATCCTCTGGAATTTAGACTCCCTGAGCGTAGAGATTGACTCTTTTGTTCACTGTATATCCTATGTGCCTTGAACAGGGCCTGCCAATGGTAGGCTCTTGAATATTTGTTGAGTGTATAATAAATCGTCACAAAAACCTCGCTCCTACTTGCTGTCCGTTGGGAGAGAGGGACATGGGGAAAAGTAACTCTCAGACCAGTGTGACTTAAATGCTAAAATAGAGGCACATACAGAGTCCTGTGGGAGCAAAGGTGCGGGAAGCAAAGGTGCCTGCCTGGGGAAGTTAAGGAAACCTTACAGAGGAAAATGGCATCTCATACTTATCTTGAAATTTGTTGGGGTTTATCCAGCGGAGAGAGAAAGGGAGTCTGAGGTTGTAAGAACAGCTTGTGCCAAGGCTCAGATTTATGTGAAAACTCAAGCCACATTAAGGGAATCTTGAAAAGGTCCATCTGGCCTGAATGTTGGCAGTTGTGGGGAGGCGTATCCAAAAGCAAGCCTGGGAGGGTAGGTGGTGGTAGATTGTTTCAGAGCCTTGCATTATGACTGAGGAGTTTAAATTAAAATCTGCAGGAAGTGGGGAGCTATTAAATGGTATTAAGCAAAGGAATGACAGTTATTTGTATTTTAGAAGGAAATGATGGCGGTAGTTCCGCAGAAGTCAAGGGGACTAGTTGGAAAAGTAGTGCAGACAAAGTGGAATGAGAGACCTGAATTAAAGCAGCATGGCAGGGAGAGAAGTGGTGGTAGGTTTAAGAGAAATGTAGCAGGTATAATCAATAAGTCATTAATCAGTGGAATGAGGGCAAGAAAAGTAGGAGCTGGGAAGATGTCTATGTGCCTAGCTGAACCCTTCAGAGAGAATTCTTGAGGATCCAGCTGCTTTGGGATTTACTGAGGTTGAGATACTGGTAGAGAATGTAGGAGGAAGCCAGCTGGCAGTTGAAGGTACATACGTATCTAGATCTCAGAAAAGGCTACAGATACAGATTTAGGAGCCAGTGGGTTGCAGGTAAAGCCATGGGAACAGAGGAGGTCCCTTAGGGAGAGAACAGAGCTCAGAATGGTATACTAGGAGGCGGAGTAAAGTTAGGTGGCTGTACTAGGGAGAAGGCACCAGCGGAGCGGTCACAGATGGATCACATAGGGAGGTAGAAGGAATGACAGCCAGGAGTGGTAGGGTGGATGCCAAGGGAAGGAGACTTTTTCAGAACTTGGTCAATTATCTTAAGTGCTTTGCGTGGTTAAGAAAAATGAGAACGGAAAGGAGTTGGCAGTTAGGAGGTTGAAGCAATTTAAGTGGGGCAGAAGCCAGACTGTGCTGGTTTTGGGCGTGAGTGAGGAAATGAAGGAGAGCAAGTGTGGGCAACTCTTCTGAGAAGCTGAGTGTGCAGGGAAGGGGTGGATGGAGTAGTTGCTTGAGGGAGTCACTGCTGGCAGATTCACTTTGTTAAACAGGAGACACCTGGGCGTGTTTGGAGGCATTGGCCTGGCTAGGGCAGCAGCTGGGCTGTGGAGAGTGATGGCCCGAAAACACAATAGAGAGAATCATCCTTCCATTATGTCACCATTGTACCTTGGGCATACCATATAAAACACTTACTGTGCTATAGTGCAATCGTCTACTGAATTTGAACTACTTATAGAGATACAGAAGGATAGGGAATAATAAGCACCGGAGGATTTCCTACCCCAAATTGATGGCTAATAATTTTGCAAAATATTTGCTTCTAACCTTCTTTACATAAAAGCAATACCATGTTAACAATAAAGTTGACATCCATTTTGTCAACTTCCATGTTCCCTTTCCTATCTCCTCTCCCCGGCAGTTACAACCACTACCATGCATTTCGTGCATATCCTTTCAGTTCACTGTACTATCCTTCTATCTGCACATGTAGCTATGCATGAATGGTGTGTCATATGTTTCATGTGTGCCTTGGTCCATTTGGGCTGATGCAACAAAATGCCACAGACTGGGTAACTTATGAACAACAGGAATTTCTTGCTGAGAATTCTGGAGACTGGAAGTCTGAGATTAGAGGGACAACATGGTTGGGTGAGGCCCTCTTCCTGGTCTCAGACTTCTTGTTGTATCCTCACATGGTGAATGGGGCTCGGGAGCTCTCTGGGGTCTTTTTTTTTTTTATAAGAGCACTGATCCCATTCATGAAGACACCTCTCTCATTACCCAGTCTCCTCTCAAAGGCCCCACCTTCTAATACCATCACATTTGGGGGTTAGGATTTCAACACATCAATTTTGGGGGTCCATGGACATTCAGACCATAGTAATGTATATCTTTTCAAATTTACACAAGTCGTGTATTTCAAGGCTTTTTTTAACTTAGCATTATGTCTTGGAGGTCTAGTTGCATTGATGGATATATAGTTCACTCTCCCTAAGTGCTGAATATTATTTGTGCATTATTTTATTGCTAAGAGATTGAGTTGCCCTCGGCCAGTGATAGTTTGTTATTCATGTTAGTATCCCCAGTGCCTAAATATTTATTGGATAAATGAAGAATTGGGAAGGTAGACAGCTGGGGTTTGGCAAAGAGTGTGGGGTACTGAGGCTCTTTAGTGAGACAGAAGGGAAGAAGTTCGGTTTTGAGAGGAGTTCCTATTCGACAGCTTCTATATTCTGTGAAACAGAAGGGGGTGTCATTTTCTGAAAAGAGAGTGGGGATAAGAGTTTAAGCAACCTGGTGCAGATTTATAACTTTTATAGATTTGTAACTTTTAGCTTAACTAAAGGGAAGATTATCTCAAATAGTTACTATTTCTACAAGAGCCATACACTTTAGATTGTCTTCATTTGGGGTTTATGAATGACCAGAACTAGAAAACACCAACTGACTTCTGAAGTATTGATTTGTTTGCCCAAATTATTTTTTCCTGATTTATATGTTCCTTTAGCCTTGGGAGGAAATGCTGGCTTGTTCGTTGATTATAGAGTATCTTGTGATTTAAATCAGTCTAATGGGTTCCAGAAGACATTCATCGAGTTGTCACTTGGACTCTTATTAAAGATATGTTTATGCTGGATGTGATGAATGGGCTGCTTTATGTAGTTTAATCTATTTTGTATGTTAATAGTCCACCATGGCTTATATGCAAGACTCTTTTGAAGTTTCACAGTCTGTGTATGAGTATTGTGAAGCCGTCCAGCAGTGCCCAAGGGCTCCAGAGGGCGTTTCAGGGAATTAGGTCTTGCTAGGCCAGCCTGAGCGTATAATTCATCACTGATCCAAACCAGAGGTTTATTCTCTAGATCTGAAGGGAAAGAAAACTTTAATATGGTTCAACTAATATGTATTGGATGTCTCCTTTGGACTAGGCATTCTTCCAGGTGCTGAGTGGGTGAGTGGAAAAAAATCCAAAAATGAAGATCATATTCTTGCTGTGTTCCTTATTCTTGCAACCTACCTAGGCAGACTGGTGGAAGAGCACTTACTGTTTACTTTTTCCCCAGTAGTTGTCAGGCCCTGTTTTGGAGTGTAGATATCTATAACTGCATTAGATCCTTAAATCCAGATCCTCTGAGTAATTAGAATTATCCCCATTCTACCAACACAAGGACTGAGGCTCAGAAAGGTTAAGCAACCTGCTTCAGGTCACACAGCAAGTGTTAGAGCATGTAGATAACAGATTTAAGTCCATGTCCATCCAACTCCAAATCCTTTGTTTTTTCTACTCTTCGTATCTATCTCTCCAATTTTTGTGGAGAACTAATATGTCTGCCGTATTAATTAAAGGTCAGATGAGTTGAATATTAAACTTGAAAATAAAAAATTAAATTGATAATTTGTAACTCATTCTTTAGCTACAGAGTTATAAATACGCCATCTTCAAATATCATTGGGATGCCCTTGCTCTAGGTTGGGTATGGCATTACTGAGGCCAGGACTTGGGGCCCAGTTTTCTGGGAGCTCCCACTTTGGCTCTCTTCCTAATTCCTAGGCCTCCTCTCCTCCGTTTTAGTGGTTCTATTTAGTCCCTGTTCTTTTTTTTTTTTTTATTATTTTTTAAATTGTTTTTAAGTTTGTGTATTTATTTATTTATTTTTTGAGGAAGATTAGCCCTGAGCTAACATCTGCCTCCAATCCTCCTCTTTTTGCTGAGGAAGACAGGCCCTGAGCTAACATCTGTGCCCATCTTCCTCTACTTTATATGTGAGACGCCTACCACAGCATGGCGTGCCAAGCAGTGCCGTGTCCACACCTGGGATCTGAATCAGAGAACCCCAGGCCTCTAAGTGTAACACGCACACATAACTGCTGCTAAAGCAGGCTGGCCCATCAGTCCCTTTTCCTTGAGAGTTACTGTGTATTGCTTCTCTCTGCAGAGAGTTTTAGAAGGGGAGGTGGAGTGTGCCCCTGGTAGCTCTGTTGCTTTGGTGTGGTAGGCAGCATCCTGAGCCCCGACAGAGGTCCATGTTTTGATCCCTGGAACCCGTGGCTATGTGACTTTCCATGGCCAAAGGGATCCTGCAGATGTGATTAAGGTAAAGGCCTTGATATGGGGAGATTATCCTGGATTCTTGAGTGGGCCCACCCTAATCACAGGAGCCCTTAAAGGTGGCTTTAAGGTCTGGCTCTGGTCCGAGGGAGATGTCCCTAAGGAAGAACTTTATAGAGAGATACAAAATTGTTGCTTTGAATATGAAAAAGGGGGCCACTGGCCAGGGAAGGTGGGTGGCCCCTAGAAGCTTGAAAAGGCAAACAGATTCTTCCCTAGAGCCTCTAGAAAGGACTCTAGCCCTGCCAACACCTTGATCTTTGTTCAGTGTCTTACACATGACCCACCAAACTGTAAGATAATAAATTTGTGTTGTTTTATGCCATTGTTTGTGGTAATCTGTTACAGCAGCAATACAGAATGAATATTCTTGATTAAATGGTTATTTAATTACTTCACTAATATTCTACACTAATATGAGCAACATACTTAGAGAAAGAGCCTTCTTAATGATCTATGTTTTTACAATGCTTCTTGGCATAGGTTCTCAGAGGAAGTCATTAGTAGGCTGAAGAACACAGCTTTAGTTAGACAGAGGTGTGTTTATGAAACTGAAGTTCTAGGAACACAGATTGTTTGATTTATTCTTCCCGAGTCTCATTTTCCTTGTTGTTAGAGTGAGGATTATTAAGAAGTGTAGGACTGGTAACTGTAAAGTGCTTATCCTGGTTCTTGGCGCACATTGGCTGTTTAACAAATAGTCAGGGTGATGATGAAGATGTTCTAAAATGTTGGATTCCTCTCAATTATTTGAATAGCAAAACCACTTAGTTTGTTAGCATCCATAGCTGAGCTTCTGGGCAAAGGTATAATTTATCTCCTATGAAAGCTAAACTCTCTTCTTCCAAGGAATAGAGGTGACATTTATAGTAACGAGAGGCTGGCTTGTCTGGTAGTCACCCTCAGGCCATGGAATGAGACCACCTTTCTTTGAATCCAAGTTCCATCACTTATTAATTTGTGACTTCATTGTTCTCATCTGTGAAGTGGGTTAATAATAATAATACAAACCTCCTAGGAGTCTTGTATAAGTTAGAATTATATGAGATAATACATGTAAGCTTTTAGCCATAGCAATTACCCAGTAAGTTTTGGCTAAATATAGCTCCAAGAACTTTATGACTATGTTTATTCAATCAAAAATAATAATTAATTTGTATAAACCTTTTCCAACTTGCGTACTCCTTGGCTGACCATATATCATTTTGCTTTTTTAGTGTCATAGAGGTGGGTGGTAGTAATGCCCTGTTAAAAATTAGGAAATTGAGGATCACTAAGCTGAAGGGATTTGTCCAAGGTCACACTAAGCAAAAATGGGCTCTAACCAAGACTTCTAGCTCCAGTGCCCCTATTCTCATTCATTAATTCAACAAATTTCTTGAGCATAAACTATGTGCCAAGACACTAGGCAATTTGCTGGGATGCAACAATCACTAAGACAGACACAGTCTCTCTTATCATGGGCCTTTAAATATAGTGGGCTTCTAGACACTCAAACAATTTTCTTTTCATGAGTGTTACCAAAGAAAGTTCATGATTATCATTAGAGACTATATCAGGGGAAACTAATCTTACTAAAAGATTGTTCCTGAAGAAATAACATTTAATTGGAAAGAGAAATAAGAGTTAGGTAGGCTATAGAGGATGGGGAAAAGGAATTCCATGTGGCGGGAATCCCATTAGTGGAAGCCTGGGACTGGAAATGAAATGATGTCTTTGAGGAGTTGAAAGAAATCCAATATGGTTGAAGTGGAGTGAATAAGGGGGAAAAGGGTGACAGGTGACACAAGAGAGATTAGAAAAATGCATCCTAGGGATCATTGGCCACCATCTTAAGGACTCAGGACATTTGCTTAAAGACAGCAGAAGCTACCAGTGCAGTAGCATGAACAGATCCATGTGTAAAAATATAACTGGCAGAAGGGATTAGATGATAGAGGAGCAGCAGTGGAGGAAAGAGAGGGTGGAGCAGTAGAGAAGAGACCCTGCGGCAGCATCCCGAAGAACTCTTTCCATTGTGAGTATGGAGGAAATTGTTTGAAATTGCAGCTGATCTACCTCAAATCTAAATTTGTGGAGTCAACATTAACCCTTATGAAATAGATAGAGAGGATGGAAGACTGCTTTCTGCAGACGAGAGGAAAAACTATTTTATTGTTGTTTCTGACCCAAAGGCCTCATCTGATGACCACTTGGCTGAATTGTATAGAAATGTATTAATAAACAGAAATTGTCCTCTTTGTCTACAAAAACCATTTTCAGCTATATGACTAGTCAGAGGAGCTTATTTTTCTTTATTCAACAACTAAAACTGATTTTTCTTGCAGAATATTTCTATCTATTGCTTTTCTTGGTATGTAACATGTTGACCCCTCAAGTTGTTGATCTAACTGTAGAAGAATCTGCAATTCACCAGTAGAAGTCCTGGTCATTGGTTTAGCCTGTGTCTGGCCCTCTTTCCTATGGCATTATGGGAATAACTGATTGCTTGCAGGTAAAATGCTGGAGTTGCAGGACTGGTCATTTCCTCCGGCAATACCATTGTTACCTATGAGTATGGGTGAGACAAGAAACAGAAGACAGAACCACTGTGTTATAAAATTCAATCCTCTAGTAAGGAAGTTGTCAAGATCCAGATACATGAAAGGTAAAACCGCAATTCCAGGATGTATATAAGAAGTGCTCAATAGCCGGAAAAGGCAGCGAATGCTGTAGATAGAGAAGGATGAGCTCACCGTGGGCTAGAGTTGGCTGGACAGGAGGGCTTCGTGGAAGAGATAGACTTCTCTAATTTGAAAATGGAAGCATTTGAATAATAAGAGCAAGAAGGAAAGATATTTCAAGTGAGTAGGTGGGTTGAGAAAGTGGGATTGAGTAAAGGGTATTTGAGGACTAGTCTGGCTAGTCTGTTGGTAGAGGATTAGTAGAATTTCTTTTGTATCCAAGATCAGAGAGTAATCATGGGTCACAGGGAGTGGGTGGTGATGGAGGGGGTGAGGTGAAGGCTGGCAGAGAGTAGGGTGGCAGCTGTGAGAGGGAGGGGAAATTGGGGGAGCATCTATTTCATTACAGTTCTAGTTAATCTTACATGGTGATAAAATAGAATTGCATAGGATTGAATCACACAAGGCTTTTGGAAGTAGTGTCCTTGAATTTAATAAAGCTTGACTCTCACGTTGTAACAACATTATGACATACAGGAAAAAAAAATCCCTCCTTCTGTCATTGTCATGTTTAGAGCCTCATTATTTGGGACTGAGAAATGAATCCAAGGTAATATTTTCCTCTTTTAGTTTATAGAACTCAACCTCTGACTCGTTGGTGTATAGCAATTGTTGTCTTCTCTCTGTACTCATCACTGATTTTGTTTCTCTCCACTCTTGATCCCTTTTGCACAAGGCAACACTAGTAGATTTCTTGTAGTTTGATTGATCTCAAGTTATATTATACTTATTCATTTTCATGTCATTCTCTACCACTAGATAATGAATCTGCTGGATCATTTTTCTTTGTATAACAAAATACTTGGCAGAGTAAATATTTCTTGATTGAATGAAAGGAGAATTGGTTCCAAAATGTATTTTGTGATTAATATTAAAACCATGAAGAATATAATAGAAAGTACCTTTTTCTAAAGGCTGAGCAGCTGAATGGAACTTTAGGAAGAGTTTCCCTAATGCCCAAGAACCCAATAAATTTCACCAATTCACCAATATTTATTAAGCTATCTCTGGAGTGTCTAGGAAATAGGGACACAGCAATGAGAGAGTTAGACAAGGTCCCTGATCTCAAGGAGTATAGATTCTTTTGGAGGAAGACAGGTAATAAACAGGCAGGAAAATATCAGATAGCAATACTTGCTGTAAGGGAAGGAAAATAGCATGATGGACTGAGAGTAACAGGGTGGCTACTTGAGGCTTATTGGCCAGGGAAGCCTTCTCTGAAGAAGTGAACTATGAGCAGAGGCCTGGATCATAAGGAATAGTCATTTGTGTGACTCTCTGGGGGAAAAGCTTTCCAGAAAGAAGACACAGATTTTGCAAACCCCAAACCAACATAAGCTGGGATTGTACAATGGTTAGAAAGGAGGACAGGAAAGTTGGAGGGTAGGGAGTAAGGTGGAGATATTTGATGTGAATCAGAGAGGTATGTGGGAGCCAGATCATGGGGGAAGGACCTTGGAGGCTAGAATAAGGCGTTTAGATTTGACTCTAAATGTGATAGGACACTGTTGTGAGGGCTTTATGCAGAGAGGTGACAAAGTATAACTTATATTTTAAATAAGAGTGCTCTGGCCAAATTATGGGAAATGGATGGTGAGCTGGAGAGAATGGAAGCAGGGAGATGAGTTAGGAGGTTATGGCAGTATCCCAGGCAGGAGATGTATTGAATTTGGAATGTCAGTGGAGAAGAGCAGATGAATTCAAGATCTACTATGCAGGTAGAGTTGACCAGACTTGCTGATGAGTTGGATCTGGGGAATGAAGGACAGAGAGGAAGCAAGGATGAGTTCCAGGCATTTGGTGTGGGGTACCGCATGGTTAATGGAGTTATTTATTGACGTAGGGAAAACTGAGAGAGGAGAATATTGGGAAAGGATTGAAAAACCAGTTCAGTTTTGGATCTGTTAGGGTTAAGATGCTTCTTAGATATCTGAGTGGAGATTTCAAGTAGGGAGTTGGATGTATAAGATAACAGGTTTTAGGGTAAAGGTTAGGGCTGAAGATACAGATGTTCCAGACTTGTAGTATACATTTTATTTAAAATTGAGACAATATGAGATCATACTTGGAAGGGTCATGTGTAATAAAGAGAAGGAGGTGAGGACTATATCCTGGAATTTCTTAACATTTAGAGGCAGAGCAAGGAAGGACCCAGCAAACAACACAAAAGTAAGAGGTCAGAAATGGAGAAGACAAATCAGAGGAGTGTGACATCACAGAAACCGAGAAGGAGGGAATGATCAACTGAGTCCAGTGCTTCTGGGAGTTTGAATTAGAGAAGTAACAAATAATCTGTTGGATAAAAGAATGAGGGGCAGGCCCCGTGGCTGAGTGGTTGAGTTTTCACGCTCTGCTGTGGCGGCCCTGGGGTTTCCCCGGTTCGGATCCTGGGCGTGGACATGGCACCGCTCGTCGGGCCACATTGAGGCGGCATCCCACATGCCACAGCTGGAGGGACCTGCAACTGGGATATGCAACTATGTACCAGGGGAGTTTGGGGAGATAAAGCAGGGAAAAAAAAAAAAAAAAAAGAAGATTGGCAACAGTTGTTAGCTCAGGTGCCAATCTTAAAAAAAAAAAAAGTGAGTGAATAAAAATGAATGAGTATAGTGTTAAGAAGAGTAAATGAAATAGTATCAGAGAGGCTAAATAAGCATACCAAAGCACTTAAAGGAAAATGGCCTCTAAAGTTAGCCTTGAAATTAAAAGTCCACTGATTGGAGAGAAAACACTTATTGGGATGCAATCTAAGTTTATAAAACTCTGTAGATGTGAAAAGATTAACACGGGGGTAGAATTAGCTTCTAGGAAGCTGCTTCTAAGCCAACAAAAGAAAAGACATGGTAAATTGCTCGGCAGATTTTCAACTGTAAGTTTCTGTTGGCATCTCAGTGTATCTACAGTCCACTGGTAGTTCAGAAAGTACTCAATTATATTTAGTACCATTATAGTATTTTGTCTATTTTGATATGGTTTTGGCCATTCGATATTAACAGTTCTTCATGCTACATAAATTGGGAATCAATTCAAATAAAAGACAGTACTTTGTTAAAATAATAGTTTCAGGAAGGATAGGATCTTAAAGGAAGTCAGGATTTAGTGAAAATTTTTCTTGATCATTTTCTTCTATTCTTCAAGTATGTATCCTTCTCTCATTCTCAGTTTGTGAATTAAACATGTTTTCAACTGTAACAGAAATCTCAACTATGATATCAATGATAAAGTTGGTTTGCTTGTTTACTTAACAGGAGGTATGGTCCCAGATTCACCCATCCTCCTCTTCTAACATCCCCAGCATGTGGGTTTTTTATACTTGCGTTCATTGCTTCATGATTACAAAATGACTTCCACATTTTTCCAAGTAGAAAAGGAAGGAAGATATTTCCTTTTATCAAAGTGTAAAACTTTGCTCCAATGAACTCACTCCTTGGATCTCATTTGGCTAACTGAAGCTGCGAGGATGATTGGGCAAGTATTTTGCAAAGTGCCATGATTTATCTACTAGGCCAGTATTGATTCATTCCAGGAATTAGGCATATTGCCATCTGAAATGTAGCTATTTCCTTTAGCAAGGAAGACAGGGGAAGTGGCTGTTATGTAGGCTACTAATGCTGAATGCCATGGTTCATCCATGTAGTTATTTCACATTCATATCAAAACTTCTTCTCAAACATGTATTTAACATTGTTCTAGCCCCATGGAATGTTCCCACCCTCTCCTTGAGCGTGACTACCCCAAGTTTTATCCACTTATTTCTCTATCTGCTAATCTAAGATCGCTGGGTGATTGGTGATCACCTCAGTCATATCTGAATATGGACTTTCATAATTGAGCAACCTAGTCAAAAGTTATCGAGCGCCCAATATCCTGAATACAATTGTAAACTGCAATTAGACTCCCACCTAGAAAAGAAAAGAATGGGAAGAACACAGTAGTCTACAGTCTACAGCACACACATCTTGCTGGACAAGGATGGAACTGTTAAGACAAAAGCCTCTCCTGCGGCAGTGGACTAAGTTCTTTAGTTAGCCATTGGACAGTCTAGGTGATCTCCTCTCTGGAAGGATCTCTTTTGTCCAT
Organism: Equus asinus; assembly: GCF_041296235.1. Lineage (NCBI taxonomy): Eukaryota > Metazoa > Chordata > Mammalia > Perissodactyla > Equidae > Equus > Equus asinus. The sequence goes on from NC_091792.1 coordinate 144,816,307, forward strand.
CATTCCCCTTTGCCCCTGATTCTTCCTTATAGGATGGTTTTTGTTTGTATTTCTCCATAGTCCCATCTTAGGTAAACTGTAGATAAGGATGTTCTCCATGTGACTGCACAGATAGAAGAGCACAGGACCCAGGAAGTGAAGTTGCAAGATCACAGGATTGGCTTAGGGATGGGTGGCTACTTTTTGAGTTTCCTTGGTGATATCTTTCCCTCAAATACTTAGTAGGCTTTCAGTCTATTTTTTTTTCTTGAAAATTTCATACTCTAATTATGTGGTCAATTCTCTTGCTTGGACGTAGTATTAAAGTCACAGTTTCCTTATCTTTTGGCTTAATGGCCTCTACCCTCAGATGATGAAACTAGTTTTAAATGAGGAGCACCACTACTATTTCCATCTTTGCTGGCAGAGCATCTGAACATGAAGTGCATGGGAAAGAACTAGTTCCCCAATCTTATCAGGGCTACCTCCTGCTAAATCTCTCTCACTTTAGCACGAGATACAAAAGTATACTTTTCCCATCTAATGAGGCTCCAAGTTATGGGACTCACAGCAGCCAAAGTGCTTCTTATTATCAGAGATTTCTTTCCTTGATTTTAGTTCTCCTACTCTGATGTAGGTTCATTTCTTTTGTGGGACAGTTCTGACCCCTGCAAGATATAGCCAACATACATACTGTTTCCTTCCTAATACTGCCACCTCAGTGGGCATAAGATCTGGAAGCTAAGGTAAGTCAGGTGACAATTTGACCCAACGTTTTCCACCACCTGATGAGGGTGTCAGATGTCCTGGCCTGGACCACCTGGCTCTCCCCTGTTCTTCAACCAACTGACTCCGTTCAGCTAATCCACATTTTGGTGTCTACTTGTAGCACCCTTTTTTCTAAGGACCAAATTCTTTATCAGTTAGTGATATTTTTCACCCACAAGGAGCAAGGAATAGTGTCTACTCTGTCTGTCTAATAACAGAATTTGAGGTCAGTTCTGGGTGGAGGCCTCTTGTTTTTGCCAACCCGGTATCCATTCATTCTCCTTGTAGTTGCAATCTGGTTTTATTTGTGGATATACACCTCTCTTTGGGGTATTGTATTAATAAAACTATCCCTCAAGATGCTTCATTCTCCCTGGCAAAATGTGGCGTCTGACCCAAGCTATGCCAACCAGATGTTACTTCTATGGAACAGGAATTTTGAATAGAAAGACAAAACAATGTCACTTATATTTTAGAGAACCTAGCTCTGTACTTTAGTAGCTTTGTCAAGTTCTTAACTTCACTAAGTCGTGATTTTTCTCATGTGAAAAATGGGAGTAATACTGGTTTGAGGTGTGTATGTATGTGGTCTGTTTGACTTAAATGAGTAATGCACATAAAGTACAAAAATAATAGTAGTTAGTACTATCATTCATGGCCTGATCACTCTAGTAGGCATGTAAAGGATGGACCACAGCAGGGCAAACCTGAAGGAAGAAGCCATATGAAGAGAGACTGTTGCACCAACATAGTTGAGAAATATCAAAGGCCTCAGTTGATAGCAGCGAGAGGTGGTGGAGGAGATGACACAAGAACAGTTTAGGATGGAGGAAAGAGAATTTGAAGTCTTTACTTGACTATTTTGACTCAGAGGATGAAACAGAGGGGAGAGCTTTTATATTGATAACATGAAAGAAAATCCTGACTCCTGATTGGTACCAATTCTACTTGAGACAGAACTCTGGCCAAGACAAGCTGGGTAACAAATATGTCATTTGGGTTGTTATTTGTGAATTCTCACAGTCCAGATTTTCCCTAGAATAGCATTCACTTTGATTTCCAACACTATGATCGATGCTAAGTTCTGAAAGGCGGTGGTTCTTTGAAAATAACAAACTAAATATTCTGTATGACTTTTTCTTTTTATAGGTAGAATAGGATGTTGATGGACAATACACAGATGATGTGAAATATTGGTTGTTTCTGTTAAACCCGTAATGGGTTGGGGAAATGTGTAATCCTTGAGAATCTCTGCTAAATGAACACATACCCTAAACTGGATAGGTACAGACTGCCAAGTAGCTAAAGAAAGGCAGTAGTTACTGGGAAAAATAGTCTGAGATTGCTTATGACAATGGGACTTTATCCTCTTCCTCAAACGTTTTTCTCCAATATTGATGTTACTGTGTAGAAAGTAACTGAAAAACAAAAGCATGATTGTAGCATTCTTCTGAGATATAATTTCCATAATGAGATAAGAAATAAGGAGATTTTTATTGGTTAAACTAGAAGTTCCACAGGACTATTCTAGGGAGAAGCAGATGTTTTCAAAATTAGATTCAAGTGATATATATATATATATATATATATTCACGTCTTTACTTTTAAATCTGTCTAAAAACACAGAAGTAATGCTCTGGTTATTATGTTGACCATGTGAGCATGGGAGGGTATTTAACCCAAACGTGGAAGCAATCCTTCAAGGACACAGTGAATCACGCCGTCTGAATCAACTGGTAATGGGAAGCTGTGTCTCTGGGAACTGGCAGTATAGAACAACAGCCGGTGCTGTGGGCAGCAGTCTAATGGGGAAACTTCTCAGCAGGGAGACAGACAGCAGCAGGCTTTGCACACAGATAAAACAAAATCTACACCTGTGGTTGTTTACAGAGGGCAGACAGGACCACAGAAAAGACATCATTAATATGATGGAAAGTACCGTTACGATTCTAGCAAAATAAAAGAGAACATAATATAGGAGTGCCAAATGGTAGGCTTCCAAATTCTGTATCTGATATTAACAAGCTACAATTTAGACAAATCATAGAGAGAGAGGGTGTGTAAGTTTTGAATCCTCAGCCCCTGTTACAATGCCTGGCACATAATATGTACTCGGGAAGTGTTTCTGGGGTTGAAATCAATGTATTTATGTTATGTACACAAATGTTTATACTTCTTTCCAAAAAGGGGTAGGAAGGTAGTCTGTGGCTGTAAGAGGAAAATCGATAAAAGGATAAATGATAAATAAGGAGGCTGAGAGTCAGAAAGACGTCCTGGATTTAAATCCTGTGTGATGAACTGTATGACCTGAGCAACTTATGTCTCCTCTTTGAGCCCTTAATTGCTGCCAAATAGGTGTAAACTTGTTTATCTACCAGGATTGTTAAAAATATTGGGTGAGATGTGTATGCAAAGCATCTTGCACAAAGTCTGACACATAGTAGATTCTCGATAAAGGTTAGTTCCTCTTCTTTTTATAGACCAGTTACATGTCACCGCTTCATACCTTTTTTGCCTTAGTCTAAAGCAGGAGTCAGCAACTAATACCTCCCTGGCCAGTTTCAGCCTGTTTTTGTAAATAAAATTTTGCTGGGACACAGCCATGTCCATTGGTTTATGTATTGTCTATGGCTGCTGTCTTGTTACAAGGGCAGAGCTAAGTAGTTGCAACAGCATCCTTACAGCCTGCAAAGGCTGAAATACTTACTGTCTGTTCTTTTAGAGAAAAAAGTTTGCTGATCCCTGTTCTGAAGTCAACATTTTGGTAGAAGTCAAGATTCCACAGGGCTCATTTTCTTCCTTTACTTCTGTGCATTGTTTTCAATGTGTACCTCTTAACCTGTTTTCTATTGGTGTCTCCCAACACAAGAACTTTTTATTTTTGGCAGCTTTGTTAGTAAGCTTTAAGCTCTGTATGTAATTTGTTACCCAGTTCTTCTATGCATTCATTCTCATTCACGCATTCCTTCAAAAGATATGTATTGAGTGCTCTCTAGGGGCTGGAGACAGAGTGCTGATCAAGGAAGGCAGAAGCCACTGCTGTCCTGGAGCTCCATGGGGGCCCCGCGCAAATATATAAATAAACATGTAAACAGAAGTATGGATAAACAGACCTCTGAGAAAGTTAACACATAAATTATTTAGGAGTAAGCTGATTTTAGAGAGAAGAGCATGATGAATATGTAGAATCAGGATAGGTTGAGGATGATCAGGGAAGCCCTCTCTAGGGAGATGACATGTGACCAGAGACCTGTAGGGACAGTCCAGCAAAGAGCAAGAGAGAGAACATTCCAGGCAGAGGGAGCAGCGGGGGTAGAGACCCTAAGCTGAGAAGGAGCTTGGCATGTTCAAGGACTGCAAGAAAGCTGGTGATGCCACAGCGTGTGGGCATACTGAGCAGGTGAGGTCAGAGAGTGTGAAAAGGGCGGATTTGTAAGGATTTGGGATAGCCTCCCCATCTCTGTGCACACATCCAAACAGTGATCAAGTTCTATCCATGCCACATCCTTGGGATCTTTCAGATCCGCCCTTTATTTGGCCGTCTTAACAGCCACCATCATCCTACTCCTGGGTCATGCCCAGTGTTTGCTAATGGACCACCCTGGCTGGCCTCCCTCCCAACCATACTTCACAATGCTAAGTGCATAATAGCTCTAAATTATTCCCCTGCTTAAAGTCCTTGCCAGATCTTTTGGATAAAGTTCCAGATGCTTACCTGCACACAGGCCTCTGCTCATTCTCTGGCTTCTGCTGGTTCTGCTTCTGTCTTTCTTCACTTTTCACACGGAAACCTTGACTCAAGTCCTCAGAATCTAGTTCCTTAAACCACCTCCCCCTGCATCCACTTTCCTCCATCCCCCTACCCACCTCCCCTCTTATATTATTTGGCCAATTCCTACTCATGCTTCAGTTTTAGGCCTAGTGTTTTCTCTTTTGAGAAGGCCTTCCCTCACTCCCAGGCTGGTGTAGACCACTCTGTGAGCCTCTATTACAGTCTGAGCATCAACACTCTTGCCCACTCCAATCCCTTGCCCTGCTTTAATTTTCTCTGTAGCCCTTATTGCAACATAACAGTGTGTTTATCTGATTACTTCTGTTATCTCTCATCTCTCTTACTAGAATGATGGCTCTCTGATAACAAGGACTTTGCTTTATTCAGTGCTAAATCTCTGGTACAAAGCTTGGCAAAATGAATTGCTCTATAATTTTTTGCAAGATAAGTGAATAGTCTAAGCCTTCATCATCTCCTGGACTATTGCATAGCCCCCACTCCTGCTTTCTCTGATCTGCTTCCTACATGATACTCAGAAAGGAATTAAAAACATATTTATATCTTAAGGTATATATATTAAGATAGTCCACAGCCTAAAAAGAGTCATGGATGGAATATATATTATGTGATAATATAATAATATAATATAATATATACAGCGTAATATAAAAATTTATCTCTCAAATCATTTTGCATGATCTATCTCTCTACTCATCTTGTTTCACTCTCTGCTTTCTCCACTATGCTTTGGTCACACTGACTGTGTGGGTAGTCGCTCTAGTCCTTGGCTGTGCCAGGCTCCTTTCAGCCTCAGGATCTTTGCACATGCAGCTCCTTTGGCCTGCACATGGGTGATCTTGGCATGACCAGCAACTTCTGTGCTTCTAATGTTAACTTATATCCCACTTTCTCAGAGCCCCCTTTCTGTAGAGCCCTACTCCTCTCAGTATATTCTTTTCCTTCATCTGCTTTATTTTCTTCACAGCTCTTACCCCTATTTGACATTTAAAATTGTGCTTATTTGCATGCCTATTGTCTGTTTCCTGCTCTAGACTGAAACCTCTATGAGCATGTAGACAAAAACCAGAACTGATTTCTTCCCCATTGTATAGCCAATATTTAACACAGTGACTGGTACATAGGAGGTGCTCAAATACTTGGTGACTGAATGAATGGAGCTTCTCACACACTGCCAAGAACATCAATCAGATGCTCCATTGCCCTGACTAGATAAGAAGCGCCTAGACTGCAGGGACAATACCGTAATCATCTCTGTGTCCCCAGTGCCCATAACAATATTCAGCACATAGTAGGGACTTGATAAATATTCATTATAGCTCATATAACATGACCATGAAAAGCCACGAATGTGCTAGATGAGCAATAACAGAAGTAATGTTGCAATTGTAGTTATAGCACATATCAGTTCCTAGAAGGAGAAGGGATAAAGAAATGCCACCACCTCCCTTATATGCAGGCCAGGAGACCTTTGGGGGTGAGTTGGTGCTTTGAAGAGCGTAGAATTAGTGAGAGGAAAGTGTGCATCTGCAGATGTAAAGAGAATTTTTGTGTGGAAGACCAAAAGCTAAAAAGAGAGGTGGCATTTGGGTCAAACAGACAATGACAATGAAGAATTCTGGTCTGTGCTATGGAAGACTGGAAGGCTGTGACTGAACTGGGTACCATGAAAATGCTAATGGTTGAGTTAAAAGATGGGACCCAGCCCCAAGTACTAAGGGACCCCAATATTGCTTATGCTATTAGACAGGGATCTGGCAGGTACAAGTGTGCCACAAAGCCCACACTCAGGATGTGTGTGTGTGTGTGTGTGTGTGTTTTAACACCAACTCTTACTAGCTTTCAGTACTTAGGAAAACTTGTAGAAAGCCTATCTCAGAAAGTCAACTAGGTGCATCTCAGGATTGGAACTATAAAAATATCCACTCTCTCTTTCATTTAACGTTCAAGTGGTTCCGTTGCATGGGAAAAGATGTTAGGAAGCACTAATCAGTTAAAATGAGAGAATTTGATGACCAACTGTCTTTTCCTCCTTTAAACCGTCAAAACTTTGTGTAGCCTGTATAAATAGATGCCACCTTGTGTACCAAAAACTAGCATGTTGTCTAATTGACAAGTAAAGGAGCATTTGCAGTAGACGTTAGGAGTTGGCTGTCTTTTTATAAGCCTGCCTTATTTTAAATTTTAATTTTAAAAAGCGACAACACCTTAGGAAAGACTATATTTTGAGCTACTTTTTAAAAAAATGGCTTGTCAATGTGAAGATACCAAAATTGATTCTTTTTTTAAAAACTTAGTTCTTTATTTTGCCTAGGCTGTCAACTCATTGCATGCCCCAAGAAAACTCTGCATAGTCAATAAATAACAGGGTTGCTTTTCACTTTTATTTTGAATAGCTTTTTTAAAAAATCGATAGCCGATTGCAGCTATCAGCTTATTTTTAATTAAGGCATTTTATTGGCCAAGCTAGGATAAATCATAGCAAACGAAGGGCTTCTGCTCTTTAAAAGCACTAATCACTTAAACAAGATTAAAAAAGCAAAATCAAGTTTAAATCTACATGTAATAATAGTTCATATGACTTTTTTAGTCTTCTGAGGAAAAGTCAATTAAACACAGATGTCGTAAAGTAACTGGCCGAATAATCAGATTTCATTTGCCTCTTAACTCTGAGTGAGCTAGATTAGAGAGTAATGAAAAGCCTTCCTTACATAATTTAGTTCCTTACGGCTTTGATTTTTTCCAAATTGCAGCTCTACTGAAGAACAAGCATCTGTAGGTGTCATACTTAATCATGGTTGTTTTAGAAATAAAATCTGTAATTTCAGAATCAAATTTGGGGAGGATCTCTGGGGCTTCACAAACTGCTCAGGAGACATATTTAATTCTGTGATGAAACCAAGAGACTTGGTCTGTAGAAGCATCCAGTCTGCTTTGGTTTCATTTTTGGATAATCTTGAAGAGATTCAGATTTTCGTTAGGAATCCTATAAGCCTCTTGAAGTAAACTCTTCCATGTATGTTGCTTGTGTGTTTTTCTTTTTACAAGTGATTTTTTGAGGGGCTGGCCCAGTGGTTTAGTAGTTAAGTTCATGTGGTCCACTTTGATAGCCCAGGGTTTGCAGGTTAGGATCCTGGGTGTGGACCTACACACTGCTCGTCAAGCCATGCTGTGGTGGCGTCCCACATGCAAAATAGAGAAAGATTGTCACAGGTGTTAGCTCAGCAACAATCTTCCTCAAGCAAAAAGAGGAAGATTGGCAACAGATGTTAGCTCAGGGTCAGTCTTCCTCACACACAAAAAATAAAAGCTATTTTTGGAGTTTTAGTTTGATGATAAGTTGATGTTATTTACACCTGTCAGACAACATATTTGCATTGATGTTGATGCTCAGAGCCTCTTGCTCTGCTGGTCGGAAGGGAATATTGGACCCCACACCTCACCCTCGCCACCTCCTTCTGTGCTCTGTGCTTTCAGATTAGAGTCATCCTCATTTCTTTATTCACCAAATATTTATCGAGGACCTGCTCCGGGCCAGACATTGTAATAGGAGTTGGGAATATAAAGAGGTAAGCCTTCCTGCAGCTTTGATAGAGAAAAGAATCAGTACATGAGTCAACGCAAAGCCAATTAAGAGACAACACGTTTTCAGCCTAGGGTGAGGATCATGAAATAAACAAGCAGCAGAAAGTCACTGGATTTGCGGGGGCTGAGACTGGCTTTAGGTAGGCTGTTTAGATGGGGTTTCTCTCAGGAGATGTTGTTTAATCCACGGCGAGAAAGATAAGAAGGAGTCAGTTATGTAAAGACCTGGGGGAAGAAAATTCTAGGCAAAGGGAGAAGTTTAGTGTTACTTAGGAACTTAGGGAAATGTGTTTAGAGAATGGCGAGTGAGGGGCAAGGTAATATGAGGTTGGAGAGGGGGTAAGTATCATTCAGGGCCTTATAGGGCTTAGCAAGGACTTCAGAGCTTATTCTAAAGTTGACGAGAAACTATTTTGTTTCTAGAGTGTTTTATTCTCTCCTTCTTTCCCAACCATAAAGTACTTTTATGGTCCTTTTTTCTTTTCATTTCCTTTCAACAAATAATTACTGAGCATTTACCCTCTATCACACAGAATTCGGCCCTCGTGAAGTTTAAGGTCCAGGTGGGGAGATGGACAGCAATCTAATAGCACATAGTCTAGAGTTTGTGTGGAATAAAACTCAAGAAAACACACCCCACAATATACAAACTCGGAAATAACATGGTCAGGTATGACACAATTGACTTCAAGGCTTTACGCTGTCTTCATTCTCCATTCTCCATCCCTGTACTTAATTTCTGGGAGGGAAGTACATTAGGATGTGGTCACCTTATGAGCATTTCAGACTCTCAGTTTAGTATGTTGTACACTGTGTACCTTTCATTATTTTTCTGCGTTCTGTATCTGTAGAGAGAAACTGAAAAGTATTATGTTTTCACTAACTTTACGCTAACCTGACCACATGTTTTATATGACTGACTGTTGAGCCTCATCTATTGCATAATGATGGAGACTTGACTGTACTAAAAGGATACACATGTTGACTCGGAAGCCATCACAGCGGAATGTGATCTTATTGGGGAGCTCAGGGCAGGACCTGAACTGAGACCTGAAGGAGGAGGCTAGGCATTAGCTAGGTCCAGACAGGAGGGAAGAGTGTTCCAGGAAGAGGGATCAGCATATGGGAAGCCTTGTGGCAAGAGAGAATGGAAGAAGGCCAGGGCGGCTGGAGGTGGGGGAGTGTGGGAAGAGTGGACTAGCTCCTACTTTATAGAGATGCTGTAGGCGGATGCAGCAGAAAGTCACCTGAGGGACACACAACTATTTTGTGCAGCCTTTCACACATCCTGAAGAAAAGAGGCGTTAAACTAATAGAATTGCCAGTCTTGCTTGGGATTCTTTTTGTTTCTTAATACAAGGAGAGACTTTCAGAGAGGGAAGCAGCTCCAGAGAGTAATTTAATCTTCTGTTTGGCAAGAAAACTTTTGCACAAGTTGAAATGCTACCTAAAGTCACCCACAGTTAATCCAGGGTTTTTACCAATGCTCTGAACGTGTTGGATACAAGTTAAACCAGGTTTATATTTCAGAAAGGTTTTTCTTTTTTGTTATTTTTATCTTTGTTTCTATCATGACAGAATTCCTTCCTTATTTCTACTGTGACTCGGAGGGAGTTACATATAAAACATTTTTATTACCTAAGGGGAGCTTTACACTAGAGGGAAAATGCTCACCTGTACACATGGAAATAGCAAATATTTAAAATCCTGCTTATGTCAAGTGTTGGTGAGGATTGAGAAAATAGGAAAACAAACTCTGCTGCTTGCAGTGTAAATTATTCTGTCCCTTTCAAGAGCAATTTAGCATCACAGGGTAAAGCTGAAGACACACATGCCCTGTAACTAACTAAGAAGCTCTATTCAGAAGTCAAAGTCCTGTGACCGTGCACATGTGTTTCAGAACATTCATGATGGTACTGTTTATCATAGTGAGAACTAAGAAATCACTTTAATGTCCATCAAGAGGAGAGTGGATAAAGAAATAGTGGTATATTAAAACATTGGAGGAAACAAGAGATCCATCTATCAAAGTGGATAAATCTTAAAAATCTTATGTTGAGTTAGAAAAGCAAGTTTTAGAAAGATACATAAAAGTGTACCTTTTTCATAAAATGTAATACATATTTTAAATAGTACTGTTTTGTTGTCTTTGGATAGGTCCATATTGATAAATGTGAAAAGAGGTGCACAGCCATGGTAAACATCTCGCTTAGACAATATCAGGGAAGGAAATGTAAATGGCTTTAACAATGTGTGTGAGGGTTTTTTTTTCCTTAAGGAAAAGTTGATCCATAAATATTCCTTATTATTTATTGTTTTTTTGTGTTTTTTAAAACATATATAGTAAACAAAAGAATAAAATGTAAAAATGTTGTCACAATTGCACAATCTTAAGCCATAGTCCATTTTTTTTTCTCCCCAAAGCCCCACATGTAGTTGTATATCCTAGTTGTAAGTCCGTCTAGTTCTTCTACATGGGATGCCACCACAGCATGGCTTGATGAGTGGTGTGTAGGTCCACGCCTAGGATCCAAACCAGCGAACCCCAGGCCACTGAAGTGGAGCCCATGAACCTAACCACTTGGCCGTGGGGCTGACTCCTTAAGCAATATTTCTTTAATGTTCCAAAAATGTTAGAACAATACTGTCCTAGTCCATTTGGGCTACTATAAAAAAATACCGTGGACCACAACACCATACCATCTGTCAGTCTGTAACAAACGCCTAGGAACGTTGGTGCAGGTTTTGACTGTTAGGAGACATCCACCCTGACCTTCAGCTTTTAGCTTAGGGCTCCAGTGCCACCATGCTGCACAATTGCAGGGGGCACTAGCACATCAGAGTCTATGCCAGGAGTCAGCAGACTTTTTCTGTAGAAATCTAGTGTGTTAGTTTCCGGGGATTGCTATAATAAATTACCACAAACTTAGTGGCTTGAAGAAACAAGATATTTATTCTCCCACAGTTCTGGAGGCAGAGTCCAAAATCCAAGTGTTGGTAGGACCTGCACCCTCTAGAAGCTCTGAGGGAGAATCCCTCCTTGCCTCTGCCAGCGTCTGGTGCCTTCCAGCATGCCTTGCTATCCTTCGGCGTATGGCTGCATGATTCCAATCTCTGCCTTTGTCTTTATGTCGCCTTGTCCTCCTCTGTACGTGTCTAATCTCCCTCTGCCTGCCATGTAAGGACACTAGGGATGTCATTTAGGACCCACTCAGGTCAACCAGGATAATGTCCTCATTTCAAGGTCCTTAATTACATCTACAAACACTCTTTTTCCAAATAAGACCACACTCACCGTCAGGATGTGGCTATGTTTCTGGGAGTCATTAACAGACTATTATAGCCAGATGGTAGATATTTTAGGATTTGTGGACTATATCATCTTTGTCAAAACTACTCAACTCTGCCATCGTGCCCTGAAAGCAGCCATAGATGGTACAAAAACACATGAACTGGCTGTGTTTCAATAAAACTGTATTTACAAAACAGGGAAGGGCATGGATTTGATTAGGGGTGGTGCTGAAGTTTGCAATCCTGGTGATCTGTGCAAATGAGCACTAAATGTGGCTATTTTTTTTTCTTAAACAATAAGAAATTTTCTTAAACTAATAACATTATTAGTGCACACATCAGTATATGGTGAGATAGGTAGTTTCTCCACTGAGTGACATGGAATAGAGATAAATCCATCGTGACAATCATATGAAAAAATAATATACACGAAGAAGATAAACTTCTGCAAGCCACTGGGAGAACCCAGATTGCTCCTGTTCCCCGAAGCTGGGTCTTATCTATGCCTTAAACAGTCTGGCAGGAAGAAATGAGGACCTCCAATAGGCTCATATTACTCATAATTCCCTTAAGGTTATGGAGAGTAGAGATCTACATTCTCTGAGCACATTTGGGTGATGGGCAGACATTGTGGGACATACCACAGTAGTGTTGAGATAATCTGCTGCAGGCACTCAGCCTGCACCTATTGGGGCATTATTGATGGTTTACTACCAACCCCACTCTCTAATGCCAATGGGGTGAGGCTGATGAAGTCACATACAAATGTAGATTCTGTTGTTATAATTTTCTGGGAAAGTCTTTCAAGAATATGCCAGCACCATCCCAAATAGTGAAATCACTACTTTGTGACAGCTGCACCTTTGAAGCACATACAGAAGATGTGCAAAGTACTGGTGACATGGCAGATTTGGCAGAAGGCTTTTCGAAAGAAAGGAGAGCCTGAAGGAAGTTGTAATCAGGTGCAAACCTGCATCAGCCCTGCATGGAGCCAAAGACTAGCATCAACTCAATGCAGAGTTGAGAGTTATCCCCGTTTCTGAGTTCCTGCTTCCTGGGCAACATAATGTAACCTTGCTTTGAGAGATGCAGCATGGTTCCAACCAGAGAAGAGAGATAACCTCTAGAAGGAGTTCAGGCAGAGTGGAATATCAGCATCACCCTAAACGCAAGGTCCAATTGAATATTTACATGAAAGGAATCCTATCTAATCATTTCATTTCTGGCAGCTTTGGGGCCCTGTGGAAAAATCTGGCTTTTCTTTGAACAGTTTCTTCACTATGAATATTGTGCATGATATTGAAGAGAGAAGATAATGATCAGAAATGCAATCCTAAATTGAATGTATAGATAAAAATTAATAGCTAACATTTATTGAGCATAACTGCTCTAGGTACTATGTTAAATAATTTGCAGTTTACTTAACTGTGCTTACTTTAACCCAGTGGCTCTCAACAAGGGGAAAGTTTGTGCCCCGGAGGACATGTGGCAATGTCTGGAGGCATTTTTTGATTGTTACGTGTTTTGCTTGTGTGTCTACCCATGGCGTCTACTGGTTAGAGCCCAGTCATGCTGCTAAACAATCTAGAACGTACAGGAAAGCCCCCACACCAAGGAATGATCTGGACTAAATGTGTTAGAGCCAAGACTGAGAAACCCTACTCTTACCTAATGAAATAAGCTGTGTCCCTATTTTATTGGTGAGGACACAGGCATGGAAAGTTTATGTCATCTGTTCAAGATAATTCTGTCTGATTCCAATGTTTTGACTCTTAGCTTTTATAGTAGATTGCTTGTTGTGATCTGAATGCTTGTGTCCTCCCAAATTCACATGTTGGACTCCTAATGCCAGTGTGATGGTGTTAGAAGGTAGGGCTTTTGGGAGGTGGTTAGGTCTTGAGGGCGGAACCCTTATTGAAGAGATTCCAAAGAGCTCCTTAGCCCCTTGCACCTTGTGAAGACACAGTGAAAAGGTGCCTGCTCTGAATGAGGAAGAGGGCCTTCACCTGACCAGGCTAGCACTCTTATCTTAGACTTCCCAGCCTCCAGAAGTGTGAGAAATAAATTTCTGCTGTTTATAAGCCACCTAGTTTGTGGTATTTTATTATAACAGCCCAAATGAATCAAGACATTGTTCACCTGAAAAGATAATTGGTGAGACACAGCTTTAATGAGCCAGATTTTGAAAACGTGTGCCAACTGACTTCTAAGAAAAGCAAAATTAGTATTTATAGAACATCTAATTTATGCTAAATATGGTACTAGATCCGATTTACATACATTGCAAGTAGTTCCTTTGAGTTATCACTGTGTCCATTTTCCAGAGTAGAAAGCTGAGACCCAAAATTGTTTAATATTCAAGTGCATAGCTGTGGTAGATGGAGGAGCAAGAATTTGAATCCAGGTATGTCTGACTGTAGAACCCAATGGCTTCTTAGTACAGGAGTCAATTTTCTTGGTAAGAGCTAAAGCTAGTGAAGGGATTGAAGATTTTTTTTCTGTTCATTCTTATTGCAAAGTCCTTATGACAAGATTGTTTCAAAAAGTACGCAAGTTGTCTGAAATTGTGGACCATTCATGGCCTTCTCTGTTTCCAGGCCACACATTGTAATTCATTTAGGTATAAGAAAGCAATGACAGCAAAGCAAACCACAGAGTAAAGTCATTCTCTGTTTTGTTAACCACTAAGTGAATCACGTTTATTTTAACAAATTGGAGAATGTGTTTTGAAGAGATAGGCCTATAAAATTGTTTTAATTGTTAAAATGAAAATAAAATGTCTTTCTTTTAAATGTATTTTGGAAAAATGAGACTTCTGAAGTTTACAATAATGAATAAAACTATTGGGGCATAGACATGAGGGTGATACAGAATTTATAGCACTTGAAAGGGAAACGTTTATATAACTTCCTAATGGGTCTGCCATTTATGATTCAGTAGTTCTTTTCCCATTTAAAAAATAAATTGCATATTTCATTATGACCTATTATCTTTCCCTCTTTTGATTTGGTTAGATTTCTATAATTTACTCGATGTTAAAAAAAAAAATAATGAATGAGTTTAATAATGTCCTTAAGCCTCTTAGCACGTATTTTTTTCCCTTTTCATGGCACTATTAAAAAATATCAGTGCCTGCAGTCTTTCTAAACTGATTCTAAATAGCCATTTCTGTTTGAGCTTAGAAAGACCAATTTATATTGAAGTGGCATCATTCAATCTTTTCTGTACTAATCTTATTGGCAGCAGAATTAGTGTAGCAGTGAAAGCATTTTTTCCATATGATCAGTAATATTATATCATCATAATTCCTTTTTGCTGGAGATGGACTTGAATTTCAGTTATTTATTATTCCTGTACCTAGTCTATCCAAAGGGGGGGAAAGAGTGTTCCTTCTATGACCTACATTACCTGTATCAAAATAATCTTTTCTTAAATTGAAAGGTAGATGACTTCAGAAGCAATAAAGAAATGAACCATCATTCCATCCACAGTTCTATCAGATTCAAACATACTGTGCAAGTTACAGACGTAATCAGAGGTTAGAGACACTGAATTTAATTTTACTTCTTTCCTCCTTTAAGGATCTTAGTTGTTAGCACCAGTAGCTATGTGTTAAAGTAGATCTGAATGACAAAATTATCACTCTGGTTTACATGGTAGCCATACACCACCATTTTGCTTAGCCATTAGATGTGATGCCTAGGGGTCCACTTGGTACCTCTACACCCAGTTCCTGCTACCTGGGAGATATCAAGGATGCACAACAGCAGTGATGTTATGGGCTCCATGTGAACTCACCTCTTTGTGTCCTTCCTCTCCAAGGGAAGATCTGGTGGCTTCCCATATGTGACTGAATTCACAGTAGTCCTATTTTTATTAAGTCTCTTTCAATCTAATTTTCCCCCAGTCCTTCTAAGCCTCAACCGTATTAATCTGTTTACTGGTCTCCAGATAGCTCTCTTTGATAACTTGGTTCCTGCCCAACTTCATCTTACACCATTCTCCTTCTTGTTTACTTAATTACTGCCAACTTGTCTCTCAGGGCGTCACATGCTACAAGTCTTGATTCATGGCCTCCTTCTTGCCATTTGCTTGACCTGAAATCTCTCCCTTTTGCCCTGTAATGGCTGACTCCTTATGCTTGGGGATTCAGCTGGAATGTCACCTTCCCAGAGAGGCTTTCTATGCATACCCCATCTTACATAGGTGTTCCTTATCCTTTTCTCTCAGACCACCCTCTTCTTTTATATTATAGCAAATTTGAGACTCTGTAGTTTATAGTCTATTCCCTTGTTTTATTAAACTTTATTAAACTACAGTATAAAGTCCATGAGGGCAAAATTTTGTCTTTTTAATTCGCTTCTATATACCCAATAGCATTCCTTGTTCATAACTTAGCTAAGTGCCCTGAAAGATGTTTGTGAATTGAATGAGTGCCTGGTGACATCCTTTGTACAATGAGAGAAGTGCCCTGTGTTCATGAAGGTTCAGCCCTAGATCCTAAGTGACATCACCAGAGCAATCATCATTTATTCTAGTTCTTTCCCTCTTTGTTTAAATTTCCCAGAGAATCTTCATCCCACTCCTTCTCCTAGCCTCCTGTGGAAGCATGTATTCTTCAAACATTTCAAGAGTTTCAAGTAATATCTGGTGACTTAGCAATGACCCAGACACAAACTGTAATGTCTCCCAAAAGCCTGTTGTAATTGTGGTTCTAATAAGTTTGTAAAGAACCTGTTTTTAGTTGTATCTCAGGTATTCCATGAGACTTTGGGAAGTGTGTCTTTGGGCAGATTTGGGGGCTTGGGAAGAGAAAAGGGAAGAGAAGGGCCTATTTTGAATATGGAAACTTCCCAGGATTTGTCAACTCAACATTCTTCAAGCTGTGTTTTTTATATCCTCTCTCTTTGAACTCTTCAAATGTCCCCTTTTATGAAAACAAGAGTTTACTGAGGGACTGTTGGATCAAGTTTTCAAGATTAAAGCAAGAATTTCATCAGATTTCATTTTACTAGTTTTAACTTCTAGTAAATAAACACATTTATCATTGTTCTGGTTATAAAAATAAGGTGTTCATTTTTATAAATTTAGGCACTGCATGTTTGTAGAAGAGAATAAATAATCACCTATCATATCATCCCCCAATTGACCTCTTGAGAGCATGACTCTTATGTGTTCAGCATTTTGTCTAGCACTTAAGGAGTCTGGGCACATGACAGGTGCACAATAATCATGGTTGAATAAATAAGCTATACATTGCTCACGTCAACAATTTGATATGTTCCTCTCTCTTTATGTATATAAATGTACATCATTAAGATCAGTGACCTGCCTAAGGTGTAGGCATAAGGGGGTGGTGTATTGTCTGTAGAGAGTTTAATAACAGTTATAAAACCAACTAAAAGTGGGTCTGCTTTTTATTGTCACCATGCTCAGGCAATTTTAAACAATGACAGTGCTAAAATAGTCCTCTCCCAGCCAGACCTGCTCCCACACCCTCACCTGGTACCCCAAAGGTAAAGAGCACACTGTATCTTAAATGTTATCCTGAGCATTTTAAGTAACACTATCATAAGCAGTTTCTAACTGAAAACTTTTACAACTTCTGGTGAAAGCAGTTGGCGTTATATCTCAATAGCTGTGAAAATATTCCTGATCTTTGAATTTCTCTTCTGAGACTCTACCTTAACAGGAGCATGAAATGTACATGAAATTTATAGGAAACGATGTTCATCCCGTCATTATTTATGGCAAAAGTGTAGGTATAACTTAAATCTTGAACACTGGAGAAATAAGCTACTTAATCGTGGTATACTCATAATATGGATTATTATGCAGGTATTAAAATGACATTTATACGGGCTTTTTAAATGGTTCACAGAAAACTCTGTATTTATGCTTTAAGTGGATCTGAATATGAAGCATCTACTAAATGGTGAGAGGTATGTGAATTGGAGAACACGTGAAACAGAAACATGGCAGACAAAAATGTATAGTTGCACTGAGAAGAGCTGTGTTGGAATAGTAGGAAAGGATGGAATCTTACAGGAGTAATGATGTTTTCAGTATTTCTGGAGACTAAACATGGGATCCAAAACCAAAACTTAAGATGCCTGGGTTTAGTATATGGAAAGGACAATTATGGAAAAGTTTGTAGAAGGACTTATAAGTAATAAAACTCAGTTAATGACACAAATGTGGGAAATTCTCAGTTCTCAGTCTTTAAATGGCCTGTGTGACTCTCCTCGCAAAAGCTGTGGCAGTTTCAGTGCAAGGTGCCATGTCCATTCCAGCTTTATGCGTTGGTGTTGCTTTCTCCTTTATGAGAGCCTGGGAGAGAAGGCCTCTTACTTGGCTGCAGTGAAGGCCAAGGTGAGGGTTACTCATTCAGGAAATGAGTCAGCTAACCAAGTGAGCTGTTCCACTCTCAGAAGGTTTATATCAGCCTTATTAGCCAAGACACTCTGGTTTTCTATTAACACTATTGCTTTTTTTTTCTTAATTGAGGTGCCTCGCATTTTTCTACTTATTTTTCAGTCTGATTTATCTTCATGACCCATCAGAAAATTCCTTTAGTGTTAATTTTCTTAACCCAAATTTTCAGAAATGATAAAAATTATTAATATTTTTTCACATTTGAAATAACAGCTGCAGATTCTTTTACCATTTAGAAAAAATGTTGCTACTGGAAAAACAGTCAAGAGATTAATGATTAAATATTGATTTAATACCTATCTTGCAGTTTGTGGGAAAAAATAATTATGAAATACATGTTCCTGATCTCAAGAGAATTCTGAGTGTTTTAGCTTGATTATTGGAAGTCCTACAGATTTTCCATTCTGAGGACCTTTGACGGTTTATTTCTCTCTCTCTCTCTTTTTTTTTAATTTTCTTGCCCTTCAAATTCTAAAAGACAAAAAATATGTCTTTTTCACTTTCGTATTTCACACTGCAGTACGTTGCCTAGAACTTATTTATAAACGAATTAAAATAACACTGAATTATGACTAGGATAAAGTTTTAGGAACTTCTTTGTGTTATATAAATCTATTTACTCTTTGAGGATTTTTAGAACAAGGAAAGAAACTTTGACACTTAGGCTACAAGAAAGTGAAGTTGAAGATCTCATGGCCAATTAAGCTGGTATGTAAATTAGAACCTTGCTTTTAAAGGTATACTGTTCTTTTGCTATCTTATCAAAATTCCTGAAATACTAGAATGTCAGCAAACGGAAAAAAAAAAAAACTCTTCTTAATCCCAAAACCCCATTTATATAGTTAATACCTTTACTGTCTTTTCTTGAGAATCTTAAAGATGAAATTTGGCTGGAAAGCATATTGTTCCATTATTTTAAAAATAAAGCAAAGTGTAGATTTTAAAAATCATTTATATAAAGCTTTACACAAAAATGTCACACAAGAGAGGCTTAAGAGTTAAATACAAGAGCGAGAGGCACAGTCCAGTTTGTATACTACAGCCAGAGTATAAATAAATACGGGCATGCCATTTGCATATTATAATATTTCAGTGGTTCGCCATTATTTTAATATGGATCAAGACCAGAATATTTAACATGGTCACCAGGCCCTGCATTACTTAGCCCTAAATGGCTTCACTCACATTAACCTCTGCCACTCTCCTCCTTCTTTATCTCTGACTTTCAGCAAGCCAGGTCTTTTTTCATATCCCAGTATGAGCCATGCAACTTCCTAGCCCAGGTTCACTGCAAACAAAAATCCTTTTTCCTGGGCCCTGCACAGCCACGCCCAGCTTCCACCTATATGTATATACATACTTGTTCTTGTCTGGATCCCTAGCACCAGGTCTCCCTGAGATATGAACTCATAGCACCTTGCACTGTAATATATTACAATTGTGAGTAAATCATTTTGTAAATAGAGTTAAGTGTCTTTCCTCTCCATGAGAATGCAAATTCTAGGAGGGTCGTGATTATATTTGGATCACTTTTTATCTGCAGTTTTAAATGCCAGGCAAACAGTAAATGCTCATACGTAAAATGGAGAAAATTATAGACTCTTTTGCATAGGAGAGTTATAAGGAAGAAGTGAGACAAACTGTGCAAAGGACTTAGCCTAGGCTAGAACAGACAGGCTTATTTTAAGACACCTGGATCCCTGGCAAAACTTTATTTATTATTTATTATGAAGTAATGTTAAAGCATTTTGATAGAAAGATGGGAGGTATAAATCAATCAGTCAGTCAATCTGAGTTTTATTGAACGTTGTTGGATGATCAGCAGTTGGAGGAGCTCAGAGGAAGGATCTTTTCCGATTCCTGATGGAAGGGCAGATATTACGGGCCACTTTCTAAGTAGCTCCTTTTTGTTCATGAAAAGTATAGTGTGATCACTTTCCTATTATCGTGATTCTCACTATCTTAACTGTATCTCACTAACCTAATGAAATCCAAAGATATTAATAATGATTTAACATTTGAGCACTGATGTGATGCCAGGCCCTAGTCCAAGGGTCTTAAATGTATGAACTTATTTAATTCTCACACTGATCCTTTGAAACAGAATTATCATCATTCCTAATACTGAGACATAGAGACGTTGCCCTGGTTACACAGCTAAGAAGTGGTAGAGCTTGAATTTAGAAAGCGTAACTCTTAAGGGCTCCTGTATTCACCACTGCAGTGTGCTGATGTTAACTCTGATGTTCATAGCACTGTTACATCTGTATTCCAACTGCCATTTGAGAGTTTTATTCTCTCTCTTTATCACATACCGAGAGAAAAAGAAATGTTGAAATCAGCTGTCTGTCCCAACTTGACCAAAAGTGACCTCATTTGTCCTAGATCTTTGCTCAATCAAGATTATCCTATCAACAAAACAAAACAAAAATCAGGGCCTAGTAAGCTTAGCAAGACATCTGTATCAAAGATGTTTCACTAAATTCTCCAACCCCCTCATTTTCTAGTTTAGAATTGGGGAAAAGAGGCAGTGGTCCCAAAGTGGATGGAAAAGAGTCTCTACTCACATGGAAAGCAAGGAAAGAATGTCAGGGGAAGAAGAAGAGAGAAGAGGTAAGAAAACTTGGATTAGAGAGACAGACGGGGGGGGGGGGCGGTGGGCAACAAGAGAAGCGGGTGGGGAGCCATTGGGGGGTGGGGTGGGTAGTGAGAGGCAGCGCAGAAGTAAGCCATGGAGTGGGGAGAACAGCTATACAGGCATTTGTAGCCGACCTTCAGATAACTTCAAGGAGCAACAATTAGGGAAGAGGTCGAGTATCAAGGAATCAGAACATTCAACTCCGAATATTCTCTGTACTAAGTTGTAGAAAAATATTTCAACCCTACACTAAGAGGAAAAAGTTAAGATTTTCTTTGAAAACAAATAGAATAACCTTGGTTGGAAGAGCTCATACCTTAACTATGTTAAATAATGGGGCAGTACCAAACTTTTATTTAAATTATTTATAAGTGATAAAATAACACTAATCAGAATATGAATTTTTAATGTTTGCTGTTGAATATTCTATAATTCTCTGCATTATGTCTTTGATGACACGATCTGCTGAAAATGGAAAATTCCATCTTATTCTGATCTTATTACTCAGTTACTTCTCTGTAATTTCTCTTTTTCGTCAGATAGTCTTAGTCACAAACAATGTACTTATTATTTTTGCGGTGCTTTACTTTTTAAGGTAGCTTGGAAGTGATGAACTATACCTAGTTAATTTTAAGCAAGTTGAAGAAAAATTGTATTAATAAGTGGCTTTTCATTGTTTCATTATTTTTTTCAAGTAATCCAAATTTTCGAGTAGCTGACAAATTCTTCCAGACATATATATGATAAAAGTGTAAGATGCTACTATAATAGATTCTTTTCAGGCTTTGAATAATGCTAACCAGGATCCTAAAACAGGAAATAAAGGCAACACTTAACATGCACAGAGCAGCATTAAAAATTCAGTTCAGATGGAATCCACTACAGCACTATATGTTGGCCCATAAAAGCCTCACGCAAATATAGCTTTATAGATTCAAGGAAGAGTTGTTAGTTTTAACTGCATTTTAACAACTAAAGCACATAAAAATATATGGTCTCATCTTTGGCTGTAGAAATGATCTAGTCTCAAAATGACTAATCTGTTAAATTCAGCAATTATTTATTCAGTACCTACTGTTGGAGCAACATAGACACATGCAACGGGCACATGTTGGATTGCCTTGCTCTGCACTGTTTCTCGTGTGTAATGAATTTATCTAAGGAGAAAATGAGAAATGAGAGGAAGAGAATGGGAGCACTTTTAAAGTCATAGGGATTCAAAGAAAACCTCAAACCATTCTGATTTTATGCATTTTACTCATTGGTGGAAATTGACGTACTTCTTGAAGTCTGGCAATTTTCTAAGTCGAAAGAGCTGTAGTGTTGAAACAACATACTATTAACAACACAAAAAGGATGTCAAAAGAATGTTATCAAAAACTGTTCCGACATCTGGTGTTCGTTTCATAAGTGGAGGAAAACAAAACCGAAGCATAAATTGGATCATGATTCCTGGCACAGATATGCAATGGCATATATTTAGACTTTGGATATTACCATGAAGACATTCAGCTCCTATAATTCATTTGTGAGTTTTTCCCAGATAAAAAAAATATTTTGCTTCAGGGTACCTGGTTTGATATGAGAAACCTTTTTGTTCGTCAATGCCCTTGCTCACTTTTCAGGTATTTGTTATTCCAACCACATTAGACTTGCTGAAAATTCACTGTATCTGTGTAACTTGTGATTGGCAAAACGTAGATGGATAGCACCCATCCCAGAAAGGGGCCTGAAACGGCATATTAACTTTTGAAAGAGGGAGATATTTTCTAAATCAGTGGCCCCAAACTGTGGCTGTGTCACCTGTGGAGCTTCTGAAACTAGAGATGAGCTGGTCCCGCCCCAGACCTAGTGAATCAAAACTCTAGGGTGGTGGGACCACGGCATCTATTTAGTTGTCGTTGCTAATGTCCTTAGATGACTCTCACTCACAGTGAGGGTTGCAAACCACTGGTCTAATAATTGAGAGTTGTACAGAACTTTGTAATTTATTAAGCATGTCGTAATTTTTAATCTCATTTAATCTGGTGTGATAGCTGTCATTCCTGTTTTATAGAAAGAACTCAAGACTTCAGAGACATTAAGTGATTGTACATCCTGTTAGGAACCTAACCTTAAATCTAGACTTCTCATGCAAAATCACTGCTTTTTTTTTCTTTTGACTTTTTTTTTTTTTTGCTGTAACATGCATACAGATAAATGGCCATGTCCTTAATGTACAGTCCAGTGAATTTTCACAAACTGAACACACCCATGTAACCAGCACCACAAATGCCCTCCTCTGGTCCCCCCTCCAGTCCCTTACTGCCCTCCTGTGAATAGTCACCACCCTGGCTTCTGACAGCATTGCTTAGACTCACCTGTTTTTTGTCTTTAAATAAATAGCATCACCCAATATGAACTCTTTGTGTATGCCTTCTTTTGATGATTGTTACATCTGTGAGATTAGTCCGTGTTGTTTTGTGCAGCAATAATTAATTTACCCTCATGGCTTACAGTGTTTCTGTGAATATACAATTATTTTATCCATTCTACTACTGGTGGGAATTTTGATGGTTCCAGTTTTTACTTGTTGCCAACAGCACTCTCTCTCAATGTTGTAGTACACCTCTTTGATGAACATGTACATATTTCTAGGGGGATATATACTGGGTAAATCCTGAGCTTTTCAAGTTGTAATTTTTAAGTTGTAACTTGACAGGAATCACCCCTAGCCTTTCTCTTCCAAACCTTTCTCTTTACTTATTTATTATAATTCTTACCACCGCTCCCAACTTCATTAATCAAAACATCTCTGAAAAGAAAGAAAAGGCAAATTAATTTACTCCAAGGTATACCATGTGTAGTAATCACTAGTTTATTTCAAAAGCTAGTACCTTGATTTAAAGAGACAACTTTCTGATTGAGGAGTTTCAGGGTGTAACAGAATTCTCGGCTGAGCTAAGCAAATGGTTTTCTCTCATTTTGACAGAGACTTTTATTTTAAATTCCTTTGGACAAGATATTATGAGGAAACACAAAATGATGAATTAATCGGCTACTCTCTGAGTAACCATTATTTGACTATGTGTAGTAGACAGGTTTACTAACCCCTCTGGGTCCCAGCCCTATTCCAGCAAATAACACTGGTCAGAGTATGTCAACCTGTTCAGAGAGTGTGTGTTCATGCAGCCTCAGATTACATCATCAGTGTCCATCCTTCAGGTGTTTGTTTGCCCCTGAGTCTTTTCCTGTGGATGGATCCTAAGGACCCTATGAAACTTTCCTATGGACTTCTTGCCCAAGGATCCTAGATCCTTAGCTTTAAGGTTCACTGATGTCACTAAGTCATGTTGAATATTTCCTCGTGTCTTTATCCAAGGAGCAAGCAGGGGAGTAAGACTGATTGATCGCAAGTGCATGGGTTACCCAATAGGAAAGACAGTTACTTCTCTAGGCCTCAGTTTTCTCAAATATGAAGTTTGTATAATAAAATCTCCATTAGATTAAGTAATATAATAGATATTCTGAATCTAATACGAGTATCTGGTGCTGATGAATGGTATCATTAAGAGCTGCTAGGGGTCAGGGACTATGTCTTATCCATCCCTATAATAGTATCTCACAGGAAGGTGACTGTAAATTTTTAAGGGAACTTGTGATTTACCTGTCCTGCTGGCTTGTGGATAACATTCTCATGAAAGAGGAAGCTGTCTTTTTCCGCTGGTCCCTTTGCCCTCCTGTATAAATACTGAATTACTAACAAAACTATAAAATCAGTCTTTAAGCTCTCCAAATCTGTTCCCCATAGGGAGAGCATTCTGAGGTGACAACATCACATCTAGGGAATTCACGTAGGGTCAGGCTGTATTTACATGAGAGTCAGAGCATATTTTAGAAATGCAGAAAGGATTATGTTGAGGACATAATCAATAAAGAGCACAGATTATTTGAATACAGTTTTGTTTGAATCCTCAGGTCTATCTATAATCAAGCATGTTAATAAAACTAGCTGAATATTTTAATTGCTTTCCACCTCCTACTCTAGGCTTCAGTGTTAGCTATTAATTTGCCTCTGAATGGCATGAATTGTCACATATGGCAAATGGATACAGGCCTTCACTCAGGAAGTGGTCATCAGTAGACATTCACGGTGCTTCTACCACAATGAATACGAATAGCACCAGCAATGCCACCAACAATTCTGCCACCAAAGGTACCAACAGTTCTACAATGAATGCCACTACCAGTTGCACCATAAATACCACCAACAATTCCAGTACCACCAGCAATTCCACTGCTTATAGCACCAGTAATTCCATCACCTGTACCACCAGCCATTCCCAAAACAATATTCAGAATGACACTAAGGTTCAACAAAGATACTAGGCTCTGGGACCCACATGAACAAAACATGGCCTATGACTTTATTGAGTACATAGGTTAGTGGAGGAAATGCATCCCAAAGTTGGCATTGTTCAATCCTGCCTGGCCTATGTGGCCCCACAGTTCCTTCTTAGACACCCTGCTGCTCTTCCTTTCACACATTTTTCTCCAGCAACATTAGCCTGTTCTAAGTACCAGGTTTCTTCCTACTTAAAGATGTTTACATATGCTGAACGCTCTGCCTGGAGTAGTTTTGTGTCTGATCTTCACAAGTTGAAACCTTCTTACACTTAAGCTGTTAGCTTAAATGTCACTTCCCAAGAGAAACCTTCGGTGGCCTCCCTTCTACATTAGGATAATAAGGATAATAGTTCTTACCTAGCATGGTTGATTAGCATTTGAGGCAAATAAATGAGTGTTGAGTGTCTAGCACAATTCTTGCAGGTAGCTATTAGTTTTCATAGTAAGAGTGAAAGTGGAGAGGGGCTGGCCCAGTGGCACAGCGGTTAAGTGCGCACGTTCCACTTCAGTGGCCCGGGGTTCACCGGTTCGGATCCCAGGTGTGGACATGGCACCTCTTGACAAGCCATACTGTGGTAGACATCCCACATATAAAGGAGAGGAAGATGGGCATGGATGTGAGCTCAGGGCCAGTATTCCTCAGCAAAAATAGAAGGATTGGCAGATGTTAGCTCAGGGCTAATCGTCCTCAAAAAAAAAATTAAATGAATAAATAAAGAGTGAAACTGGCCAAGTGATTCATTTGACTGGAAATAAAGAACCAAAGTATTTATGAAACCAAAGCCCAGGAAACGAGAAGGACTCAGAAGAGAGAGAGAAGTTTCAGGTCAGAGGTTGGGAGGCAAAACCTAGAGCAGTTCTATGAGCCACAGAAAGGGGAGCTCTAGGCCAGTTCTGAGGCTGTAGCAGAAGCCCTTTAGAAGGTGCTGGATAGTTATAATAGTATGGTTAGTGCAATGGAACAGAGCATGCATAATATGAAAGTAGCAAAGGGGAGTGTGTGTAATGAACTACTGCTGGCATGACTATACTTTAGGGTGAAAACACTCATTGATGAGAATGGCTCTTAATCACCCTTACGTGTCATGGTCCTTATATATCTCATATATCTTTCCAATTTTCTTGTTTCTTCTTCTCCTCTTTGGGTTCACAAAACTTTGGGTGCAAAGTTGTTACAGAAATATGAAAGTTTTCACTCATCTTTGTTGCAAACTAATTCTTATGAGTCTAGGCAAGGGGAGTAAGTATTTCATCAACAGTTCTATTTTTGTTGTTGTTTTGTTAAAAGATAAAAATTATCTAACACGCTTGGCATGAAATTCCACAGAGAATATTCTTAAGTAATTATTCTGGCCCACACTAGTTTCTTCTCTCTTTTCTTTAACTTATTCTGTGCATGAGTCAGAGTGTTAAACTTGTCTTCGATTTATCCTTATTCAGAGTCTGTTTAATGTAGGGGGGTTAAGAGCAAAGATTGTGGAGCCAGACCATTTGGATTCGACTCCCAGCTCTAGGACTTACTGTCTGTGAGACCTTGAGTAAGTCACTTAACCTCTCTCTGCCTTAGTTTTAGCTATTTAATTATTATCACTCTATAGAGTGGTGATAATATCATACCTAACAGTATGTAATCCATAGAATTGTTATGGCAATAAAATGAAATAATGACCGCTAATCAGTTAGAACATTTCCTGGCACATAGTTAAGTACTATATAAATATGAACTATCATGACTGAACAATTAATAACAAAACACTACATAGGGAGTTTTAACAGTTTTTTGTAACTGTCCAAAGCTTGCATCTAAAAGTCAAAAATTAGTTGCAAAAACTCTTCTATAAGCTGAGCAAATATTCCACAAAATCCATTGGCTTCAATCATCAGCAATGTTTTCTTTATGGGTTAGAATATATCAGAGGTGGTTACAACCTCTTTTATGCTTTTCTATTATATAACCTCATCTATAATAATAACTGTGTTAAGGAAATCGTTATTCAAAGGGCTGAATCATCTACATGCAAATGAGTTTAGCATAATTTCCTTAAGCACAGTGATCACTAAAGAGAGAACATTCGTTTTCTTTCCTAAGTCTATGTGTCTGAAATAATTTAACAAAGTAAATGTGGGGAGGGGGCAATTCACCATTTAAAATATCTCTGTGGCATCTTTGTAAAGTAAAATTCTCTGTCCCAGGCAATTATCGTGTCCCCTTAAAAACAGCATTTTCGAGGAGCCAAGATGGCGCCGTGAGTAGTCCTCTTTGTCTCTCGCCCTTCGAGTCTACAATTATTTGGACACTTATCGCTTGACAAAGGATATCCAGACAGCATCTCAGGACGTCTGAGACACCCACGCGACTATACATCGGAAGGCGGATGGACTTTCCTCCGGGAGGATGTGGAAATAGGTGAGGGCTCTCCGACCCCGACGGGCAGCCTGGTACCCGCAAGCGGCTTTCTTCCAACGGACGCCCCCAGAGGATCCACGCACGTCTAGGGCAGGAGCGAGAACACAACAGAGGAGCGACGGTGGAAACAGGTGACCAGAACCCTACCTAAACCCCCTGCAATTACTCCTAAACGCAGAGGGAAACTTTGGAGTTGCACACCTGAGCCCGCGGGGAGAGTCTCTCCCCGCCATTGGCGGGGGGATCCAGCCTGGTGCTCGGGGCGCCCGGAGGGTCCCAGAGAGAGACACGGAGGGCACGGAGATCTCCCAGCTGCCGTTGCCCGCCCCGTGGGACTAGGGATTGCCGGAGATCTCGGAGAGGACCGGGGCGGGGGGAATTTTCAAAGGCCGGTCCTGCGACCCGGAGGGGAAGCGCCGGAGCTCCGCCCGGTCAGCAGACAAAACTCTCTGTCTGCCGTTAGCAGAGGGGCCACGCTGAGCATTCACGGCTCCGGGAGAGGCCCGGAGAGAAGCCCTGAGGGCGGGGCGACCCCCAGCTGCCGTTGCCCGCCCCGTGGGGCTAGGGATTGCCGGAGATCTCGGAGAGGACCGGGGCGGGGGGAATTTTCAAAGGCCGGTCCTGCGACCCGGAGGGGAAGTACCGGAGCTCCGCCCGGTCAGCAGACAAAACTCTCTGTCTGCCATTAGCAGAGGGGCCACGCTGAGCATTCACGGCTCCGGGAGAGGCCCGGAGAGAAGCCCTGAGGGCGGGGCGACCCCCAGCTGCCGTTGCCCACCCCGTGAGGCTAGGGATTGCCGGAGATCTCGGAGAGGACCGGGGCGGGGGGAACTTTCAAAAGGCCGGTCCTGCGACCCGGAGGGGAAGCGCTGGAGCTCCGCCCAGGCAGCAGACAAAACTCTCTGTTTGCTATTAGCAGAGGGGCCACGCTGAGCATTCACGGCTCCGGCAGAGGCCCGGAGAGAAGCCCTGAGGGCGGGGCGACCCCCAGCTGCCGTTGCCCACCCCGTGAGGCTAGGGATTGCCGGAGATCTCGGAGAGGACCGGGGCCGGGGGAATTTTCAAAGGCCGGTTCTGCGACCCGGAGGGGAAGCGCTGGAGCTCCGCTGGGCAGCAGACAAAACTCCCTGTCTGTCATTGGCAGAGGGGCCACGCCCAGCATTCACGGCTCCGGGAGAGGCCAGGAGAGAAGCCCTGAGGGCGGGGCGACCCCCAGCTGCCATTGCCTGCCCCGTGGGTCTAGGGATTGCCGGAGATCTCGGAGAGGACTGGGGCTGGAGAGAGTTCCAGAGACCCAGCTTAGTAGCCTAGGGGGAAACCCTACAGGCTCACAGCAGCCTTAGGGAAAGCCTCTGCACAGCACCAGTAGAAGGCACCCAGCCGCCAGCCACAAGGCTGGAAGACCCCAGGGCAAAAGCAGCATAACTAGGTGTACTAACCACAGACTGTAGAAGATGCCAATAGCTCTCCTGCGACCTATAGAGGACAAGTGAGATTTGGTGGGTGCCGACAGCAACGGAGCGACAAATATAAGTGATCCCACCCCTGGCTGCTGGAAAAGCCCATAACACCGTTGCAGACCCCAAGGAGAGAGCACATCTAGGTGGGCTGCAACAGTAGGCACCTGCAGCCTGAAGCCCCCCTGTGACGGCCCCCACGGCAGAGGAGGGAATCCAAAGGGCCACTGTGGCTACGAAGAGGGGCCCAGGCCCAGTTAGCAACTACGGACAGGGTTCCTGGTTGGTGAAATATAAACAGCTGCTCCTCCCACCGCAGCAGCTGAAACAAGTGAAAGGAGCAACTAAACTCTATCTCCATGCGGAGGCACAAATCAACAACATCAAGCAATATGAAAAAATACATCAAATCTCCAGAACAGAAAGAAAGCAACAAATACACAGAAAACAATCCCAAAGAAAATGAGATGTATAACCTAAATGACGATGACTTCAAAACAGCCATCATTAAGATTCTCAATGAGTTAAGAGAGAATTCTGACCGACAACTCAACGAGTTCAGGAGCTATGTCACAAAAGAGTTTGATACGATAAAGAAGAACCAAACAGAAATATTGGAAATGAAGAACACAATAGAGGAGATTAAGAAAAATCTAGATGCTCTGAACAGTAGGGCCGATAATATGGAGGAAAGAATTAGCAATTTGGAAGATGGCAATATAGAATTGTTGCAGGCAGAGGAGGAGAGAGAAGCGAGACTTAAAAGAAATGAAGAAACTCTCCGAGAATTATCAGACACAATTAGGAGATGCAACGTAAGGATTATAGGTATACCAGAGGGAGAAGAGAAGGAGAAAGGGGCAGAAAACCTATTCAAAGAAATAATGGCTGAGAACTTCCCAAATCTGGTGAGGGAGATGGATCTTCAGGTGACAGAAGCCAATAGATCTCCAAACTTTATCAATGCAAGAAGACCAACTCCACGGCATATAGTAGTGAAGCTAGCAAGAGTCAACGACAAGGAGAAAATATTAAGGACAGCCAGGCAAAAGAAACTAACCTACAAAGGAACCCCCATCAGGCTATCAGCAGATTTCTCAGCAGAAACTTTACAGGCTAGAAGAGAGTGGAATGATATATTCAAAAATCTGAAGGACAAAAATCTACAGCCGAGAATTCTCTACCCAGCGAAAATATCCTTCAAATACGATGGAGAAATAAAAACTTTCCCAGACAAACAAAAATTAAGGGAGTTCATTGCCACAAAACCTCCTCTTCAGGAAATCCTCAGGAAAACCCTCTTTCCTGAAAAATCCAAAAAAGGAAAGGGGCTACAAAACCAAGAGCAGAGGAGATAAGTAGAAGGACAACAACAGAGAGTAGTAGCTCTACATCAGAACAGATTAAACCATGGGACGAGAAACAAAGGAAACTGAAGAAAACCGGAAAACAAGACACAAAATGGGAGTGGTAGGCCCCCACGTCTCAATAATCACTCTAAATGTAAATGGATTGAACTCCCCAATCAAAAGACACAGAGTGGCAGGATGGATCAAAGAACAAGATCCAACAATATGCTGCCTCCAGGAAACACACCTCAGCCCCAAAGACAAACACAGACTCAGAGTGAAGGGATGGAGAACAATACTCCAAGCTAATAATGAACAAAAGAAAGCAGGTGTCGCTATACTAATATCAGACAAGGTAGATTTCAAAGCAAAACAGATAAAGAAAGATAAAGAGGGACAGTATATAATGATAAAAGGGACTCTCCACCAAGAAGACATAACACTTATAAATATATATGCACCCAACACAGGAGCACCAAAATTTGTAAAGCAACTCTTAATAGAACTAAAAGAAGACATCAACAACAATACAATAATAGTAGGGGACCTCAACACACCATTAACACCAATGGACAGAACATCCAGACAGAAAATCAACAAGGAAATAATAGAATTAAATGAAAAATTAGACCAGATGGACTTAATAGATATATATAGAACACTTCATCCAAAAACAGCAGGTTACACATTCTTCTCAAGTGCACATGGAACATTCTCAAGGATTGACCATATTTTGGGAACCAAAGCAAACATCAATAAATACAAGAGAGTTGAAATAATATCAAGCATCTTTTCTGATCATAACGCTATTAAACTAGAAATCAACTACAAGAAAAAAGCAGAGAAAGGTGCAAAAATGTGGAGACTAAACAACACGCTTCTCAACAAACAATGGATCATTGAAGAAATTAAAGAAGAAATCAAATATTATCTGGAGACAAATGAAAATGAGAACACGACATACCAAATCATTTGGGATGCAGCAAAAGCAGTCCTAAGAGGGAAATTCATCGCAATACAGGCTCACCTCACTAAACAAGAAAAAGCTCACGTAAGCAACCTCAAACGACACCTAACAGAACTAGAAAAAGAAGAACAAACAAAGCCCAGAGTCAGTAGAAGGAGGGAAATAATAAAAATAAGAGCAGAAATAAACGATATTGAAACAAAAAAGACAATAGAAAGGATCAATGAAACAAAGAGTTGGTTCTTCGAAAGAATTAACAAAATTGACAAACCCCTAGCCAGACTCACCAAGAAAAGAAGAGAGAAAGCGCAAATTAATAAAATCAGGAATGAGAGAGGAGAAATCACAACAGATACCAATGAAATACAAGAGATCATAAGAGAATACTATGAAAAACTATATGCCAACAAATTGAACAACCTGGAAGAAATGGACAAATTCCTAGACTCCTACAATCTCCCCAAACTGAATCAGGAAGAAATGGAGAATCTGAATAGACCAATCACAAGAAAGGAAATAGAAACGGTAATCAAAAACCTTCCCAAAAACAAGAGTCCAGGACCAGACGGCTTCTCTGGAGAATTCTACCAAACATTCAAAGAAGACTTAATACCTATTCTCCTCAAACTGTTCCAGAAAATTGAGAAAGATGGAGAACTCCCTAACACATTCTATGAAGCCAACATCACTCTGATCCCCAAACCTGACAAGGACAACACAAAGAAGGAGAACTACAGGCCGATATCACTGATGAACATAGATGCAAAAATCCTCAACAAAATTTTGGCAAACCGATTACAGCAATACATCAAAAAGATTATACACCATGATCAAGTGGGATTTATACCAGGGACACAGGGATGGTTCAACATCCGCAAGTCAATCAACGTGATACACTACATCAACAAAATGAAAAACAAAAACCACATGATCATCTCAATAGACGCAGAGAAAGCATTCGACAAGATCCAACACCCATTTATGATAAAAACCCTCAGTAAAATGGGTATAGAAGCAAAGTACCTCAACATAATAAAGGCCATATATGATAGACCCACAGCCAACATCATACTCAATGGACAAAAGCTGAAAGCCATCCCTCTGAGGACAGGAACAAGACAAGGGTGCCCACTTTCACCACTCCTATTCAACATAGTACTGGAGGTGCTGGCCAGAGCAATTCGGCAGGAAAAAAAAATAAAAGGAATCCAAATAGGTAACGAAGAAGTAAAACTCGCGTTGTTTGCAGACGACATGATCTTATACATAGAAAACCCCAAAGAATCCACAGAAAAACTATTAGAAATAATCAACAACTACAGCAAAGTAGCAGGGTATAAAATTAACGTGCATAAATCAGTAGCATTTCTATACACTAACAATAAACTAACAGAAAAAGAACTCAAGAACTCTATCCCATTCACAATCGCAACGAAAAGAATAAAATACCTTGGGATAAACTTAACCAAGGAAGTGAAGGATCTATACAATGAAAACTACAAGACTTTCTTGAAAGAAATTGACGATGACATAAAGAGATGGAAAGACATTCCTTGCACATGGATTGGAAGAATAAACATAGTTAAAATGTCCATACTACCCAAAGCAATATACAGATTCAATGCTATCCCAATCAGAATCCCAAGAACATTCTTCACAGAAATTCAACAAACAATCCTAAAATTCATATGGGGGAACAAAAGACCACGAATTGCTAAAGCAATCTTGAGCAAGAAAAACAAAGCCGGCGGAATCACAATCCCTGATTTCAAAACATACTACAAAGCTACAGTGATCAAAACAGTATGGTACTGGTACAAAAACAGGTGCACAGATCAATGGAACAGAATTGAAAGCCCAGAGATAAAACCACACATCTATGGACAGCTAATCTTCGACAAAGGAGCAGAGGGCCTACAATGGAGAAAAGAAAGTCTCTTCAACAAATGGTGCTGGGAAAACTGGACAGCCACATGCAAAAGATTGAAAATCGACCATTCTTTTTCACCACACACCAAAATAAACTCAAAATGGATCAAAGACCTAAAGATTAGGCCTGAGACAATAAGTCTTTTGGAAGAGAATATAGGTAGTACACTCTTTGACATCAGTTTCAAAAGAATCTTTTCGGACACTGTAACTCCTCAGTTGAGGGAAACAATAGAAAGAATAAACAAATGGGACTTCATCAGACTAAAGAGCTTCTTCAAGGCAAGGGAAAACAGAATTGAAACAAAAAAACAGCTCACTAATTGGGAAAAAATATTTACAAGCCACTTATCCGACAAAGGGTTAATCTCCATAATATACAAAGAACTCACACTGCTTAACAACAAAAAAACAAACAACCCGATCAAAAAATGGGCAGAGGACATGAACAGACATTTCTCAAAAGAAGATATGAATATGGCCAATAGACACATGAAAAGATGTTCATCATCGCTAATCATCAGGGAAATGCAAATCAAAACTACACTAAGATATCACCTTACCCCCGTTAGATTGGCAAAAACATCCAAAACCAAGAACGACAAATGTTGGAGAGGTTGTGGAGAAAGAGGAACCCTCATACACTGTTGGTGGGAATGCAAACTGGTACAGCCACTATGGAAAACAGTATGGAGATTTCTCAAAAAGTTAAAAATAGAAATACCCTATGACCCAGCCATCCCATTACTGGGTATCTATCCTAAGAACCTGATATCAGATATCTCAAGAGTCCGTTGCACCCCTATGTTCATCGCAGCATTATTTACAATAGCCAAGACGTGGAACCAGCCTACATGCCCAGAAACTGATGATTGGATAAAGAAGATGTGGTATATATACACAATGGAATACTACTCAGCCATAAAAAAAGACGAAATTGGCCCATTCACAACAATGTGGATGGACCTCGAGGGCATTATGTTAAGCGAAATAAGTCAGTCAGAGAAAGACGAACTCTATATGACTCCACTCATAGGTGGAATTTAGTATATTGAGAAGGAGATCTGATCGGTGGTTACCAGGGAAAAGGGGGGGTGGGGGGAGGGCACGGAGGGGGTAGTGGTGTACCCACAACATGACTAACAAAAATGTACAACTGAAATTTCACAAGCCTGTAATCCATCATAACATTAATAAAAAAAAAAAAAAAAAAAAAAAAAAAAACAGCATTTTCTGTGTATTTTGTCTCTAGTCTATATTTTTACACAGGAAAGTTAGTTTTTTCTTTTTTTTTTTTTTTCTTATCCTCCCCAAAGGCCCCCAGTACATAGTTGTACATTCTAGTTGCGAGTGCCTCTGGTTGTGCTATATAGGACTCCGCCTCAACGTGGCCTAATGAGCAGTACCATGTCTGCGCCCAGAATCTGAACCAGGGAAACTCTAGGCCACCGAAGCAGAGCAGGCAAACTTAACCACTCAGCCACGGGGCCAGCCCTAGTTTTTTCTTTTTTAAAAAATATTTCACTTTGCCTTTGTGCTGAAGCTGACCATTATGTCAACAACTAGCTGCTTGTGCATTTTTGATTAAGATCAGGGCTTTTAGCATATTTTCCTGACCGTGTGACTTCCTCCAGTCTTTTCAGTGGTCTTCAAACTCTTTTGGCTGTGCATCTCCAAGCTGTAAGCATTTGAGCACTCATACCCTATAAAGCAAAAGCATTTA
This sequence comes from Equus asinus, assembly GCF_041296235.1. Classification (NCBI taxonomy): domain Eukaryota; kingdom Metazoa; phylum Chordata; class Mammalia; order Perissodactyla; family Equidae; genus Equus; species Equus asinus. Next base: position 144,851,011 of record NC_091792.1, read on the forward strand.
TTATACATATATCTTACTTTCATAATATAATGAACATTAGAAGTATGAAAAAATGAAAAATAAAAAGGATAAGAGGAAATAGCTAATATTTGTTTTTATGCCCTAATTGATTGCCACACATTTTGGGTACATTTACCTCACTTTAAATATCACTGATCTTTCAATAAGTCTTTACAGACATTTGAAGTTAACTATCACATCTTCTGATAAGACACAAAAACCATGATAAAACTTTTCACTATGGAAAACCTTTGGCTTCACAGATTTGTGATTCACAATTTTGATCTAAGCTTTAGTTAGATCCTGTCTTCTACCCCCATAGGAGTTGGTTATCTCGCTTTGACTGGCAGAAAACCCATAGCTTACTCTCTTTGTGAGAATATATTAAGAATAAATGTTGAAGGGGGACATTAAATATATTTTAGTAACTGAGAAAGTCTTCCCTGACGTAATTAGAGAAATTGAAGGACCTCCAGAAAATAGCCTTGTTGAGAAAATGGGATGTTGTGTGAAAATGTTTGTGTTGTGAACAAATAATTTCTGAAGCTTTGCTTTTGGTTGGTTTTCTGGCATCTTTAGAGCTTAACTTCAGTCCAATGAATTGGAAGATTATACTGTATACATCAATATATAACAGCTTTCACAGTCACGATTCTCAGGTTCTCAATGTCAAACCTGGGAAATCATAATATGTTTTAGTAGAATTTCCAAACTGTTTATAAATGCACTGTTTATAAAGCTGCTGGACCTTGCTCATTCCTAAACAATAGAGAATTATGTGTACTTCAAAATTGCTTACTTATGTAACAGTAAGAAAAATAAGAGTCCACTGGCCTCATACGCATGAGAAAGGGATTCTCGATTATTGTGAAATTGAGTAATTAGCATTGAAAACTGCAGGCATATTAAGAGGCACAAGTTGATGGATCTGCCTTTTAAGAGGCAATGTCTGTCCTTTGAATTTCAGAGCCACTGTTCCCAACTTCCTGGTACTCTGGACAAAGAGGCGTGTTTTATGCAGATCGTCAAGATGCCCATTAGGAGTATATGGAGGCAGGCGTATTTAATATGTAATATTCTTAGTACTTAGCACAAACTAGCAATCTTTTTTTTTATTGGAAGGAAATGTTTCCTCCCCCTTAATTATTCCGTTTGAATATCCAGTCCTGACATTTAAAGCAAAGCATGTTCAAATTTCCTTTGAAATTTAAAGTTTGTGTTAAATTAGGGTTGTTTGGTGGGAAGTGAGTTCTGCATTTGTTAAGGAGATTTGGTTATAAAAGTTTGATTGACTTCAGACTCTTGAAGTGGGTGAATAGAGCCAGTGGCAAGAAAATGAGAAATGGAAGGTGGTGGGAAGGTGATTCATTGCCATTTCCTGTAGTTCTTAGGCTGAAGGACAAAAAGTTGTGGATCAGCAGTCAAGAAATGAAACTGTGGCTATTCCTTTTAGGATTTTGTAATAACAATGCAGCAGAATGCTAAGCTTAACTAAATATGATATCTATTTTTCAGGAGAGTTTCTTCATGGAGAGAATGATGCTCAGTTCTACACAGTGCAGTGGCTTCTCTTCCTGCAGGCAATAATAGCTGCTCAAGGAATGAATATTGAATGGATTTGAAGAGACTTTTATAAAATAACATTGATTGATCCAAATAATTCTCCCTTCTCCCCCTGGTTCCCTTTCTTCTCTCTTCCTTTTATATCTATTTATCAAACTCACGTTACATGCCACGAACTGTATAAGGTGCTAGGGATGTGATACTGAACAACACAAAATTGTGATTCCTCTCATGGAGCGTATATTCTAATGGGAAAAATAGAATAAAAAGAAATGAACAGATTAAATAATTACAAATTGGGACAAGTGCCATGAAGGACCTAATCAAAGAGCTAAGTCATAAAATGGTAGAGTGGTGGGGAGGCCATGGTACTGCGGTTGGCAGAACATCTCTGAGATGGACAACAGAAAGATGGCCTGGAGCCAGGAGCCATTGAAAATTTTGTGATAGAGAGTTCCAGGAAGAGGGAATAGCAGTGGCTGTGGTGGTAGTGACATCACCTTTCAGAATCTGGAAGAGTGGCAGTATGGCTAGAAAGTAGTAAGGAAGGGGATGGTAGTATTTCTTTTCTTCTGGTTTTCCCTAGAAACAAATCTGCAAGATAGTGGTTTAAACTCTTGTCATAGGTCACTCACTTTAGTTCCCTTACTGGGTGAGTTTCTGACTAGGCCATTAAGATATTGCTGTTTACTCTTGTTACCAAACCAAAACCAATGCCCACATCTGCCATATGCTTGCGTAAGCACTGACTCATTTAGTCGACAGGTATTTTTCTAGGACTTATAATGGCCAGGTATGTTTTAGGCACTAGGGAAACAGCAGACAAGAAGATACACAAGGTCTGGGTTTGGGGAAGGGTGGAGAGGCCAGATGATAAAGAAGCAAAGCAGGAGTCAATGGAAAGTGCCTTGCAGAGAATTAAAACAGAGTAATTTGATAGAGGATTGGTGAGGCGGTCTCGCTGAAGTGGTGACATTTCAGCCAAGATCTGAATGAAATGAGGAAAAGCACTATGAATGCTACCTGAGAGTGATACTGAATGATATCTCACAGTGAGAGAAGCCTGGCAGAAGTCAAGACCCTAATGTACACTGGCACTGAATTAGTTCCAGAATAGTCCTCCAGCCATTCTGACTGGAGGTCATTTTGTCACATGCTATTCACTGTGACAGGCAACATAGAAAGCCTCAGAAATTCAACAACAGTGATAGAATTTATTGAGCATGTATTATATGCCAGGTATTAGTCTGGGCATTTTTACATGAATTACTTCACTGAATGCTCACAACCCTACTAAGTAGATATTATCTTTATCTCCATTTCCAAGGGAGGCAATGCAGGAGCAGAAAGGAAAGTAACCTGAGGTCAAGGAGCTGGTGAGTGCAAAGTACAGGATTCAGGACCTGGCAGTCAGGCCTCAAACCCCAGCTCATGGACAGCTGGACTGTGTACTGCTCTCCTAGGAGCTGTTTCCTTTGCGTTTAGTACTTATGTGTGTTTCATTATCTAGAAGGATAGAATGCAGAACTATTTCCCCATATATTTTTGTCTGAGGCTTCAAAATCCAGCTTGGCCTCTAGTTTGAAAATGTAAGCCATGTGTACTTTTGGGGTTGGTTAGTGTGGTAGTTGTGCCGCTTGCTCTTAAATTCCGTTTGGATATGTGAAGAAAGTATTACAAAGATAATAATTAATACTTGAGAATGGAGGCAAATGTGTCAAGATATATGTTTCATAAAATTCCAGATCCACTAGATCACATAATGAAGTGTTGAACCCGCTGTTGTTTCTTTGTTGAATCTGAAAGAAGACTAAGGAATTGCCTGTCCCTCTCTACCTCCCCTTCCTTCCTTCCTCCCTCCTTCCTCCTTTCCTTCCTTCCTTCCTGCATTTTTCTTTTCCTTCCTCCTCCCTCCCTCCCTTCCTATTTTTCTGTTCAAAATAGCAAAATTCAGAGCTCAATGGTCATTCCATTGGGGAATTATTAAAAGTTGAATCGTATTTGTTCCCTTCTGAGTTTTCGAAAGGTAATGGGCCAGACTTCGGGGAACTCCTGTGTCGCTGACCCTGGGGCTGGGAGACATGCGTGTTCCCCTCTAGCGAGAGCAGCTCCAACAGTGCTTTCTGCCCCAGCAGTGCTCCTCCTGAGGTTAAGGGACATTGTAGCATTCAGAACTGAGAGGCCCTCCGAGTGCAACCTTTCTGCGTCTGCTAGTCACTGTCACCTTCTTTTGAAAATGGAGCATTATGTTGCCCAGTGGCTTGTCCTCAAGAACTGGCCAGCATGCTATCAGCAAATGAAAGCATGGGATGCTTTATTTGTACTTAGGAAAAAAGGTCTATTATTGCTGTGGGTCTTATTGTCATCCTAAAATATATCTTCCTACCTCTCCCACAGACTGGCTACATCCTTTCATGCCATAAATAGCAGATAGAATGAGGGGTTCTCAGCTTGGGGGAAGCCTACAAATCAAGCTTGGTCTACCACGTACCCCATGTTTGAGTTCCTTCTACTGTATTCACAGCAAGTGATTGTGTGACCCATCCTTGGATATCTCTAACAATGGAAATACTTCATTCCTATGTCGCTTATTCCAAACAAAGCCGTCTCCATTTAACCATTCATTTGGTTACCCATCCATCTCCATTCACTTCCTTCACTGATCAGTCAGTTGGAAGGTTATTTAATCAATCAGGTATTGAGTACTTGCTGTGTGCCAGGAATTTTGTTAGCCAGGGGTGCAAAGATGAAAACACTGTGAAAAGATCTGCACCTTATTTTCAATAAACTTATAGTCCAAAAAAGATAAAAAATGTAGACAGTCATTGCTGTTGTAAAATGACAATTTCTGTGATGAAAATATATGCAAAGTCAAATAGGATCATTTATCTGCTAGAGTTGTGGTCAGACAAAAGTAAGTGCTTTTAAATTGAATAGAACACGAGAACAATGGTCCATCACACTTGGCTTCGTGCATCTAGGGCTTTTAAAAAATTCATTCCTTTGTCAATCTAGTCTAACTCCTCTCACCTTTATAGTTTTCTCTGTTTCTTACTTTTATAGAACTTATTAATCTCTCTTTTTTGGCCACTTATTGGTCTTAAAATGTTACTCTTTAGACCTAGATAGCATAGAAGATAAGGTCTATGATGAGTCTAGTTTCTTTTTATTTCAAGATTCTGAATAACTACAATGAATTTAAGGCAAAAAAATCAAGTACTAATAAGTTTTGTTAAATGATTTACTAGTTGTTTTTACTGTATCAGCAAAGTGTAGACCTCAGAAGCTCCCGTATGGGGCATCCTGGTTATTCCTGATGGGAAGTTCTTGAGACCTTTATCCAGGAAAACCTCTCACCGATGAGGTTTCGCATTCCATTTTGCTCATGAGTTGTTTTCCATGCATTTAAATAGAAGTTACAGCTTTCCAGAGTCCATGCTCGTTCAAGCCCCCTCCGCTCTTTTCCTACAGAAGGCAGGGACTCGGCGATTTGAAAAGGACTGCTCTAGGCTGACTTTTGGCACAATCTCTCAGCTTCTATTTTAATCCTGCCGGATCTCCTACATGCTTTCCTTTCTTCCTCCGCAGTCTTTTCTTCTGCCCATTTACTGTGTCCTCACATCCCGATTCCAAAAGCTCCTCTCCACCCCTTCTTGAAACATACACTCCTTAACTTCTAAATCTGCCTCTGACACATTAAGCTCCTCTCCACCCCTTCTTGAAACATACACTCCTTAACTTCTAAATCTGCCTCTGACACATTAAAGACCAAATAAGACTCAAAACATTAAATTTGCAAAACTCTTCATGTTTTTGTAAAACCCTTCCTTTCACTGTCTCGTGCTCCTTTGTGTCTTTTTGAGTGGCTGCTCAAGGGATGTCTTCCAGATCAGAATGCTGTGTGACATTAGGCAGATTAGTTACTCTCTCTGAGCCTCAGTTTTCTCATCCACAATGGCGAGATCATGATACCCACTTTATGGAGGAGTTAGGCTTTAAATAAGCCAGTGTTGTTTAAGTACTGAGAACTGTGCTTGCCTTCTTATGTACCTCACCTTTTGATGTCTATTAATTTTACAATAATTTTTTTTTTGGTAAGGAAGATTAGCCCTGAGCTAACATGTGTTGCCAATCTTCCTCTTTTTCTTTTTTGCTTGAGGAGGATTGTCACTGAGCTAACATCTGTGCCAATCTTCCTCTATTTTTGTTGTATGTGGGATGCTGCCATAGCACAGTTTGATAAGTGGTATGTAGATCCATGCCTGGGATCTGAACCCACAAACCCCAGGCCACCAAAGCAGAGTGTGAGAACTTAACCACTACACCACCAGGCCGGCCCCAGTTTTACAATAATTTCAAAAAAAGAACATAACATCTCAACTGTATACTGTAGTTCTTAGCACTCACTATCATGTGAACAAGGACACAACTATAAAAGTAGTAGATACAATTTCTGCTTAATAAGTGTTAGTATATTAGTCAATTCAGATCTGTGTCAGTGGGAATTGGCATAGATCTTCTTCAAGTAGTGCACAAACATGTAGAAAGGGCTTCGTCCATGCTTTACCTTTGTATATTCACAGGATATGGATTTGTAACAGACGAAGTGTCTGATTCTGGGATCTGTAGGAACACCTACTATTGTTTGTTTTATATGAAGCAACAGAAAAAGAGGGAGCCAAGTTTGGGCCAAGGCAAGTTAGCCCACCTGACAGTTTTAAAGTTGAATGATGATGTTTTCTGGAAACTGTCATTAACAGTGAACTACCTGAAACTCACCTAAAAACATGTTTAGAAAATTATAGATATGTCAATGAGCTTAAATTTTTACTTCTGTTCAGGCAGCTTGCACAAACCCACAGATTAAGCTCCTTTTTAGCTCCACATATTACATGTTAATCTGATAATTTAATACTACTTCTAGCACCAGAACCATTAGGTCAGGTCAGAAGCCTTGCAAACCCGAGGACAGTGATCTAGTTAGAATAGGATATTTTTGTGGATGAATTTCAGATTAATGTTTTAAATCCTCATTATTTTATTAATTGAAAATAGTATTTACTAGTTTTGCTTGAGGTGCTAGTTCCCTTTCATTGCCTTAATATTCAGCTCCTGAACCTTACTATAAGTAAACGTATTAATACTAGAAAAAAAACAGTTGGCTGCTCTATATTGACCCAATTATGGCAGCACTTTTATTCTTTTGCGTTATTTTGATATACAGTCATATGTCTCTTAATGATGGGGTAAAGTTCTGAGAAATGCATGATTAGGCGATTTCGTCATTGTGCGAACGCCATAGAGCGTGCTTACACAAACCTAGATGGTATAGCCTACTACACACTTAGGCTGTAAGGTGCTCATCTTATGGGACCACCATCATATATGCAGTCTGTCATTGACCAAAATGTCATTATGCAGCGGCACTGTGATAAGTTAATTTCTCTTTGAATAATGTCTTTGGTGAAAAACAAATGGCTAACGTGTTTCCAAGAAAAATATTAGTCAAAAGAGGGTGGCAGAGTTTCTCTGAAGTGAAATAAAGGAATTTCTTTTAGAAGAAAGCTAAAAAATTAAGAATTTCGAGACTTTTAAAAATACCATAATCCACAATAATCGTTAAAAAAATCAACCACATTCATAAAAGAATACAATTTAACATCAGGAAACTCCCCACATAAAGAAGAAGGTGTTCTTGTAAAAGATAATATTGGGAAACTACTAGTTAGTAAGAGTTTCGTCCTTATTTTTGTCCCTCCTGGTTTACTTTGGTCTTTGGTAAATCCATTTAAGGACTACAAGGTTAAAACTATAGATTCATTGTTAAGTTGTACATGTTGACCGCATCCCTGGAAGTGTACCATATTGCAAAGCTCAAGATTTTGGAGACAGATGCACCTGAGTTTGGATTCTAGCATGTCTATTTACTGGGTAACCTAGATGGTTGCCAAGTAGAATAATTACAAGAGCTACTAAGAGATTGGGATAAACTTCTGTACTTGCCATATGTTTTAAGTTCTTAATTAATGTCAGCTTATCCTCCTCTCCTGATTTTCTTAGAAATGGACAAAAAGTGACATTTTTGTTGAGAAAACTTTTATCGACTATGGAACAATGGCTAAGGGACAGATGTGACTAATAAGCACAAAAAATGTTCAACTTCAGTAGGTTTTTAGATGAATAACAATAACTAGATGCTGATTTTTAAGTTTTCAAATTAGCTGTGGTTAAGAATAGGTATTAATATTAGAGATACAGGCATTCTTACGTTGATAGACTATAAATTAGGAAGACCAAAGTAATTTGGCTACATGGAATAACTTAAAATTCCATCCCTTTTGATTTATTAATTCTACTGATTTGTTTACTGATATAGTTGTATTTTCTCATGAAGATTTATAAGCAAAGATTTCTATTAGGCTGTCTTTAAATAATAGAAAAATATTATACAGTGAAGTATTTTGTGGTCATTAAACATCATGATTTCAGAGAACATGTAATAACATGAGAAAAGTCTCTCAAGGCCACAACCCTTAAATAGGAAAGATAGTTAGCTATACCTAGAGTATGATCCAACTTATTCCCCCCAAAAAAATATGAATTATCAAAGGCAGGAAAATAAGACTCACATGACAACACTGGTTGTCTTTGAATGGCGGGGTTTTGGTGAATTCTCTTTTCTTTATTTTTACTCTTCTGTGTTTTCTAAATCTTTTACAATGTTCATGGGATAATTATATGTTCAGAAAAAAATTTAAGAAACAAATGAGGTCAATTCATTGAGTTGAAGAAAGTCAGCCAAGCAGTCTGAGTGCAGGAGTCCACGGAACTCTACAGTCTACAGCCGAACTAACCCAATGGAAAGGACAAGACATGCTGGTCGCATCTGCTCCTGATCCTAAAGGAGCAACTTGCAAGTTGGTGGCCGCTGCCAGGGAGAGGCTGCCGAGAGAGCTGGAAGAGTAGGGCTGACAAACATTTCTAACTTGTAGGGTTTGCTTGACTTCAACATGATTCCTCTGGGCTTCTGAACAAACTCAGAGTTCAGCTATGCTCAGAAACTATTATACCTCTCTTCTAAGATCATGGCTTTTTAGACTTCTCTACTTCTTGAAGGTGTGCAATTTTTTGAAAAGTGGAAAGTCGTAGCATGACATAGGATCATATTTTGATTTTGCAATGCAAAATACATCAGGGGGAGAAAACTACCATCTATAATCATACTGATTTTATAAAAGAAAGAGCTCTACCCCTAAATGTAGGCAGCACATCATAATCAGAGAATAAAAAATACTATTTTAACTGGATAAATTTTGCCTTATGAAAACTTCATGATATTTTTCTTTTAATTTTATCATAGATATGTGAAAGCATCACAGTGGACCAGCAGGGGTCTGGGAATTCCCACATAAGGAACCACTGACTAGTATTAGGCTAACTTACCTATAACCATCTCACTTCATTCTAACACTAACCACTATCCTTTCTGGAGGAATGAGGGCATTGAGGCCGGGGTGGATTGTAAGGAACATTGGGCTTGTCTGAGCAGATTTTATCGTATTGTCTATGTGTTTTCATGTTGTGTTCATGTTGTCCAGAATAAAAAGAAAACTAAATAATTGACTTAAATATAGAAATTGCCTGAAGAATGACCTAAGCTTTAAAATAGCCAATTTGTTAAATAAAATTGTTGAAAGCATTGCCCATTATAATCTTCAGCATTGCTAGGTTTAGCTAGGAGGGACCAGGGACCTGGATCTACAGAGAAAGGTAGAAACCCATTCTTAAAAGGGTGATAGTGATAGATGAAAAGATGCCAACTAATGCTGGGAGATGATACAAGCTCAATTAAAACAGGCAGAAGAGTCAGTAACTATTCTGTACACAGAGAGCTTTAAGCAGAGAACACGGTGACCTTCAGACAAAGAGACGAGCTCTCACGTCCCCGTATTAGGCCGTCTGAGAGGCTCTTGTCCTCTCACGCTCAGGAAGTGTCTCTGCTCTCCCGTCTCATCCTAATTGTTCTGAGGTCTGGTTCTTTGCCTGCAACCCCAGAACATTCTTCAGTGTCGTCTCTGAGATTGAGTGACTTGGAGATAAATTTGTAGGCCTTCCATCTCTTTGCTGGGCCAAGATTTACTGCCTCAGAACTATTCCTGTGAGAGGAGAAGGGCCAGCAATAGAATCAGAATAAACATCTAGTGACCCAGGAAGAGCTGGGGCATCTGCGCTGAGATTGGTGATTTGTATTAAAAAAGGCACCAAGTACTTAGGTCAGGATAAGCAGTAGTTAAGGAGGAGGTGGGCAGGAGGACAGTAATTACCTGAGAACAAAGGAGAAGGGTAGGAAGGCTCAAGGACCCCAAAGTTCCTGTTTGACAATTGAACTTTAGTTCAGTTTGACATTGAAAAGAGCAGAAATTAGGAGAATAAGACTAAGACACAAAGTGGTAGGCTGCTAAGATAATGTTAAAAGATAAACTGAGGCATATTAAAAACTTTAGAGTTTATTTGAGCAGAAACGGATTAGAATTGGGCAGCATCCAACCTACTAGATAGCATGGAGCTCCAAAGAGCTGTACAAATGAAAGACCCTTATAGGCAGAAGTGAGCCAGAACAATGAAATCATACCAGGCGAAAAAGTGGGTTGGTTATTGCAAGGTGCCTTTCCTTTAGGGGGTGACAGGGGTCTGTCAGGCAGATTGACTAGCTAGTGCTGATCAGGTGATTCCTGATTGACTGGTTTAAGACCCCAGTTCTGGGAGAGTCTTTTGTATTCCCTGTAGGTTTCTAATACTCCCTCTATGTTTCTAATCAATTCTAGGGTGACCTCATATGACAGATCTTGGCACTGTGTTATACATTTAATGAGAATGGTAGCTCTGTATTTGGTTTTAAGGAACCTTTTTGTATGTGTGTGAGGAAGATTAGCCTTGAGCTAACACCTGTGCCAATCTTCCTCCACTTTATAGGTGGGATCTCTCCACAGCATGGCTGATGAGTGGAGCAGGTCCGCACCTGTGATCTGAACCTGCGAACCTGGGCTGCCAAAGTAGAGCATGTGGAACTTCAACCACTTGGCCATGGGACTGGCTTAAGACCTATTTTTTTTTATTTTGCTGATTTTTTTTTTTTTTTTTTGTGGGGGGAGGAAGATCAACGCTGAGCTAACATCTGCTGCCAATCCTCATCTTTTTGCCGAGGATTGAGGCCCTGAGCTAACATCTGTGCCCATATTCCTCTATTTTACGTGTGTGACGCTTGCCACAACATGGCTTGATAAGCGGTGTGTGGGTCTGTGCCTGGGATCCGAACCAGTGAACCCCAGGCCACTGAAGTGGAGTGCAAGAACTTAACTGCTGCACCACGAGGCCTGCCTCTAATTTGCTGATTTTCATTTTAGTCAATGTGTTTTTGCTGACCTGTCATCCCTTTTGATTCAAATCCAAGCAACTGAGTAGTACCTGTTTGGGATTGACTAACTGATGGGCTGGTCTGCACATGGCCTGTTACATCATACAAATTTGAGAGTGTGCTGATGCTAATGATCCAGATTCAAGCCTCCAATAGACAGAACAGGTTTGCTTTTATCATATATGTCAAGTAAATGAGTCATCCTACCATGTTTTTCCTTTGAACTTTCACTTATTTGTTATGATTGAAATATACTTTAGAAATTTTAAAAGAGGCTCTGTGCTGTCAATTACTTAAAAATCCTGTATATTCATTTTTCAAAGAGTTTGATGAGGCAGTGTGCTTGAAATCTATTTTAATTTATTTTTTAATAGCATTTTATTCTATCCTGTTGAGTAAGAGTATATTTGGCTCTAAAACTAGTTTCACTTAAACAGTTCTTGTTTGCTCTCCACTCAGTCTTGGAGAAAGGAAGGTGTTTCCTCCTTCTCTCTTTCTGGTTACTGTATTTCCTCTCTAATCCTCTACCTACAGTGCTGCTTCTTGGTCAGGGTTTCTGCACCTGGGATCCACCAACAGAATTCAGGGTTTCAGTAAACTAAATAAAAATTGCATCTTTATTTTACTAACTTCTAGCTAACTGAAATTTAGCAAGTCTTTCAGTTACAGGTATAAGCAACAAACCACAGAAATTATGTACAACTCTGTCACCACTGGAATTATAATCATAATATCACATTGGAGCTGTTGCAGAAATGGTTATAAGTTATAGTATTTACAGAACACACTTCTACGTATTGATAGGTAATATTTTTTTACAATGAAGTATATAACTGCATCACAAAATTATTCTTGTAATATTTTGATAGCTTTTCCCAATGTAATTAGTTCTTTTTATAATCCTGTGTATTATCTTTTATTCATTTGAAAGCATTGTTCTGAGAAGGGGTTCCATAGGCAACTATGAAAGGGGTCCACAGTTTAAAACCTGTTAAGAACTTAAATTGGTTTTTCTGAAGTCTCTTTTTTCTATATAAGCCATAGTTTGAATGTTCTTTACAATCCTGAAATGCCTCTAAGTCAACAAACTTGTATTTTCTTCCAAAATACTGTGATCTAATATGTTTTCATATTGCATGTGAAGTAAAAGCATTTTTAGTGCCAGTTAGAAAAATGAATCAGACATTAAATTAGCATTTACTGTAATGAAATCAGACCTGTGTAATTACCACAGTGCAATTACACTCATCTGAAAATTTGCTGTGTTTCCCTTTTCAGCCTCGAATAATCAAATCTCTTCTTCGGCCGTGAATGATAAGACGTTCTTTCTCCAAATGCTGAATACAGGCATTGATTTTCCACGACAAAAAGCCTTCTATAACAACTAATTAATTAAAATATTTATTAAGTGCTTATAATATACTAGACTGTGCAAATAATACTTTTATTGGTATATGAATATTTAATACAAACTGCAGATAGAGAGTACTAAATGCAACATACCCAACTCATCTTAGAATATTTTAAGGTTGAAAAGGACTATGTGAGAAAACCGATGAAGAAAAAAATAAAGCACAGAAATACTTATTTTTGCATACTTATTTGTCTGAATTGTATTCCAGAAGTAGTCAAATCCTGGCTCTTGCCTCTTGGCGGCTCTGCACCTAATGAAGAGGCAGCTCCATTTACAGTGATTGGTTAATCGGAGAGGGCGTTTCCCACTGCCATTGTGAGAGTTGATGCCAAATAGTGGCAAAGGGCCTGTACTCAGATGTCAGGGGGACCCAAGTCTGCATCCTGGCTCTACTGCTTTCTAGTTGTGTGAACTTTCTTAAATTACATCTGAGCCTGAGTTTGCCTGTCTTCAAAATGAGAATAATAAGATATGACTTGCAAGGTAGGTATGGGAATTAAAGAGTTATATGAAACATGCCTGCTATGGTTTTCTAGCACATACTGAGTGCTTAACAAATTTTAACTGCTGTTATTTGTTGTCAAAACTCTGCTCAAATATGCCCCCTTCCTAGAAATGAGCTCAAAAATTATGTCAAAACCTAAACTCAGTTTAACTCTTACCACAACCCAGAGGATACTGGATATGCCTTATCTCAGGGAAATACAATGGTTAGAAATTATAAATAAATACATTTTTATGCACAGTCATGTGCCACATAACAACGTTTCAGTCAACAAAGGATCACATATATGACAATTGTCTCATAATATTAGAACAATATGGCCTAGGTATGTGATTAGTTATACCATCTAGGTTTGTGTCAAAACACTGTGATGTTCACACAACGACCAAATCATCTAATGACACAGGTCTCAGAATGTATTCCCGTCATTAAGCAATACATGACTATATATATGTGTGTGTGTATATATGTTGGAATCAGATGGAAAATATGAGAAGGCAGTAGAAACATATGCTAAATGTTGTGGTATATATTTATATCAATTAGAATCCTGGCACACAATGGAAGAGAGTTTAATGAAAGGATGATTTACAAATATGTGAGGAAGTTTAAGGGGACCCACACCGAATGGTGCCACGTGGAAGGAGTAGCACCCCCTGGGAGCTCTTCCTACTCCGTGAATGGGGAGGGCAGGAAGCCATGACCAGAAGCTGGAGAGAGCAGTGGCTGTTGCTGTAGGAGGCTGCCTGCTGCTAGGAGGTATAGACTTATCTGGGGGAGCACAGCCACCCTCCGTGGCTCTGGGGGAGAGAGCCCAGGGAATGTATATCCTGACCTCTGTCTCCACCAAACCTAAAACCCAACCAGGAGCTGGAGAGCTCAGGAACCCAGGCAAAGCCATTTATATAGACAGTGGTGCAGAGCTTGATGGAGAGTGGATCTGAAGACGCCAACTGAGATTAGTCAGCAAAATATTCTAAGAAGCATTGAGGAATTCAGAGAAGGAAGACACCATAACGATGAGAGCAGTCACAGGACGCTGCTCTGACAATGAAAGCCAGGTCCCATAAATGGTTTCTGCGTTAGACACACATGTGTGTCCACTGGAATTAAGTGTGACGGAACCATTCAGCTATAACATTGTTACCAAATGATGTGGTCAGGAGGCCCCCCTCAAATAACACTGCCGTTCCCTCTTGGGGCTGTACTCGTCAGTCATGGGGAGTATGATATAGCTCCACAGGCACCCAGGATTTCTGCCTTGCAGGTCTTCAGGGAATGTAGAAAGAGTTCAGCAAGAAAATAACCTTGTGTTGAGCAGAGTAAACTCATGCATGGGGAGGTAGACATTTCAGCTAAGCTGACAATAGGTCTCAGCCTTGCTTTTCTCGCTGTCCTTACATGGCCAGGTAATCTGTTCAGAGATAAATGCACTCTGTTGTCCCGGAGCCCCTTCATCTTTCACTCAGCTGCCATTGATTACTCCTATGGGACCTATTCATTTGAAACTTTCTATTGATCTGTTTACAGAATTCACTTCAGGACTTAATTTTTGTGACTCGGATGCTTTCAACAAGGGATTCCTTTGGGTCTTATTTGTAATTTTGTTGTGGTTGGTAGGGCTGTTTTTATGTTCAAAGAGATTGTCCCAGTTGCTTAGTTGTATGGTTTGGGGCAATAGAATAATTCAGACTTTCAGCAGTCACTAAGTGAATCATTCATTCACCAAACATTTCCTCGGTGACTATTTTGTGCCAGGTACTGTGGTGGTTACTAGAGATGCATTAGCCGGCTCAAAGAGGGCAAATCGTTTTCATTTCTTTTGATTCTAATTGACCAATAATACTGTTCTTGTATTGTTCTCTTGAGATCAAGTCTCAGGCCTCATTTGGGCTTAGTGGAAGAGCTCTGTAACTGATGAGCACTGTCTGTGATAGGCATGGACAAGACGCAGTCGCACTCTTACCTCCCCTGGTTGGCCATTGCCTCTTTCAGGTTTAGTACCACTTCTTTTCAATGAGGGGAAACCTTTGTAGTAACAGACAAGTTCACTTCAAGCACGTATTACCTCACACCCAGTGGGCTCTCAGGATATTTGTTGAATAAATTAATTTAAGGATTTAAACACTCAAAGAAATTAGCCTTTTTTTGGAGGAGGTGTGTTTCTCACTTTCTTTCTTCTTCCTACTTTTGTCATGTTTTGAAAAGTGACAGTGAAAATTCACATGTAAAATGGTGGATACCTTTCTGTGGTTCACATTTCTGAAGATTTTCACTAATGACATCTGTGAACCTATATATGAATGTTGAAGCTAATGGAGCATATTTGAAATCACAGATGACTGAGTTTGAAGCTCCAGACTACTTCCAAATGGAATCTGAGAAACAATTGTAAAGCGATGAGTAAGGTTACATTATCTGCCTGTGACGGTTACATGAATGTATTCTATACTGGCTGCGTAGAAAAAATTGATGATATATTTGTCCCTTTGTTAGAACTAATGAAACTTTACAACTTCAGACCAATTTTAACAATTCTTGAAAGGTGTTTCTCAGAACGATATCTCCTCGGGAGTGTCCATCTTGGTGAAATGATTTAGATCATTAGGGGTTATGGTTGTATGCGTGGTCTGTGAGACAAAGATAGAAATAGTGGATGAATGGCAATAATTGAATCCATTATCTAGTCCTTCTTAAAGTAAATTCTAGCAAATGGTTTCTGAATTTCTCTCCCTCTCCTCCTTCCTTCCCTCTGTCCCTTCTTCAAGTGTTCTAAGGCATAAGAAGATCTCATTTCTGGACCACTAGCCTTTGCTACAATGTTCTGTACCTTAACCTGGAATGAAACAAGAGCATATTCCTACCGAGAATGGTGGGAACACCTGCTAGTTCTCTTTAACCTGGGGCTCACTCTGGCTTTTAGTGAGGATAATCTAAAGATTCAAGAACCCGCAGGGCAAAGGCAGCAAGCTGATAGAATAGATGCTGGCCACGGAGCTGGAATAGGGGCCCAGAAGACTCAAGCATGAATGCCAGGCATTCACCTTTAGTTACTGAATCACGAGAATGTCCCAGGGCAGAGAATAAAGGAGGTGGCGAGGGGGAATTTTATTCTTGGCGTGTAGTACAGTGGCTACAAAGCAGTTCACAAATATTTTAACATCTAGTATGACCTGCTGGATACTAAGCAAGTATCAGCCCTTCCTAGTCAGGATCTACATGGCCCTGCTGGCTGTCCCCTTCTCTGAGAGCTGCAGAGATTCCCAGGGGAAGGAGTTGTAGCTACAGGACAAGGCATCACCATTTCTCATTGCTTTTTCTCCTCCCCCATTGGTTTTGTTGTCTGTTCTTCTTGTACCCTTTTATTTGTTTCTTTTTCTTTTTTAATTTGATTGGCAATTATGTTTTACCATTGCTTACTCCCATCCATGCAGTACACTAATTGCTTTACAGGCACCTTCTCATTTAATGCTGCCAACACATTTGAAATGTGGTTGCCTCTCTTACAGATAAAGAAATGAGTTTCAGAAAGGTTTCTAAGATCTTGACTTGTCCAAGGACACACAGCTGGTACATTGTAGGCCTAGGATGTGAACTCAGATCTGACTGACTAAAATGTCCACATATTTATGGTGATAGTATATCCAGGCATTTTATTTTTTCAATGCAAACACCTTTAGACTGACTTGTTCTCTCTCAAATAGTCCTGTGGCTTTAAACCAGGCATCATGCTTGCCTGTGTGTGTGTTTGTGTGTGTGGTCTATATCATCTGTATCTATAGAGAGAGATCCACATAGCCGCCTAGGCATTTGAGTTTGTGCTTCCTTCCTTATAAAAAAAAATCATTTGTTCATGGAGAGAACTGTTCTTTTATTTGTGAAATACCTTGAAGAGCCCTCCATTACACAAAGGTAGTCCCCAAGGGCTCGTCTAAAAAGGAGAGAATAAGAGGGAAGGAGCTGAACTGTGTTGCAAAATAAAGTGACGGTTAATTTCCACTGACCTCTGACAGTTCAAGAAAAGTTTGGGGCCCAGGAACTGGGAAGAAAACAGAGGACTGGAAGCCTTATTAGCAGGATTATGGCCCAAGACAGCAGGCTGAGATTTAAGAAGGGGATTGTGCAGTGAGAGAAAAAAACCTCAAAGGAGGGAAAGCTTAGAGAATTGAATGTGTCAAAGAATACAATTTAGGTTGTACTTTGTTTTGGTTTCTACCCCCGAGTGTCATTTCCAGCCTTCCAGGGCCCGCTGGGTGTCGGATGTGCTGTGGAGAACGAAAGAGAAGGGGCGCTTCATCTGGGGCTGAGCTAAGCTACCACAGGAAGGGAGGATGGAGTGCAGGGTCAGTGAGGATCCAGCTGGGAGAAGAGACATGGGGTTAGAAGTGACAAGAAAATATAGGCTGCCTCCCCCAGGAATGCTCAGAAATAACAGCAGCAATGCTGGCCTTCCCCAAACAAATAGGATAGAGACTGAAGTCGTGTTGCTTGGATATTTAAGAAAACTCTCACCCCAGAAGATTGGAATACACGGGGGCACTTACTTTACAGGGTTTTCAGTGCTTTGGGGAAGTAGAGTTGCTTTTCCTCAGATAGTTTTTGGAACTCTTACTTGTTCTCCCAGTTAGAACATTTTAACAAACATTCCTTTTGCTGTCAACCAGTTTTTATAAACACCTTTTGCTGTCGACGTGTTGTATGAATATCTGAGGAAAGAAAGAGCGGTTCCAATTGGCTTTGATCATTTTTCTTTACGGCACTGTGTTCTGGGCACGTGATATGGGATCACCTCATTTTCTATACCACGCTGCTTTTGTAGATACTTTCCAAACTTAAGCTCCCTGGAATGTGTTTCAAGATGGATTCTCATTATCCCCAAATAACATTCAATTACCTGTTTTTTTTTTTTTAAGGATCTCAGCACATTTGTGTTTCCTTCAGGAAACAGAAGTAAATTCAGTGATAATGGTTAGCATTTACTGGGTGCCTGGGAGCCAGAGGACTGTTCCAAGTGCCTCAGTGTTAACCATCAAATCTTCACAGGAACCCGAGGTTGCTGCCTTCTCATTTCCATTTTATTGCTGAAGAAAGCAAGGGGTATAGATGTGAGGTCTTTTGACCAAGACGTCATAGCAGTGGTCAGTGGCAGAGTTAGGGCATAAACTCAGGCCATCAGATTCCACTCTGAGCCAATATAGCCTCTTGGTAAAATAACTTGGTTAATGGAAATAGTACAGTTTTGATAATCCCACTTTATCGTTTTCAAGCCCTAAACTTTTAAGAATGCACCTTTCCTGCTTTGTCAGAGGGCAGTCAGGAATGAGTGTGTTCAAATGTTGGCCTTTGGGGGCTTAAGTTGCTGAATACTCATGGCCGTGTTAGCCAGAGGAATTTGGAGACTGGAAAGGCTCATTCTCCTTTCTCCTCTGATTATCCCCAGAAAAATTCAAGCCTTCTAGGCAGAAAATGTTTTTCGGCCAGATACAGGATTCTTGTGCTTTTCTTCTATTAAGAGTGAAAGATGTTTTAAAAACTAAGGTAGTAGGCAAAAATATAAGAAGGTAATTTTTGGTGAACTTGTTAGGGAGAATGACCTGGAAGGACTTTTGAAGATCGTTTGAACACTTAAAAATCCAGACCATCTCTGTAAGTTAGAAGGTACAAATGTTTTTCTTTCCTTCACTCACTGTGAAGAAAACATGACTCTAAAAAATTAAGAAATTTATTTTGGGTGAGAAGATTCATTTTAAAATGACTATGTCGTCAAATTTGAGTGATTCCTTAAACTATGGTTTCTGCTGTTTAGGGAATTTTTACTTATTCAGTTGATTTAGTGAGAGCCATTTTTCGACGTGGGAGATTTGGGCCTGGTTGTGGCTTGTGCTAATGGACCCCTCCAATGCCTTTGCTTTCTTGATCTTGAGCAAGCTCAGCTGCCAGCTTCATCAGCCATTGTTGCCCTGAAGTGGCCAGTCCTTACCTAGCCAGTGGCAAGTTCTGGTGTGAACAATTAGAACAGTATCCGTCTGCTGTAGAAGCCATATTACACTAATGTGCACATTTGGGATTCTAGAGACAAAGAACGTAGAGGTAGGGAATTTGAAAATTAACTCTGATTCTAGAGACTTACGTCAAGAATTTATTAGATCGAAGGTAGTAAGCCTGCTCTCTACAGCCCCTGGTAAAAATTTTTATAAAAGGTGGCACTCATTCCTACTTCCACATTGTATGAGTTATTTAAATGACCTCTTCCCCCAATTGGTGGCACTAAATTCATTACAGTTAATTCTACAATTTATTACATCTGAATTGTTTGCAATATATCACGGCAGACTGTGATTTAGATGGCAGTGTTTAATATAATCTAGCGAGGAAGAAAGACACATACTTAATTCTGATAGAAGTTAGCCCTAGTGAAAGCACTATAATGAAGGATTCCGGGCTGAGCCATAGATGAGGGTGGAATTGGATTAGAAGTTTTGTTCTTCTGAAACAGAAATACAGTTTGATCTATATTTCTGGACAACGTACTTTTGTTGTATTGTTATACATAGTGAGAGGCAGCATATTCTATGCATTCTTTTCTTTTTCCGATTCTCTGAGCCCTCCTTCGCGGTACTATAGTCCCTCCACATCTGCGGTTTCGTTTTCTGCGGTTTCAGTTATCTGCAGTCAACCACAGTCCAAAAAGAGTAAATGAAACTTCTACAAGTAAACAATTCGTAAGTTTTAAATTGTGCACTGTTCTGAGTAGTGTGATGAAATCTCGCACTGTCTCACCTGGGACGTGAATCATCCCTTTGTCCAGCAGATCCACGCTGTATCTACTGCCCACCTGCTAGTCACTTACTAGGCAGGGTATCGCAGTGCTTGTGTTCAAGTCACCCTTGTTTTACTTAATAATGGCCCCAAAGTGCAAGAGTAGTGATGCTGGCAATTTGGACATGCCACAGAGAAGCCATAAAGTGCTTCTTTTTAAGTAAAAAGGTGAAAGTTCTCAAGTTAATAAGGAAAGAAGAAAAATCGGATGTTGAAGTTGTTAAGATCTATGGTTAAGAACAAGTCTTCTATCTTTGAAATAGTGAAGAAGGAAAAAGAAATTCGTGTTAGTTTTGCTGTCGAACCTCACACTGCAAAAGTTATGGTCATAGTGAGTGATAAGTGCTTAATGAAAGTAGGCTTTGCTACTAGCTGCAGTTTTTAGGCATCCACTGGGGGTCTTGGAACGTCTCCCCCGGGGATAAAGGGAGACGAAGATATCTTGTATGCATTATGCACGTGGCCATCCTTGCTCTTTAGTTGTGGACCCATAAAACAGAAGATTAGTGACTTAGTACCTTTGGCTTCCCATGGCCAGACAGCCCCCATTTGGGGGCATCTGTGCTGTGGATGGGATGGGAGCAGCAGCTCCCCACCTACGTTGCTAAGGACAACAGGCTTCTTTATGGTAGTGGAGCTGCTTCCTGCTTCTTCTGAATAAATGCAAAGCATGTGTCTTGAACCTGGTCCTCCTCAGGGAATTCAGAAGAAGGCAGATTTGCATAACAAATTTCAATTAGCGGTGCTGATGGAGAAGACTTGCTGTGAATAGCCTGAATCCAGAGATGATTTGCAAACAAAGTCTCAGTTCATAGTATTTGTACCAATTTCAATTTAAGCTGCTGATTAACAGTATGTATTTATACATGTAGAAAAACCAATTATTTCAATTACCAAGCCTCAGGAATGTAACTCTGCAAGCCTTATTTAAAACCACAGTGCAGCTGTGGCAATCATTTCAGAAACAATTCTAGTCTCATGGCGTTTATTTTTGTGTTGGGATTTATTTTTTATTAAGTTTGTCAGAGTCACTATAAAGATAGATGCTTAAAAATGTTTTTTTGGTGAGTGTGTGATTAAAACCTTTCTAGTAGTTTTAAAATAGTCTCATTTGTCGTGTTTCGAGATGGAATTCAGAAATCGATACATCAAGTTATGAGTTTGAGGTTGATCTCTTTTCCTTGGAATTTTCCTTTTCCCCTTCCTTCCTTCTTCCCCCCCTCCCTCCCTTCCTTTTTTGTTGATGATGGCAGTGATAGGTTAATAAATAATTGAATCATTCATTGTTTCTTGTAAGGATCCACCTTTCAGAAGTTAAACAGATGAATCATCATCTTGAAAAGAAATTCATTCGTTATTTAGGAATGTTTTCTCTTATGAACGAGTGCTTCTTTTATATGTGGCTTAAATTGTTGAAATATGAGACAGGAGGAAAAAGAAGAGAATCCATTTCCTTTTATAGCTCCTTGGCATAACACATGTGATTCCTTCACTAAGTACTGATTTTTTTAAAACTTTATTTCAATCATCCAGTTTGTTTCTTTCAGCATCACCTTGTGAACCATCAGCATGTGGATGTGCTAGACTGACTGCTCGTTGCCCCTGGGTCCATTTAGTAGAGAAATGAACTTCCTGAGTTTACAGTCTACCAGGCAGCCTTCTCTCTCTCTTTTCTCTCACTGGGAAGTAATTAAAATAGCTTTTATAACTTATCTTCTTGGGCCTTTGGATCTTTACTGTAGGAACTTGGTGCTCAGCCTGAGGAATTCAGGGAGCTCCTTCTTTTTTTTTTTTCTTTTTAAAGATTGGCACCTGAGCTAACAACTGTTCCCAATCTTCTTCTTTTTATTTTTCTGCTTTTTTTCTCCCCAAATCCCCCCAGTACATAGTTGTATATTTTAGTTGTGGGTCCTTCTAGTTGTAGCATATGGGATGCTGCCTCAGCATGGCTTGATGAGCAGTGCCATGTCTGCACCCAGGATCCAAACCCTGGGCAGCTGAAGCGGAATGTGCGAACTTAACCACTCGGCCAAAGGGCTGGCTCTGGAGCTCCTTCTTTTTGACAAATCTTTAGTCTAGCCATGGTATCCTTTTCCCAGCACCAGATATGTGGATAAAAGCAGATATAGGAGAGTGGGAAGAAGACATTCCTAGTACCTCATCTACTGAAAAACATATCTCTGTTTCTAATATTTCTATTTTCGGCAACCGAGCCATAAGCATGTGTGACTGATGTCTAGTAACTGGAGACATCCAGGGATTTTCAGTCTGGCCGTGTTGGTGCAAGGCACATAAAGGAGTGTAGGGGAGGAAGACATTTCCTCTACCCACTCTGGGCTCTTCTGGCCAGAGAACGAATTAAATTCACATGAGACAGAATAACAGGAGAAAATTAAATAAAGCTTTATAACATGTATACATGGGAGAGGCTCAGGCAAACTGAGCAACTCGCCAAAATGATTCAAGCCACCATCTTAAATATCATCTTCAGCTAAAGACAAAGGAGGATGTTGGTGGTGGGGGGGAGTCAATTATGGGAGATTACCAGAAAAGCATGGTAAACAAGAGTAAGGTTATTATGCAGACTTAAGTCCTTGCCTTCCACACTGATAAGAGTTTCTAGAGATAAGGTCATCCCCCCTTCTTCTGGTATAGAAAGAGATACCTTTACAGATGGAGATTTCCTTTATAATGTAAATGTCTCTTAACAAAGGGTAATTAAATTCTACTTTTCAGAGTTTCTTTCCCGTCTGCAGTTTTAAAAGTAACCAGCCCAAAATATTCCTCATGCCAAAGAGGCATATCTTGGGATGGCCAATTCCAGGCTCCCACATTCCCTCACACCAGATATTTTTATTTATTTTATCATTAGTTATCATGAGCATCTAGGGTGGTGTCTGAAAAAGGAACAGTAGATATTTTGTTGGATGAACTCGTAAGATACTGGCTACAGTCTCCATTCTGTCTCTGTGCCCTATATATGGATACTAGGGATGCTAACTATGATACGCTAAACTCTAACAAATAAAATAAAGCAACCTAAGTTCACAAAGGTGGCGGTGGAGATGCTAATTTGAATGAGGTGGTCAGAGAGGCCTTGCAGATGAGGAGACATTTGGACCTGAATGACACAAGGGTGCAATCCAGGCTAGCATCTGGGAGAGGAGACTTCACAGCAGAGCAAACAGATGGAAAGAGCTCAGAAGTGAGACTGTGTCTGGTCTAGTCAAGGAGCAGCAAGAAGTTCACTGAGGCTGGAGTGGGCAAGTGTCGTGAGAGGAAGACAAGAGAGAGAGACTGGGGCCATATCAAGCGTGCCATGGGTAGGATGGGAGTTTATTCTGAGTAGGACGAGAAGTGATATGAGGTTTTTTGAGCAGAAGGGTGACATGATCCTACCTATGTTTATAAAAGATCGCTTAGGCTATTTGTTAGTCTAGAGTGGAAGAAGGAAGACCAGTGGAGGCCATTGTATGAATTCAGGTGGAAGACAGAGGCTTTGGACTAAGGAACAGTGGTGCAGGAGGAAAAAGTAGATTCTAGGTATATTTCAAAGGTTGAATCAAATAAATTTGTTAATGGATTGGATGTGAAATGATAAAAAGAGGGGTTAAAAATGACTTTAAGGTTTAATTTGACTTTTAAATATGAGTGATTGTATAAATTCACCAGTCTGATAATCCTTAAAACCAATGAATTTTGTTAAAGACCATTACATAATTATACTTGAAAAAAAATCTTTGAGGAAATAAGTTCTAATTTGTAACGTTTGAAATACGAGAACCATAGCTAAAATGAGCATGTGTAACTACTGAGGATCAGAGATAAATTCTGGGACTTTAAAACTCGAATAATTCGTGACAAAATACTAAGTCTGTAATGTCTCTGTGCACCTAACATCTGCCCTAATTTTGAGGTTCTTGAACAGTTTGTTCTGCACTGGGAAATATAGTTGTCATTTGTAGGGCTGAGAGTTGTAGAATGAGGTGGCAGTTGGCTGGGTGGGAGGAACAGTCAGCTTAGGGGTTAAGAAGATAGAATCTCAGAATTCTCTGTACGGAGAAGAAATTAATCAGTTCCCAGATATAGCAAAATAAAAGAATGATTGTAGACTGTGACACTAGCAGAGTCCCAGAACCGTATCTGTTTCTATATATCTATATAGAGTATGTTTGTGACTTCAGTTGTGCATGTGGGCATCTACCTTGAGATCTGGGGTCTAAACTTTCCTTAAGAACAAAAGATCGTATCTGATTATCAGTAGAAATCTGAGAGTATGCATGGCAGCTGATTGTCTTAAATATGACTAAGAGATCTTCATAGACTTCGAATTCCACTGTTCAAGTTCCAAACTTCTCTTTAAGCATATTTGGGTGAGAAAAGGTAATTGCACTCTTTTAGCGAAGAATAGGAAAAATATTCAATAACTTATTTAAAATTATAGTTATCTTAAATTTGAAACATTTTAAAACCCTTCTAAATTCTGGATAAAGCTATCTCTGATCTTAAATACATAAAATTTTTATTATCTTTGATGTAACACTCGTTTGAATCAATTTCTTAAATTCCCTTGAGATACAAATTGATAGCTGAACTTGCTAGTTGCAAAAGTAAAGCTCTTAGGTAAATGAAACACTCTTCTAAGTAGGTGTTTAGTCTAATAGCACATTAAAGGCCAATTAAATGAGGGAAAATGGTCTTCAAAGGGATTGCAGGCCAGTGGCAAAGGTGTGTCAAATGTCTCTCTCTTGACCGTTCTTCCTGCTTGCTCAAAAAATTGTGAAATTTCCTGTCTGTTGCCAAATATGCACGGGCATGACTATTTCAGTAGTAATTTGTCAGAAGGTTATTTATGCTACGTAGAGCTTGTTACACACATATATTCTTTTTGGTCTTATACCCCATGTCTGATATGTTTCCTTTTTCCAAGCAGTGATTTCCAGAATCTTCTTTCTGTCTGACCTTGCTTTGAGGGTGTTTACCAGAAACTAGATAATCCTTTGTAATCCTATCTCTACTCCTTAACTCTTGCACAGTTTTATTGTAATATAATATTTGTTTATCTAAATTTCCAGTATTTCCTAATTTTGGTCCTAATAGCTACAAATAACTAATACTTTATAAGAGTATGGCTCAGAATACTCTGATTTCAATTATCAGCTACAATAACTTTAGGCAAGTATGTTGTCTTAAGACTATCATAAATAAGATATTCCAAATAGTATTACAGAAAGAAAGTTATTTGATTCTGATTTGGGAGGAAAATTTTGAAGCTGTAATAAAAATTTGCTTTAAAAGAATGTCAACAGCAAAAGTACACACAATTAGTAATGATAGGAGTTAACTTGCTTTTAACTTTAATATGTCACTTCATTATAAACTACACTGTATTAAAAATGCCAATATGCTTCTAAAGTTAATTTTCATTGTATTATTACAGCCAACCTTTTGAGTTGAGTCCTTCATTGTATAACTGTAATTTCTGCTTAAACTCTACAGAGAGAGAATGAAATGAGGCAAAAATTGGGCCAGTAGAGTTTTAAGTTAAATTCCATTTTGGAAAAATCTGAGACACTTTCATTTTTTCCCCTTGTGCTAGTAATCAGTCCAGAAAATGACAAGAAAAGTGCTTCTCAGAGTTATCAAGAAATTAAACTTTTTCCCAGCCATTTTTCTTCTTTGTTCTCCCTTTATACTCCAAATATCAAATTACAGATGTTAGACCGTGATAAAACTTGATAAGATATTAACTAGAATGTCTTTAAAGATAGCTACTCATAACTTTGTATCTTCTACAAGGACCAAATAAATTTTAGCCCTGTTTGGGACTACCCCTCAAATGTAGTTCTGTTTACTAATTATTATTCTGGCATCCCTCCATGTGGTAAGAATCATAGTGCAGGAGCTGCAAATGGACACTGTCCCCAGGAACCAGCCAGGCCATGTAAATGAATGGAGTATCTCTGGTGATATATTAGCATGCGATAAATGGCCTCACCTCAGGTGACATCAAAACAATAGCAAGTAGGGAAGACTATGGCAAATGGGACAGCTCCTGTCCTTTCCTAATGAGGCAACCACATCTCAGCTCCAGTGGATAGTGGACATATGGGAATGGTGGCCTGGTATTCCCCAATCTGTTAAATCAGAAATCTTACTTTAATGGAAAGTCTCTTGATTTTTTCAATGTTTGTAACTAATTTAAATTTTAAAAGGAATTATTTGGCCTAGGAAACCTCATTGACAATGTTTGAAGGGAAAATCTATCTGGGGTTCTATAGTAACTCTGGTAACTACATGAGAGATGGAGGGGAGAGGGCAAGATTGGAGGCAGGAAGGTAGTTAAGGACTGAACGGCCAGATGAATGATAATGGTGGCCAGTATTGGAGCCATGCAGAGTTCTGGAGACAGCATAAAGAGGTGGTCTAGAGACCTTCAGGAGATACAATAGCAGGACCTGGAAGCCAGTTGTGTAGAGTTAAGAGCCTGTGGAAGAATTGAAGCTTCAAGTTTCTCTGGGGTCCCAGGAAAAAAAACTGCTGGGGCTCAGGTGGAATGTGCATATTTTTGTCAGTAATCTGAAATCCAATTATCTGTCTTCTGCAAGTACAGACACCACTCCTGAACACACAGAATAATTATACCTTGTATGGGCTCAGTTTTGATTTTTCAATCAGAGAATGCACTGATACCATTGCTGCATTTGCTTGAAAGGTCACGGCTTCAGTGGTTAGACGCTGGAAAGCAAAGATGGAAATAGAAGCAGGGTGATTTTGTAAAACAGATGGGGGAAAGAAAATGGAGGTCAGTCTACAGTCACTGGCAGGAGAGAAAATTGAGAGAGGTAAAGTCAGGAACTAAAATCTCTCATGTAGACTGTGACACTATAAAAACAGGAGAGGGGGATGCAGCTGTGAATCTCTGCATTCTGAGTTAGCTTGATACTGAAAATTGAACAACTGATGGTTCTCTGTTGAGCTCCCTGTAGCGTGAATGTTTTGTCTGTTGTGTAAGACAAAGTTTAAATTACCTTTGAAGTCCTGGAGGTATCTATCATCTCTATTCAGAGAGAAAAATAAGAAGAATTGGCAGGGGGCAAATGCTAGAACAAAGATTAAAAAGCACCAGTCATGTCAATTCAACAGTATTTATTGGGCGCTGCAGATCAAGACAAGGCCCTGGTGATCCAATATTTATTAAGACATACTCCAAGCTCTCGAGGCAGATAAATGTTTAAATAGCTAATAGCAATAGGACAGAACAAATATGTATTAGCTGTTTTGGAGAGATTGGGCTTCAGTGTCCGAGGGATAGATATCCGAGTGACAATGTCCAGTTGTTGGGAGGAAGGGCCTGATTTCCAAAAGAGATGTCATGGCTCAACTCAATTGCTCAAAATATAGCTTGGGAGTCAATTCTAGCAAAGTCCAGAGATGACTCACATTTCCCGAAGAGAAAATATAAGACAAAAAGAATGGTGCACAAGGATGGAGGCCAGAAGAAGATTCTTGAAATCTGATAAGCAGGATTTACTAGATCCACACAGGGTAAGCAGTACCATAGCTTTGTCATTCTTGACTTGTACATTGAGGGGCATTTAAGCAGTTGGGGTCATAGACACTTGAAAGAGGAGAAGGCCCATAGAGATTTTGGGGATGATGAAGTTAACTATGTCAGTGAAGATCAAAGAGGTCCAAACACTGCTCTCTGATTAAAATGTGAGATGACTGGAAAGCAATTTGATGTTCAACATAAGTACAGAGGTTCTGCTGAATCCTCTTCCCTCTGCTCTCTTGCCTTTTGGGTTTAAAATCAGTCCCAACTCCTCTATGAAGACTTAACTAGTCAAGCAGACTGCTTGTTAATTCTTCCACTTCTGAGGTTCTAGAACACTATGTCTAACTCTTCCTTGACACTTACTGTTTTGCGATCTTGCCTTATCAGCTTGTGTGTATGGGTGAGTACTAGGATGGTGATTATAAAGGGTCATCCAAACTGGAACGCTTTGGAGAGTGAAACTGGGAGAGGGAGAGCACTATTGGTGCTATTAATAATTACTGAGGGACAACAGGCGTAAATGGAGACTATCCTGGGCAACCTAGGCTCTTGGTCACCAAACTTATTTCCCTAACTGGGCCCCTGGTCCTTTTATTTCCTTAAGACCTTGCACAAAGTAGGTTCAATGCCTACATTAGATGCCATAGATTCCAATGTGGAGATTATTACATGACCCAAACGCCTCATTTTATACATGAGAGAACTGAGGTCCAGAGAAGTTGTGTGATTTGCCTGTGGCTGCACAGTGAGTTCTTATCTCACAGGTATGATCTCTTCATGCTTAATCTTGTTTTCTTACTGATACCACACACAGATGTCTTTTCTCAGACCTTGCCATTGGTTTAGAGCCTGGTTAATTAGTAATGTCATCTTTCCTGTTTGGTCAGATTTTGATGTCAGCTTTTCCTACCTCTTCCTACCCCATGATTAATACTGTGCTGAGCACGTTAAATGCTCAGCAAGTGTTAATTGAATTAACAAATAATCGTTGAAACAATGATTCTTATCAATGAAGAAGGACTTGAAAGTAATGTCTTCAGGTCTTCTCATAAATAGGGAGAATGAAACTCAGAAAGCATTACACAACTTGTTCTAAGGTCAATCAGCTAGCTGGTGATGAACCCAAACTAAAACAATTCTCTTGGGTCTTTTAATTCCCAAACGAGTATTTTTCCTACTGTGATCCAATGCTTTGAAAGTGACAGGCGACAAAATATTAGTGACCTAAGATATAAAGTGATATCATAATGATTTATATATTTTTTGTCGTTTCCAAATCCTGTCTTATGTTATAGGACCCTCCACTACAACCCCATGAGGCTGACAAGGTGGCTGAACTGTGTTACAAATGAGGCAATCAATACTCAGAATTTAGGAGACTTGGGACTCAACTGGTTCAGTTTCCTCAAATACAAAGAAATTTTCGCAATCTTAATACTGCCCTTGAAAGAAAGGTTATTTTATTTTTGTTTTATTTCTAATTCAGCAAGGCAAAGTTCTGTTAGCAAAGATGTTCTTCAAGGAAGGACTTGGGATCATATATTAAAAAGCTTTCTCCAAGTTACTCATCACCCAGGAAACAACATCCTGATTTACTTTGGCTCTTGTGGGGAATTCTATGGTCAGAAAATCATGGTTCTTTTCATTTTAGCTAAAAAGATGAAGAATTTTGGAATCATGTAGTGAGTGAGTTAAGGCAAAAGTATGTGATGAAACTTTCAGAATTCCAATTAAAGATATAAACAGAAAAATGAAGAAAAATAAAATCTACAAATCACTGCATACAGAGTGAGCTTGAATGCTTCAGGTGTGCTGCTGTATTACTGATATGACTTGCTCTAAGCAGCATCTGGAGGGCTGGTTCCCCCACAGGACTTCAATGGGCAACTTGGTATTCTCTGTGGCTTCACACTCTTTCTGATTAGGGAGAATTAGGCTCATGTTTATTGTGCTAGAAAACGTGACCTATATCAACCCAATTAACAAATAAAGTTTTCCAGGTTGTTTTGTTGCCTTGCTCTGCTAAAGTTTGATTGAGATTATTTCTGATTAAATTAAATGTGAAGGAGGGAAGAGAGTGAGAAGAAAAGACAAGCATTCTCAGTTCTTCCAGAATCGTTGTCAAAAAGTGGCTGAACAGCTCTTTTCCTGGTGGTTCATTGGGATCGTGAGTTGCCCTAGTGGAAGGCAGGGACCATGCTTTGCTCACAGTACTTGTTTCCAGGACCTCAATCAGGATGAAGTTATAATGGGAACCCAGGAACCGCTGGCTGAGTACACCGGTGAGTTACAGTCGGGAGACCTCCTCGGGCCGGCTCCCTGGACTTCCGAAGCCAAAAGGAGGCCTTCCTTGCAGGGCCCCACATACTTACCTTGGCAATGACCTTATTGAGTTGTAATTGTTTATGTTTTGTTTTTGTGCTTCTTTCACACCAGAAAGTCATCTTCCAGAAGGCAGGGGCTTTTTATTTTTTATTTTTTTATCAGTTGTGAATCTCTATTGACTCCTTATAATGATTATAGTGATGTTTAATGATTTATTGAATAAAACGATTAAGGAATGACTTCCTGGTATCATTTCCCCCTTAGGAATATCTGATTATTTATTTAAAAAATGCATAATGTTTTTACTTGAGAATAAATCACCATCATTACATAGTGAATATAACAAAAATATGATGTAATATCAATAGTATATAATAATAAACTATAGTATACAAAATCTAGGACAATATGTCAAAACAAATATATAACATGCTTTAAGTAATGTATTATCGTGTAACATATAGGGAATAGTAAATAATGTTGACTATACAAGTAGATGTTGTTTTCTTACACTTGGCCTCTTTTTTCCTTAGTATATCCTAAACCTTAAAATGACATACACACAATCAAGACTCAGCTCAGTTAGTTCAATCTTAAATCTTTGGAGTTAGTCCATTTTGTGGCCTTGGGCAAGTTGCTTAATCCTCCTGAAGATTCAGTTTCCTCATTTTAAAAATCCGTAATAATTTGTATCTTGTGAATTGTTATGATAACAACTACCATTTATGAAGCACTTACTATGCCTAGGCCCTCACCATGAACACTTTCCTCAGTTTGCCAACCTTGTGTGGGGACTGCTACCTTCCCCCATGACAGGGAGGAACCTGAGGCTAAGTGAGCTTTTTTTTTTTTTTTTTGAGGAAGACTAGCCCTGAGCTAACATCTGCCAATCCTCCTCTTTTTTCTGAGGAAGACTGGCCCTGAGCCAACATCCATGCCCATCTTCCTCTACTTTATATGTGGGACACCCACCACAGCATGGCTTGCCAAGTAGTGCCATGTCCACACCCGGGATTTGAACTGGCGAACCCCTGGCCACTGAAGTGGAACAAGCACACTTAACTGCTGCGCCACCAGGCCGGCCCCTGGTCATTTTTTAAGAAGGATAAAATACTTTGTAAACCACATATTAGCTTACACTAAAGAAAGAAGGAAGTCTTAACTTAAAAACTTAGAAGTGTGTTTGAAGAGCATGCAAATACACTTTTTTTTTTACTTTTTGGGAAATGGAATCAAGCCAATACCAAGAAACTCCACATCATACATTAGAAATAAAACATACCAGATGCTTGAGAGGAAAACAACCACAGAATCAAGGCCTACGTACCCCAAAATCCACAATGGAGATACCTCAAACATTAAAGAGTATGTCCCACAGTGGGGCCGGGTTCCAGGACAGACAGGAGAATGGGAGAGACATGGAGTGGGGAGAGGGTCCAACATGGTCTATGGGATTTAGAACCTTATGTTTGTATATTGTTCTTGTTGTTTATTTACAAGACCACTCGCTCCTCATGGTTTAGCTATATTTATGGAAAGGCAAGACACTGCAATTATTAGTTTATAAATGTGGTGCTTTATATATTAACATTGTTAGGAAAATGGAAAGTTTATTCTGATACAAATTTTGTATCAAAGTATTATCACCTGTCTGCTACACAAAGAAATCTGCCTCCTTGCCTAAGGGTTTCCATCTTACGAGCAAAAATCACCCCAACTTCTACCAATTCAAGGCTCTAGTGCCACTGTTATAATCTCCTAATATGACCACAAGGATAGGAGAGCCCTCCTAATGTGGGTCATTTAGCCTGAAAATAAACACATAGAGCTGGTTGAATGCTCTGAAATCTGTGTGTCGAAGTGGTGGGAGAAAAACGTGTCAGAAATTTGCGCCTACTCACCTTTTAGACATGATTCAACTTGCCTTTTAAACATTTTAATGCTGCTTGGATTTGAATACGGACAGGATTACTCCCAGGTCCAACATCTTCCTTTTCTCTATGACATTTAAATAAAGTAATGCATGCAAAACATTTAAGACAGTGCTTAGCCCACAGCACGGGCTCAGTAGCTGTTAGCCACCATCATTTAAACTATACTACAGTCATCAACATCGTCCTGATGTCGAAGGAAGCGGCCCTGGAAGAGAGAGGTGCATTCCTCCTCTGTTTCATGGCATCTTTATGATAGCACTTATCACACTTGAAGTGTGGTTTAGCTTCTTCCTCGTTTCCACCAGCCTTTAAGAGCTCTAAGAGCAAAGATCATGCCCAGCGCATTTTAGGTGCTGAGTATGTGTTTGTTAAATTGAAAGAAAATATATTTAGCTAGATTCATTTATTTTTCTCATAGAACTTTGTGTGGATTCCCACCTGACCTTGGCAAAGGCACTAGTTCATTATATAAAAAAAAATTTGCATCTTTTGAACAAAATATTTCTTAAAGTAGGACTCTCTTTCAAAAAGAAAAATAAGGCCGTCTCACAGGCTATAATAAATGATGTCATTATGGCAGACGAAACAGCTCAAATACACATGTGGTTCTGTTTGTTGCTTTGTAATAGAAACTCAGGGCCATACTGTCATCGAATTTCCAAAGGTTTTTTTTTTACTATACAGAGGTCTATTTAAAACACACACACACACCATTATGTCTAGTATACCCATTGACTTGTAGAATTTTTTTGTTCCTAGCCTCTATATACTAAGAGAGTGCCATAGATGGTATAAAATGATTGACATAAAATGCTTGATTCAAAATCAGAATGATTATTATGACAGAACTGAGATGAAGATTCTGGTCTCTTGACACCCTGGTCAGCGTTTCTCTCCCTCTTCACTTATGCATCCATCTGGCAATTCAAAAAAAACTTTGGAGGTTCAAGTTGGCCACTTTTCACTGTTACTCTCCATGAAATAGCCCTTTCCAGTGTGACTGGAGATGTTCTATGTGGCTGGTTTCCCAGAATTAGCACCCTTCCACAGATAGGGGGCTGCTTTCAGGTGGCCTCTCACTTTGGGGTAAAGGAATGTGTTCTGGAATTTTCTGAACCTGAGCTTGAATTCTGAGCGTGACTTTCGGGAAGCCTTTCTGAGCTTCTCCTCCTCTGTGTAGAGCTGTGGCTGTCTTCTCCCTCTTCTGGAAGGATCAAAGTTAAGATGATCAGCATATTTCACATTTATGTCTACTCTCTTCGTTTTTTTCTCTAAACTTAGGCATCACTCTTCCCTTCACCGAAGCCAAGTTATCTCATTCTTTACTTTCACAGCATTCTAAGTGGTTTTGTTTGTGTGTAATGATGTTCTATGTTCATCTGCCCTGTGAGACTGTAGGCTTCACAATGATAATGGAATTTGTCTTCTTTGTTCGTACATACATATCAATCAGTTTTGAATCTTGCACAAATGTTGAGTGCATAATTAATGAAGGAACTTATAGTGTTTGGGTAAAAAATCATGAGGGCCAGGGCATGCCTGAACTTAGAATGGAGGAGCTGAGAAGAATGGGACCATCTCCAGTTTCGAGATCATCTTATCTGGACCAAAAGGAAATGAAACAATCCTATTTTATATTATTTTCAAAGTTTAAGAGTGGATAGACCATAGAATTGAAATTAAATGGGCCCTCCAACAAAGCCACTATGTCATCCAGATTAGTAACCAATTAAAAAAACTTCACTTCAATAAAGTTCTCTGAGTTGCCCGAGGATTTTGGTGTTTGTCACTGTTGGTTTGGGAGGTATTATTTTGTAAATCCTAAACTGCTGCATTGGATAATGGCCAGATACAGGGATTTCTAATATACCTCTAAAATAAAATAAATTATTTTATTCAAGTTTTGAAGATACTTGAGGTTTGTAAGTTTTGCTGTTTATTTCATAAAATGACTCTGTTTTAATTGCTCTGTCTTAAATTTCCTATTTTTGCTATTTTAAATGTGGAGTAGGTATCCTGGATTAGGATTCAGAACATGAGTTCTAGACCCATTTCTGCCGCCAATGAGTTTTCTCATTGTAGTTAAGATGCTTATCCTTTCTGAGCCTCAGTTTTATTTGTGTAGTAGACACAGTAACTTGTCTTATCATAACCTCTCCCCTTCTTCCAAAAAACACACCCAAGAACACACACTCTTATCATAAATGTGATAGTATATGATCAACTCAATAATACTTTGGGAAAATTGAATTTGCTTGCTGTGCATAAAGGTTATGGAAGAGTAGCATCTAGCTTCTTGGAATTTTTCACATCTAATATTCTTTTTCTATACTGATAAATAAGTGTTAATGATTTAAATTGAATGCAAATTTAGGTAAGCATTGCTGTTATTTTATATCAATACAGTCATGTGTGACACTGATTAATTTCTCTCTGACAGCAAAATAAAATGGTGATCAATGTTTCCCATTGATTTTTTCCTGCTGGGATATTTTGAGTGTACACTGATCAGAGCTGGTTTTTACTGCTGATCAGATTGTAGGAAGCACAATCTCAATAATTATTTTGTTTTGATGTGAGTTTCTTTTCGGATGTCCATGTTGATTTGCAGGCAGACTGTGAAGATGCACTCTTATGATAGAAAGAGACATGGTTAGATCAGAGAAAAACCTCTTACAGCAGGAATTATGAGCCAACACTGTGGTTCACCTTAATGTTCTTTCTTTACAGTGCCCCTTTCAAGATGTGCATAATTGATACTGCCATAAGCACTCTCCCATTCTTTTTGCACAGCTAAGAGAATAAGGCAGATTGGAATGAAGAATAAAGACCCACGATTGTACAACAAAATTAATTCTGTTGTATTTCATAAAATATTCCATTCATCAGAAGTGAATATTTTCATTGCAAATGAACTGAGACAGGCAGACAGGCCAAGCTAGTCCTTTATTTTGTTTTTCCCAGAAGGTTGACGCCAACAGATGGTAAAAACTCAACAAAGGTTTGACATGTGCCAATCAGTTCTTTCAATGACCATAAATTTTTTAAAGAAAACATATATATGCGTCACAAAGTAATCCTTTTGCTCTTGCAGTGTAATCTCCATAGGTACCTATCATTTTTAGAACACATATGTGTTATCACTCTGAGATATTTGCTTCCAGAGTGAAAATGTTTTCCCAGCCGCAGCCTCATTCCATGTCCTGGATAATTCTAATATTAGCCAGGAAGAATCTCAGGATTGAGTCCAATAAGGGTGCTCATGTGGTGGGTGCCATTTGAGATCCAACACACGACGTTAACCTTCAACAATGATCAGGAACCTCCATTGGAGGAGTCAGGCCCTTGTGTATACTTTACAGCAATTTTAAGAATTTTTTTAATGCTAGAAATGATAATGAGGACAATGATAGATTCTGCTGGTCGAGTACTTTCTGTCCTCACAAATTCCTGTGGGAAAGGTGTTAATGTATCCATTTTATGAAAGAGTAATCTGATGCTCAGAACACTTGAATAACTTGCTGGAGGTCACACAGTTGGTAAGTGATGGAGGCAGAATGTGAACTCAGCACTGTCTGATTGCCACTGTGTTCTCCCAGCTTTGCCCTGTGGCCTCTTATTTCCAGTTCCAGTGTCAGTTCAGTCAAGTCTTCTCAAACACCCACACATGTTGAATCCTTGTACTGAAAGCAGATGGTGCCATCAGCTTTTCATGTAGGGCTAGTGGTTCGTTTTCCAAGAAGCACAGAGAATTAATCCAGTAAGGGGAACTGGAGACGCTACTCAAATACTTGAGGTCCTGGGACAGTGCAATTTTTAGAATTATCTGGAGTGAGACCACTTCCCACCAAGTTAAACCTTCAGAATAGTGCCAAACTCAGAAGAGAAACACAGCAAGAAATGTCCTCTGCAGTGAGAGAGACTGGACAGAAGCAGGTAAAATAGCCAAGATGAAGTCAGGGTCTGCACATTGTCCCCAGCGTGCTGCGGTGCTTCCACTGCAGATAAAAAAGGAAAGGTGGGCTTCCATCAATGGATAATGATCAATTTAAAAAAATGCGCAAAGAGAAAAAGGAAGGAAGAAAACCCAAGAGAGAAGAAAATGGAAAGGAGCATGACACAGAGAAAGTGAGTGGATAGCTGTGTGAGAGAAGATAAGAGAAGGTGAGATACTTTGTATAACGAGTGACAACAGAGTGTCAAGTGACAACTATTCTAAGAGCAGAAAAGTAATCTAAGGGAAGAAATCGTTTCTGTGTTTAAGAGAAGAATTAGGAAAGAAAGAACAATTTAATTATTAGAAATAATATTGCTTCTTTTTATTATATTTACTAATTACCTGCACATGTGATATTTTGTTTAATCCTCACAACAGTTCTGTGCAGGAGGTTAGTGGATGCTTCCATCTCGGTTTTAGAAATGTAGGAATCTAGTGTCTGAGAGGCTAAGGGACTTGGCTGCTTTCTTGAATAAGCAGTGGAGCTGAAACAAGGAACTGTGCATTCTGGCCCCATCTAGTTCCCTTTCGCTGAAGACTGCTGGGCGTCATTGTGTGATGTTAAAGGTACATTTGCCATAGGGTGGCTTTGTCACATAGGCTTGGGGGCATTTAGTTACTGGACTAGTCTGGACTTCTTAATTTGAAATAGCCATAGGGATAAAAGTATGTAAAGAGTATAGCACTGAGTGTATTTCAAGTGTTGCGTTTTACTAACCTGAGCTGATTAAAGTGCATTCATTATGGAATAGGGGTCAATATTCCAACATTCCAAAGATATGACTTGGGCAGTCAAAGATGGTGGTGAGCTGGAAACTTGGGGTCAGTGGCCTTTGCAATAGAAGCAGAAAGCCAAATTAACTCACCTGATGCATATATGAAGGGAGTATGCACTACAGTACTGGGTCATCTGTTGTTCCTGTCTGCCTGGGATCTCTTTCCCTTCTCATCTTCTTTGTTATGAATATATTGGGTGGGACTGACCCATCCCCATTCCTCTACCCTCAAGCAACAGAACGTGGCATATTCCCCTCACTGGGCCAATCACTATCTCCCTTGGTTACTTTCTGCCAGAGTAGGTGGGAAAGATTTGATGCTTTCCACAGGTATTGATCAGGGGGATGTGGGTCTGGGGTTGCCAGCTGTTGTCTTGTTCACCTCATGGAGGGAGCCTGACAGAAAACTCAGAATAGCCAGAGCCCCTGGCCCTGCTGATTGAGCCTTTGGAAGGTAGAATCAGCTGCATCCTTGAACTTCCCACTTGAGGTAACAAAGAAATCTTCAGGTTGGTGTGAGGTGAGATTTGCTCACTCTGCAAGTCAGAGTTAGATACAAATACATGGTGTGTAGTGATAACAGCCAACATTTACTGAATGTACGCCATAGTATGAGGCATCCTTCTAAGAACTTTCATGCATTGATCATTTAATCCTCACAGCAGTCTTATGCAGTATATACCATTATTATTTCCATTTTACAGATGAAGAAACTAAGGCAGAGAAGTTAGATGACTTGCCCTTAGATCACAGAGATAGGAAGAGGAGGAGCTGGGATTTGAAACCAGGCAGTCTAGCTGTGCTCTATGAACTCTGTTCATTCTCTCGCTCTCCAGCTCTCTTTCTGTATGTCTCCTCATCTCTCTCCCTGCCACATATATATATATATATATTGTGTGTGTGTATATGTATGGGTTTCTATACATGTATGCACATTATCTTTATATATATACGTTTCTGTAATGTGAAAATTCTCAGTAAGAATAGAATTAATGTTGTAAGTTAGAAGATTAATGTTTGTTATGTGCATGGAAATGAGTATCTTAAATTTTATCCCAGTGTCATGGACAAGAATAGAAGTGACTACTAGAGCTTAAAAAGAAACTCTAGATCTATGAGTGTTTTGGAAAGGGTATAAATAGGAAAATTAAAATG
This sequence comes from Equus asinus, assembly GCF_041296235.1. Lineage (NCBI taxonomy): Eukaryota > Metazoa > Chordata > Mammalia > Perissodactyla > Equidae > Equus > Equus asinus. Next base: position 144,888,472 of record NC_091792.1, read on the forward strand.
AATGAATATAAATAATATTGAAGCATCCATATTAAATGACTTTAAGTCTCTGAAAAAGCAGCTAGTTAGCTGGCCAAATCTTTTTCAGAAGTGAAAAACAAAACAAAACAAAAACCTAGAAGCAGCTAAGTATAGGCACTAGAGCACATTTTATATGAATATTATTGAGGAAAAGATCAGAGTGGAGAAGAATCTCTGAAAGATATTTACTGGAAACTATCATATTTTGTGAGCCAGAACATTTAACCAAGCCAAGCACTGGGACCTTGCAAACTTAGAGATGTTATCATGCAGCTAGAAAACAAAAAACACTGTACTGGGGAAGTTGCAGCAGAATTTTCTAGATATTTCAGAAAAATCATCTCAAAGAGCCATCCAGTGCCTGGGCTTCTTTGATGAACCTGAGTCTATTTCGCAGGGATTCCCAACTCTGAGTTATAGTTAGTAAATCCTGTGTCAAGATGTACGTGGAGTTGAAAGAGTTAACTCTGTCACCATTGCCACTCATAGAGGCTGCCATAAAAAAGAAATTTGTTGTTTTAAAAAGTGTCGAGGTCCTATAACTTCCTATTGTATCATGCAAACAAATGCAAAAATATAGGTAAACACTTCTGAACAATCTCTTCTTGTCCTTTTAGAAAAAAATTATCTTTGAATCATGATTGTGTCTTAGGACAAGGGTAGGCCGATGGGACAAATTCAGCCCTGCACCTGTTGTTGTAGGGCTGGTATACTAAGAATGTTTTTAATATTTTAAAATCTTTGAAAAAATCAAAAGAATAATAATATTCAATGACATAAAAATTTTATGAAATTTAAGTTTCAGTGTCCATTAAAAAAATAAATTAGAATACAGCCACAGTCATTAATTTACATTTTGTCTGTGGGTTTTTGTGCTATGTCAGCAGAGTTCGATGATTGTGTATGACTCAAAAATCCTGAAATACTTACTATCTGGCCTTTTATAGAAACAATTCGCCAACCCTGTCTTAGGATAATAAAGCTATGATAGTGGCAAGCACTTGAAATCCTCATCCTAAAGGAGCAGTGTTATTGTCTAGAAACAAACAAACAAACAAATAGACAAATAAATCTGTGTGTGTATTTTAACCATCCTGCCTATTATATTGATATTGGTTTCTGTATTAAAATCATAAACCATGGTTGAATTAAAATATTGTGTTATTTTAGAAATACTTTTTGTGACAAATTTGTACAATTCTCTGACAAGTGATGTGGTTGGCTATCAATTTCATTATAACACAAAACACCCGTATTTTGTTTAATAATAGGAAGACTTTATGAAAACTGTGTCCTGTTGAAATATATAGTCTCATAAAGATAAAAAAGGAAAACATTTTGGTTTTGGAATGAGGTTTTCTTAAAATGTTTCAGTTAATTCTTGAAATGAACAAATTCATGAATTTCCTTCACCCCATCAATGGATTTGGTAAGACAAGTGGGATAAAAAATGCATGTCAGCTAGCAGGAAGATTACAATTCCTGTGCTCCATTGTACTGCAATATAGAAATTGCAGTTAGAATGCTATGGACATATGATAGGCCAAGAAAAGAATACTCAAAAAAGGGCAGAGTAACTCCACAACTTGTGGTTTACTGCAGAATGTTGTGCTTATGCTGTTTGTCTGTCTATAATTACTAACCAGCTTGTTTTCTTTATCTCTACATTCATGAATTCTATCCATGTATTTTATTTCTTTAACAATTCTTGAAGCATGTAATATATACAAAATGTATATCTAATTGTGCTTGTTGAAGCACAGTAATATAATTGTGTACCCACCTCTTATCTCTCAGTTACTTTCTCCTCTGTGTTCTTAAAAATATTTTTTCTTTTTTCTATTATAATCGCTTGTATATATGCATCCTATATGCCTCTGAAATACTTGAGTTTCTTCAAGGCATGATCCTTGACTCATTCTTCATTTTCTAGTACCTATGAATGTTCATTGTACCTAGGACATTGCCTTCGACAAAGTAATTACTCAAAAAAGCTTGCAGAATGAATGAGTGAATGTACTGCAAGCCCTCTGTGGAGAGAAATCTTTTGTTACCTGACTCTTTTTTACAGATACTAAGCTTAGGGGCATAGAGTAGGCAATTAGAAAATGTTGGAATTGAATGAAAAGCCCTGTTATTCCATTCAGGTACACTCCTGAATGTCTGTGTACAGGCCCTGTGCTGTCTTATGAGTTGTTTGGACATTCTCACCAAAGTACTAAATATAATATAGCAGTACCCTGTGAAGTTATTGAAGTGTTCAAGGCTATCTTATCCATTTCCTGAAGAACTCCACTTGCATATTCTGTAATTGTCGTATTCTTTCTCTCTCTTCCTGGCTCTTTCTGTTAGTCATGTCAAGTTGGTCTGCATTTTGCTGCTCTCATTACATGTTTGAAAATGTCCCTACTGCTCATGTCATTGGGTGCTTTAGCTCTGGGCTGGTCTTGTCTCTTTTCCACTCCCCTCCCCTCACCTTTTTAAACCCTTTCCTTGTCCTCCGTATGACACTTCTACACTTTTCGATTTGGCTTTACCAGCCATTAAGAACATTCTTTTTCCCAAGATGGCAGTTAACTTCAAACAAACCATGAAACATTTGACTTCCTCACCTCTACTTATCTTGGCTACTTTGCCAGTGCTTGCTGTGAGAGGCTATGTTTTGAAGTTCTAATTTCTAGCTTTCTAAATAGGAAAAGGGCCTGGAATATTACCCTGTTATGTTATCTTTACTGTTAGATTGTTACTCAAGAGCATGTTATTTTTCAAGGCCAGATAAATGAGTGAGGACAGAAAACTTAAGACTTGATTCAATTATAACAGACCTCATCCTGGTACAATAAACAATTTGATCAAATGCTTTCATCATAAACCACTTTTACCTGCTATATGAAGCAACTTCTTGAAATTCTCAGTTGAACATAAATAATTTTGAATTCAGAACTATGTAGAATTTATATTTTGTGAAAAATCTAGAGAATGTGATATCCAAGGATCTGGGTATTAGGATATCAGGTATTACTAGACATATCTATTATGTGCATAAAATTCATTAGTTAGCTAGTCAACTCCAACTGCAAGTAATATATAAATAGTTAAGTTAAATAATCAATATGCACTTTCATGTTGTAAACATAATTATTTGATATGGAGAAAGTATTATTTGGAGGATAATCTTGAAGATAGTCTTTTGGTAGATTAATACCATCAGAACATTTTGGTGCCTCTATAATGAAGTTCAGACTATTCTAAGGTTTTGGGTTTATACTAAAAGGTATGAGCTTTGACATCAGATAGATCAGGTTCAAATCCTGGCTGTCACTTATTAGCTGTTTTGTTTAACCCTTGGTTTCCTCATCTGTAAAATGGAAAATGAAATATCAGTCTCATAATGTTGATGGGAAGATTGAATGAAATATAATAGAAAGCCCTTGATGAAGTATCTGGAATATAGAAGCTGTTCAAGAAATGATAGTTATTATTAGTAGTAGGGTTTTACCCTTCCTGTCTCACAATAAATAGTAATAGCTGTTATTAAGTGTTAATTTAGTTTTCAAAAGGTGCTAATTGACAAGGTGAATCATATTTTATAAAAGTAATTGGTCTGATTTTATGAAGTATGAGGTAATATATAAGAAGATATTTTGCAGGATTTAGGGGCTTTTAACTTCCTTTTATGAGGATTTGAGTAACATCTATTTTGAAATAATATGAAAACAAAAATCCACCTTTTTGGATTAAAAAAATGTTTCTTACTATTGAGAAGTGGGTGTGAAACACTACTTTTATTGAGCACTAATTATGTGCCAGGGACTGTTCTAAGTACTTTACGGTCAACTAATTCTAAATCTTCCCAAGAACCCTACAAATTTTGTACAAAGACTATCTTTACTTACGATGAGAAAATTGAGGTACAGAGAGGACTAGAAATGGCAGAGCCTGGAGGAAGCCTCTGCTCTTTCTCTCTCAGCCCTGTACTTGTAACCATCATATAATGCTACCTTAATATTAGGGAGAGTTACACTTGGAGTAATGAGTCCCATATATAAGCAAGTATTACTTGTTAGAAATTTGTATTAGGTGAAGATACTTGCCAGATGGAAATTGCAGCATAGAATGTTTGGAAAAAGTAAATGCATCTCTGTGGAGCTCCAAAAATCTGCTATAAAAATATTTGTACTTTTAAAATGTAGGTCAAATTTGTAATGAGATAATGTGTGAGTAACCTCTAGTTAGAGCACATACATGGTGGACATTTTAGAAATTCTTAGTTGACTCTCAAGCAGATTTCTACATATTAGAGTTACTTTTAGAAAGTTATGAAGATATGAAGAATTATTTTGGGATCTGATTATCAGATAACTCATTTTATTGATGAATAATTTATCCCAACAAGTTTTCAAAGCTTTTTACTTTTTCAATATACATAGATTCTGCGAAGGGTTGTGCTTGCTTGTGATTGCTGTCAACTTCTAAGAGAGGGATTCCTAAAAAGGAGGGAAGTTCCAGTGGTCTCCGACAACACAGATATTGCTGCTGAAAAGGAGCCATCTTTAATTTACTGCTGGGCAAAATAAACAACGTTTTTGACAGCCAAAAGTTATAACCATACTTTGTTTTCAGATAATCTTAAGCTGATAGAAATGGACTCTTTTAAAAAAGGAGCCACCATAACGTTTTATGTACAACTGATGCTTATTTATCTCAGAGCTTATTTTTAAAAATCTCAATTCTGAACTTCTTACAGTTTGGATAGCCATTTATTTTAAGGACTCTTCAGAAAATTTCAAAACAATTGTTTGACCTATAGATATCATATGGTTCAATAATATGCATGAAAAGCTTTTAGGAGCACAGGGAGATGTTTCATAAAATTGATTAGCCATCTTGAAATCTTTGAAGAATAGCTAGATGGAAGCCATCACTCATGCAGAGGTAGGATCTATAGGCAGGAATTTCTGAGTACTTGTGAAGGAGAAAAGAGACATAGGGAGGTGGAATAAGATGACAAATCAAATTTCATCTCAACATAAGGAAGAATGTTCTCATGGTAAGGTCCAGTTGAAATGGAATGAGTTGATCGAAGAAATTGATGAGTGTTTTCAAAGAGATCAATTGACCATGTGTTAGGAATGGTATGGAAAGAATTTCTTTTGGGTTGCTGAGTTTGGATTAAATGATCTGTATGGACCTTTTTAATTACAATGATCTAAGAAAGTAAAATGATAGAATGTTCCAACTTTAAAATTGTTGAGGCTCACTGCCTTAGTTCATGAGCAATATAAGAATTAAAGAAAGAACAAACCTCAGAGCGCTTCCTAAAAGCTCCCAAGGACAGTTTCAGCGAAAAAAGAATTTTTGTAGTTATTTAAAAAATTTTATGAAACAAGTATTTGGAAGACGAAGGGAAATTTATGATTTCTTTCACATACTGGGTAGTAACAATTAATTTCAGAGCAGATGGATCTCTATTAAGAAAATATCTCAATGGTATCAGTTAGTGTGATTTGTTTGTAAGCGATAGAAACTGCTGGTGCATGACATAAGAAATAAAGGAATTTCTTGATCAGACAGGATAGCTCACAGAATCAAATAAAGTTCTAAGACATTGACTTTGGAAAGGACGTAAACCAAAGCCTCTATGAAGATCTGAGTATCAGGAGCTAACGTATAGTGTCTCCAGGATGCCAGCAGGGGGATGGATGCTGGCCATTTGAGATCTTTGTGTCATTCTGCTCAAGATTCAAATTCTGGTGAAAAGGTGTTCAGAAAATATAATTTTAAAGCCTGGCTTGGGTCATATGCCTGCTCTTGGCCTGGGAAAGAAAAACTCCTTAGTTAACAATTCCACCAACATATTATTCAGTGGTGGGGTTTGGGGAACAAGCTTCCAAAAGGACAATTGAGGTGCCATTCTTAGAAAGAGAAATGTAAGCCGGACAGAGGGAAACACAAATGTGTACCATAATGAGCCACTTTGATTTGAGACATGAAATATCAACTCCTCTCAGCCTTCTTCAACTGTGCCATCCTCCTTAAAATGCATGTTCTGGAAGAGCAGGGCACAATATAGAGGTGAATTGTTCTGCATTTAAAATGAAAGGCATTTGGAAATTCAGAGAACAGTTTGTGCAAGCAGTGAAAAGAAGAAATAGGGCAGCCAGACCAGTGTGGAATGTCTGGGCTCTGCAGAGGGCTGTAGCCAACTTGAAATTCCTCATGGAGCCCATGGTTGGTGGAGTTTTAGCACAGTCACGTCTGATATTGTGTTTTAACTTTCCTGTATTTACCATGCCTGGTCCTTCTCCATTGCCCTAAACCCGCCCTACATGTCTGCTATGCATAATGATCTTTTGTTCATGGCTCTTGGGAATGGTGAAGAATCAGTGTGGAGTGTGGTATGGTAATAACAGAAGAGGCCTCCACAAAAGCCTGAAGAGTTGTTGGGGAGCCATCTCTTGACCTGGAAACTAAACTGTCCTGAAATTCGTGAGAGTGGCAGGATGCAGGGTCGGGAGGGATAGTTACCACGTAATTTGAAGTGGAAATTTAGGGCATCTTGCTTGCGCAATAAGCCGTATGACAGCTCTTTATCCTACAGCTGTTCTTGTCCCATACCAGACTTGATTCTGTGCTCAGTGTTGGCTCACATTTTTCAAAAGCGAATGTACCTGTACAAGAGTATGAATATTCTCTCTTTTGCACAAAAGTCAGAGGAAGTGAATAACCTCACATATATTACAGTTTATTTCAGAAAAATTCCTCTAGAAGATTTAGAGATATCTGACTTCAGATTTTCGTAATGGTTGGGTTGCATCAAATGGACTTTAATACAAATAAATTATTGTCTAATTTAAATAATAGCTTGCAAGTTCTGACAAAATAATATTATTTATTAAGACTTCAGTTTTGATTTACTCATTCAAATACATCTTCCATATGAATGTAAATGCTAGGATATTTATCCATTTATATAGACTGAATAACTTTTAAATTTAATAAAACTCAATGTTGAGAGAATATACATTTCAAAGAAACAGAGCATTTTCTCTTCATCAAAACTGTTAGAGGCATATTGCCTTCTAAAGGATAATTTTAACGTAATTCAAGGAACTCAATTGTGTCCTTAAAAATGACTTTTTCCAGGCCGGCCCAGTGGCACAGCGGTTAAGTTTGCACGTTCAGCTTCTCAGTGGCAGAGGTTCTCACCAGGTCGGATCCTGGGTGTGGACATGGCACCGCTTGGCAAAAGCCATGCTGTGGTAGGCATCCCACATATAAAGTAGAGGAAGATGGGCATGGATGTTAGCTCAGGGCCAGTCTTCCTCAGCAAAAAGAGGAAGATTGGCCGTAGTTAGCTCAGGGCTAATCTTCCTCAAAAAAAAAAAAGACTTTTTCTTTTGCTTACTGTATCTTAAGTAACTGAACTATTTGAGTGAGAGGAACTCTAGAAAAATCATGTACAGCATTAAACATCGTGTAAGTAACATGAATAATAGAAATATGGGATATTCAAGAGTAATTTTGTTACTTTGATCAAGTATAATACGGGCAGAAAATTTTGTAGTCCGTTGGGAAGGTACAGAGGTTTTTTTTTTTAACCCTAAGGACCCAGAGACTAAAACTGTATTTACTTCCCTGTACACCTTTTTTTTTTTTTTTTTTTTTTTTGTGGAAGATCAACCTTGAGCTAACATCTGCTGCCAATCCTCCTCTTTTTGCTGAGGAAGACTGGCCCTGAGCTAAGATCTGTGCCCATCTTCCTCTACTTTATATGTGGGACGCCTACCACAGCATGGCTTGAGGTGCCTTGCCATGTCCGCAACCGGGATCCGAACTGGGGAACCCTGGGCCACCGAAGCAGAACATGCACTTAACACTGCGCCACCGGGCCAGCCCCAAATGTACACCTTTTTACCCTGGCCAGAGGGAAATGGTGGAGGTTCAGCACAGAACTTGATACTGATGGCTGAACGATCTTTAAAGTGATATCAACATTTAAAATATAGTCCAATGTGAATTCATAAAAGGGTTGTGTGATTATAGTGTTACATATTAGTAGATATAAAATGATGATAGACCAGCAGGTGACCAGAATACATAGAAGAAATTCATTAAGGAAGGAATTTCACTCTTAACTGGCTGAGATGAGAAGGTTCTCCAAGAGACCACACCCTCTCACCCTTGTCCAGGTGGGAGAGTCATGTAGCCCCAGGTACTATCAGTTCAGGAAGGGGCCTTAGGGATCACTACTATGGCAATAGCCCCAGTTTTACAATACGAGAGTTTGAGTGATTTTTCAAGACCACGGAAATAATTAGATTGACAGAAGGCCTGGCACCCTGGTCTCCTGCCTTTTCTTCATGTCACTTTCATGGGTTCCTCTTAGTTGCTGCTGGTCCAGGGGGTTTGAGGATAAAAAGAGTTTGCCCTCCACCTTCCACTCTCTGCAATATGAAAGCAAATAATCAAGTGGGATATTTCCTTTTCCACAGTACAGCAGAAGATGCAGGCCTTATTACCTGGAGTAAAGTATGGGAATTAGAAAATGCCTTTTCATCCTTAAATTTTGTATTTAATATTTTATGGCACTTAAGTGATAATGAATTATTTTTATCCTAATTCATTATATATGGAGTGCTTTTAACAAAATTTAATGTAATTCCACAAAATGACAGGCATAGGGAGAAAAATGTGCCTAGAGATAATTGGCCCAGGGCTGCCTGAAATAATTTAAGACATTCTTTTGGTAGAAATATTGATGGAATTTCTAAGAAAAGCCTATTCACTACCAATGGCAGATAATCAACTTTGGATTATTCAGGGTCCAAAAATCCAATTTGCAAAATTTTCTTTCTGTCTTTGCTCCATCTCAATTAAATGAATTTAAACGTGGGGTGAGAACTCATTTTGAACAACTTCTATGGAAGTATCATAATTTAATTATTTAATTATGCCTTTGGGCTGTGGGGGAGAAAGAGAAAAACCTATGGAAACCCTCAAAGTGGATGGTTGTTGATTTTTTGGTCTATTCGGTATTTTCACCCCTTGCTCTTGGTATTTATCTCAGCTTGTGCTTGCTTGAGCTTCCAAATCTTGCCCACAAAATGTCTGCACTTTGGGAGAAGATAAATCCACCTTCCTCCTAGATTAAGGCCATCAGTACATCCCAGGCTCTGACCACAGAGCTGTTTTCAGGGCCCTGGAAATAGTGAGCCCATAAAACATGTGCTGGGGTCTTCTGGGAAGAAGCTCCTTTGCTTTCATAAGAGAGTGACAAGGAACTTTCCATTCCTCCTTCCCATAATATTTCTCTTTCTTTTGGGGAACAGCAACTTTTACAGTATGCAATAAGGTGTTAAGTTAAAGCATTGTGATATGACAGATCTAGTTAGCTGCAAATTTACCAGCAGCCATGTTTTGTGATTTTTTTCAAAATATGTGTTTTTTTTCTGGAAATGTATGCTGAAGTAGAATAAAATGAGGGAAGTGTAAACACCATTATCTTGTGTTAAAGCTTTGAAAAATAGGACATTTCTTGGCATCGCTGAACACCTGGCTTTTCCCAGCAGGCTGTAGCATCCCGAACAGAGGGAAAGGTGAGGCAATTATCTCCTTTCCACTGCTTCTACTTTCAGGCTAAACTGTTGATGTACAATAATTGAGTCTTCCCAGGGTGTCTAAAGAAGAAAGGGCGTGTCATCAAGAAGTACAGCTGAATTCTTCGTATTCATCTCTCTGTAATTTAAAAAAAATTGTTATGAAATATGTAGTACATAAGTGATGTATAAAGATTACCAAAATGAAAATCCATGTATCCACATGCTGAGTTCAAAAGTAAAACATAGCAGGTAATTTAGGGGCCTTCTCTGTGCCCCTTGTTGATTTTACTACCACTAAACCCCCAAAGTAACCACTGCCCTGAATTTTGCCTTCCTTTTCTTTATAGTTTCACCACCTATGCTTGTACCTGAAAGCAAAGTACTTTTAGTTCTGCTTACATGGAGTTGAACTGTGTAAAGTTGTTATACTGTATGTATTAGTTTGTGACTCTTTTATATGCTAAATAGTATGTTTTTGAGGTCAGTCTATGCTGAAGCTGTTACCTATGGTTCATTCGTTTTCAGTCTTGAATAAAATAAGCATATCTCATTCCATTTATCATTGTATTTTTGATTGAAATTTGGTTTGCTTCTGGTCTTTTTATTACAAACAACAAAGATCATTCTCATGCATGTACCCTGATGCATATGTGCAAGTTTCTTTAGAGAAGAGTTACTAGGTTATAGGGTGTGAAAATGTTAAACTTAATTTGTAGTGCTAAAGTGTTTTCCAAAGTTTCTGCACCATTTTGCTCCCTTTCTCCACCCCAGTTGTTGAAAGCTTGGATTGATTCACATGGTCATGTGTGTTTAATACTGGACAGTGTTAAATTTTTGATGTGGTTAATAGTGATATAATGACAATGACCGTCTTTTTATTTTTGAAAGGCCATTTAAAATTTTCTATCGCCTTTTTGTAAGACTTTATTTCCCATATACCCCATGTCCCCGCACATGCAGAGCCTCACCCATTATCAACATCACTCAACAGAATGGTGCTTTTTTGTTTGGCTGAGGAAGATTCACCCTGAGCTAAAACCCATTGCCAATTCTCCGCTTCTTTTTGCTTCAGGAAGATTGTCCCTGAGCTAACATCTGTACCAGTATTCCTCTATTTTGTTTGTGGGCTGCTGCCACAGCATGGCTGGTGAGTGGTGTAGGTCTGCGCCCTGGATCTGACCCTGCGAACCTGGGCCACTGAAGCAGACTGTGCCAAACTTAGCTGCTAGGCCTTGGGGCCAGCCCTGGTGCCCTTTTTTTTTAACTAAGGACGAACCTACATTGATCCATAGTCACCCAACTTCCATGGTTTACATTGTGGTTCACTCTTGCTATTGTACATTCTATGGACTTGGACAAATGCGTAATAACATATATCCCTCACAATGTATCATACAGAATATTTTCGCTGCCCTAAAAATCCTCTGTGCTCTGCTTACCCATCTCTCACCCACCTCACCCTTGGCAGCCACTGGTCTCTTTACTGTCTCCATAGTTTTGCCTTTTCCAAAATGTCATATAGTTGGAATCATACGGGATATAGCCCTTTCAGATTGGCTTGTTTCACTTAGTAATATGCATTTAAGTTTCCTCCATGCCTTTTCATAGCTTGAAAGCTCAGTTCTTTTTAGCACTGAATAGTATTCCATTGTCTGGGTATGCCACAGTTTATCATTTTACCTACTGAAAGACATCTTGGTAGCTTCCAAAATTTGGCATTTATGTACAGAGCTGTTATAAACATCTCTATGTAGGTTTTTGTATGGATATAAGTTTTCAACTCCTTTGGGTAAACACCAACAAAGGTGATTGCCGGATCTTGTGGTAAGAGTATGTTTAATTACGTAAGAGACCGCCAAACTGTCTTTTGACATTTTGTCTTTTGTCATTTTGCATTCCCACCAGCCATGTATGAAAGTTCCTGTTGTTCCACATCCTTTTCAGCATTTGGTGTTAGCAGTGTTCCAGATTTTGGCCATTCAATAGGTTTGTAGTGCTATCTCATTGTTGTTTCAATTTGCATTTTCCTGATATATAGAGCTTATTTTAATATGCTTGTTTGCCATGTGTATGTCTTCTTTGGTGAAGTGTTTATTAAGGTCTTTGGCCCATTTTTTCATCAGTTTATTTGTTTTTTCACTGATGAGTTTTAAGTGTTCTTTGTATATTTTGGATAACAGTCCTCTATCAGATGTGTCTTTTGCAGGTACTTTCTCCTAACCTGTCATTTGGCTTCTAATTCTCTTGACATAGTCTTTTTTAGAGCAGATGCTTTAAATTTTAATGAAGTCCAGTTTATCAGTTCTTTCTTTCATAGATCACGTCTTTAGTATATTTTTAAAAGGCATCACTGTACCCAAGGTCCTCTAGGTTTTTTCCTATGTTATCTTCTAGGAGTTTTATAGTTTTACCTTTAGTCTACGATCCATTTTGAGTTCAATAATCCATTTTGACAAGTGTATTAGGTCTGTTTAGATTCACTCTTTTTTTTTTTTTTTTTTGCATGTGGGTGCCTACTTGTTCCAGCACCATTTGTTGAAGACACTATCTTTGCTTCATTGTTTTGCCTTTAATTTTCTGCCAAAGATTGGTGAACTATATGTATGGGGGTCTATTACAGGACTCTCTGTTCTGTTCCATTGATCTATTTGTCTATTCTTTCTCCCATATGGCACTGTCCTAAAGTCTGCTAATTAAGTCTTGAAGTTAGATAGTGTCATAATTTAACTTTGTTCTTTTCCTTGAATATTGTGTTGGCTATTCTGGGTCTTTTGTCCCTCTATGTAAATTTTAGAATCTGTTTTTCAATATCCATGCAAAAACTTGCTGGAATTTTGATTGGAATTACATTGACTCTATAGAGGGTCAAGTTGAGAGGGACTGACATCTTGAGCATATTGATTCTCCCATCCATGAACATAGAATATCCCTCCATTTGTTTAGTTCTTTGATTTCATTCATCAGTTTTGTAGTTTTTTTGTTATAGATCTTATACATATTTTATTAGATTTAAATTTAAGTATTTTACTTTCTTGTGTGCTACTGCAAATTGTATTATGTTTTTAATTTGAAACTCCACTTGTTCATTGTTGATATATAGGAAAGTAGATGATTTGTGTATATTAATCTTGTATACTGCAACCTTGCTGTGATCACTTATTAGTTCTAGGAGGTTTTTTGTCAGTTCTTTAGGATTATCTACATAGGTGATCATGTCATGTGCAAAGAGAGTTTTATGTCATTCTTCCCAATCTGCATATGTTTAATTTCATTTTCTTGCCTTATTTTGTTATCAAAGACTTCCAGTAAGATGTTAAAAAGGAATAGTGAGAGAGGGTGTCCTTGCCTTGTACCTGATTTTAGTGGGAAAGCTTTGAGTTTCTCACCATTAATTATGTTAGCTATAAGTTTTTTGTAGATAATCTTTATCTAGTTGAGAAAGTTCCTCTCTATTCCTAGTTTCCTGAGAGTTTTTGTCATGAATAGGTGTTAGATTTTGTTAAATTCTTTTTCTGCATCTATTGATATGATCATGTGATTTTTTTATTAGTGTTCTGATGTGATGCATTACATTAATTGATTTTCTAATCAATTGATTATTGAACAATAATTGTTGAACCAGCAATGATTGGTGAACTAGCCTTGTGTACCTGGGATAAATTCCACTTAGTCATGATGCATAATTATTTTTATACATTTTTGGATTTGATTTGCTAATATTTTGTTGAGGATATTTTTATCTATATTCATGAGAGATATTGATCTGTAGTTTTCTTTTCTTGCAATGTCTTTGTCTGATTTTGGTATTAGGGTAATGCTGGTCTCATAGAATGGGTTACGAAATATTCCCTATGCTTCTAACCTCTGAAAGATTATAGAAAATTGGTATAATTTCTTCATTAAATGTTTGGTAGAATTTACCAGTAAACCCATTTGGGCCTGGTGCTTTCTGTTTGGGAAGGTTATTAATTATTGATTCAATTTCTTTGACAGATATAGGCCTTTTCAGATCATTTGTTTCTTCTTATGGGTTATCTTTTTTTCACGTTAATTCTCAAATTTATCAGCTTAGTCAGATGTTAGTGTAACTAGACTTTTACCATCTCCACTATCTTTTCACTCTTTTTTAACTTTTATATAGTATAATTACTGTATTTATGGTTTACACTTTTGTGTCTTGTTTATGAAATCTCACTCTATTCTAAGGTCATAGTAGTATTTTCCTATAGTTTTTTTCTAAAAGTTTTAAAAATTTTGCTTTCATATTTACAAATTTGATTCTTCCAGAATTATTTTGGGTTGAGAGGGGTTTCAAATTTATCTTTTCCCTGTATGGCTTATTAATTGCCTCAGGACCATCTCCTCTCCTCCAGTCCACAAATCCTGCCCTGTCTTTTTGTAGTACGGGGTATGTCTCTGGGTTTGCTATGCCATTCTGTCCATCCTTCTGCCGGTGCCACAATATTTTAATGAACATACTTTATGAAAAAAAACCTTTAGTTATGGCAAAGTAAGTTTTCTCCTTTTTTCTTTCTCAAGTGTGTCTTGACTAGTCTTTTCCGTTTTCTTTTCCATATAAGTTTTAGAGAAATTTGTTAAGTTCCTTGGAAAATGCTATTGAGATTTATTGAATCTCCCTGTACATGAACATGGAATCTTCATTCACTTATTTAGATCCTCATTATCTTTCAACAAAGTTTTATTTTCTTCATTTAGGTTTATATATCTCTTGTTAGATTTACTTGTAGAAATTTTGTTGCTTTTCTTGCTAACCTAAAAGGTATCTTTCCTCAATATAGAAGTTTTCTGGCTTTGGCTGCTGTATAGAAATGAAATGTAGTTAAATTTTTTATTGATTTTTTTTATCATTACTTAAGAATTAATAAGAAATTTATTTATCTGTATATTCATGCATGCAGTCTATGCAGACAAATCATCTGCAAATAAGATTTCTCCAAATATTTTATTTTATTAGTTATTTTAGCACTGTTTAGTTTAGTTTAGTTTAGTTTATTGTCTCATTGCCCTGGCTAGGACCTCCATTACAAGACAGAATAGAAGTGGTGATACCTGGTGTTATCTTTTCCCTAGTCTTAAAAGGAATGATTTTAAGATGGCACATTTTACCATAATGGGGAATGTTCACTGTAGGCTTTTGTAGACATCACTTATCTTCAGAATGTCTCTTCTATTTTGATTATTAAACCTTTGTAATATAGTTTGAAATCAGGAAGTGTGACACTTTCAGCTTTGTTGTTCTTTCTCAAGATTATTTTGGCTATTTGGGGTCTTTTTTGGTTCCATACAAATTTTAGGATTGCTTTTCTATTTATGTGAAAATTGCCATTGGAATTTTAATTGGGATTCCATTGAATCTGTAGGCCATTTTGGGTGGTATGGATGTTTTAATATTAATTCTTCCCATCCATGAACACAGGATATCTTTCCATTTATTTGTGTCTTCTTTTACTTATCAATGAAAAGACGTTAATGAAATATTTTTTTCTTTGTCAATGTCTTGTAGTTTTCATTGTACAGGTCTTTCACCTCCTTGGTTAAATTTACATCTAAATATTTTGTTGTTTTTGAGCTATTGTAAGTAAGATTGTTTTAGTAATGTCTCTTTCAGATAGTTTATTGGCTTTTTTAAATTGAAGTATAATTGACATATAACATTATATTAGTTTCAGGTATACAACATAATGATTTGATATTTGTATACAATGCAAAATGATCACCACAATAAGTGTTGTTAACATCTATTATCATACATAGCGGTTACAGAATTTTTTTTTCTTGTGATGAATAGTGTATAGAAACACAACTGATTTTTGTATGTTGATTTTGTATCCTGCAACTTTACTGAATTCATCTATTCTAACAGTTTTTTAAATAAAGTCTTTAGGATTTTCTACATATAAGATTATGTCATTTGCAAGCAGAGACAATTTTACTTCTTCATTTCCAATTTGGATGCCTTTTATTTCTTTTTCTTGCTTAATTGTTCCAGCTGGGCCTTGCAGTACTATGTTGAATAGAAGTGACGAGAATGTGTATCTTTGCCTTATTGCTGATCTTAAAGGAAAGACTTTTAGCTTTTCCCCATGGAGGATGATGTTAGCTGTGGGTTTGCCTTTACTATGTTGAGGTCCATTCCTTCTCTACCTAATTTTTTGGAAGTTTTTATCATAAAAGGATGTTGAGTTTTGTCAAATGCTTTTTCTTCATCTATTGAGATGATCATATAGTTTTTATACTTAATTCTGTTAATGTGGTATATCATATTAATTGATTTTTGGTAGTCAAAACAGTATGACACCTGCATAAAAATAGGCCCATAGACCAATGGAACAGAATAGAAAGCCCGCAAATAAACCCACACATATATGGCCAACTAATATTTGTCAAGGATGTCAAGAACACACAATAGAGAAACAGTCTCTTCAATAAATGGTCTTATGAAAACTGGAAATCCACATGCAAAAGAATGAAACTGGATCCCTACTTTACACTACTCACAAAAATTATCTTGAAATAGATTAAAGATGTAAATGTAAGACTCAGAACCTTAAAACTCCCAGAAGAAAACACAGAGAAAAAGCTTCTTGATTTTGGTCTTGGCAGTGTTTTTTTGGATATGATGCCAAGAACATAGGCAGCACAAGCTAAATAATCAAGTGCAACTACATCAAACTAAAAAGCTTCTGCACAGCAAAGGAAAAAAACAATAAAATGAAAAGGCAACCTATGGAAAGAAAACATATTGGCAAATATAGATTTGATAAGGGGTAAATATCCAAAATATGTAAAGAACTCATGCAACTTAGTAGCAAAAAACCACAAATAATCTGATTAAAGATGGGCAAAGGACCTGAATAGACAATTTTGCAAAGAAAACATACAAATGGCCAACAGATATGTGAAAAGTGCTCAATATCATTAATCATCAGGGAAATGCAATTCAAAACTACAATAAGATATCACCTCACACCTGTTAAGATGGCTGTTATCAAAAAAGATAAGAGGTAGCAAATGTTGATGAGGATGTGGAGCAAAGGGAACCATTGCACACTGTGGGAATGTAATTTGCTACAGTCATTATGGAAAAGAGAATGGAGGTTCCTCAAAAAGTTAAAAATGGAATTACTATATAATCCAGAAATCCCATTCCTGGGTGTATATCCAAAGGAAGCACAATCAATGTCTAGAAGAGATATCTTCACTCCCATGCTCATTGCAGCATTATTCTCAATAGCTAAGATATGGAAACAAATCTAAGTGTCTGTTGACAGGTGAATGGATAAAGAAATTGTGGTATATATACAATGGAATATTATTCAGCCGTGAGAATGAAGGAAATCCTGCCATTTGCAACAGCATGGATGAACCTGGTGGGCATTATGCTAAGTGAAATATGAAAGAGAGAAAGACAAGCATTGTATGGTATCATTTATATGTGGACTCTTAAAAAAAAAAAAGCATATCTTACAGAAACAGACAGTAGAAAGGTGGTTGCTAGGGGCTGGAGGGCAGGGAACTGGGAGATGTTCATCAAAGGGTGCAAACTTTCAGCTATAAAATGAGTAAGTTCTGAGGATCTAATGTACATCATGGTGACTATAGTTAATAATATGTATGAAATTTCCTGAGAGTAGATCTTAGGAGTTCTCATCACACCCACAAAAAGAGTTAACTATGTGAGGTGATGAACGTGTTAATTAACTCGATCTTGGTATTCACTTCATAATGTAGATGTATATCAAATCATCATATTGTACACTTTAAATATATACACTTTTATTTGTTAATTATTCCTTATTGAAGCTGGGGAATAAAAGACACGTAGAAAAAAAGTCACTTCTATGCTAGGATTATTTTGTTGTTGCTTTTATGATCTTCTCAGTCATATGCTTGTTTTCAATTTTGTCAATTTCTACTCTGCATGCTTTCCTACTTTTTCATACTTTTGTTTAAGCTTTAGTCTGTTCTCATTCAAAATTCTTAAGTTGACACTGGGCTCATTAATTTTGAACTCTTCCCGACCTTTCTGTGTATGCCATGTTAACTGCATCCACCAAGTTTTGTTATCCTAGTATTAAATTTTAAATGTCATCTGTTTCCCTAATGAGTTCTATTTGGACCAACAAGTGATTTGTAGTATTCTAAATTTTCCAAATATATGTAGTTTTTCTAGTTGTTTTTTGTTATTGATTTCTATCCAGAATGAAAATTGAGTGTAAAACTTCCAAACAGCCAAAGAAAAAAAATGAAATGAGAAAAATAAAAAATATCTAAAAGAAAGCAATAAAGAGTAAAAAAAATAAAGAAAAGAAAATAAGGAAAAAGGACTAAGAGAAATCACAAATAATATAGAAACAAATCCTAATATCTCAGCAAAGTAGTTACCAAAATATTAACTAACATATTCCTCATCTTTTCTTATTGCTTTTCAAATCTCCCTTCTGGTATCATTTTTCTTCAGTCTTAAGTACATCTGTGATTGTTTTAGTATATGTTTATGGTAAACACTCTGTTTTGGCTTTTGTCTGAAATGTCACTGATTCACTTTTGGTTTTGGACAATAGAATTGAGTATATAATTTTATTTTGATTTTTTTTTTCACTTCTCAGTATTTGGAAGATATTATTTCATGCTGATTGTATGATTGTTTAGAAGTTAGTTATCATTCTAATTGCTGTCAAGCCCTAAGTGGTCTCTCTTTTCCTTTTTTTCCTGCTCTAAGATCTTGTCATTATCTTTAGTATTCCATAAATTCACTATATGTATCTAGGAATGGATTCCTTTTTACTTATATTGCTTTCAATTTACATGTCTTTCTAGAATTCATGATTCATGTCTTTCAAGTTTTGGAAATTTCTGTTATCCCTGAATATTATTGCTTCTCAATTCTCTCAATTATCTTTTTCTGGGAATTCACTTGTGTGTTTGTTAAATCTTCTTATTCTACCGTGGTATATCTTTTTCCCCCATATCTTTGTTTTTCTGTGCTTCAATTAGGGTGAATTCTTTGCAACTGTTTCCCATTTTACCAATTATGATATTCTAATCTGTTTAGTCATTTCATTGAGTATTAATTTCATTATATATTATTTATAGAAATTCTGTTATATTTTTTAAATATACTCACAATTTTAAAAAATGAGTCTCTTACTCCTGAATCATATTTTAAAATCTATTTTATTTTTAGCGCTATTAACATATATATTTCCCATCCTGTGGAGACAGTTCCAATAAGTGAAGCATTTGTGAGTCTGATTCTACCGTCTTCCCCCCGCCAACTCTCGTTAGTAGTGCTTTTTTTCTGGTTTTTAACTTAAAGCTGCTCATTTCACTTAAAACTTTATATATGGAAATTCTTTGAGGCCTGTGTTGAAGGAGTTTTCCCTAGAGAAAGGTTTCAGTTGTAATTTCAGACATCAGGGAGCACCACCACACCTAGAACAGTTTAAATTAAATCTTTGGCTTACTGCTCTTTTTATGACACAGTCGTGTAAATTTAGACTGAATCCATATGAGGTCCTGCTTGTGCTCATACATTCTCAGGAGGGTGTATTTATTTATTTTCCCTCAACCCAGTGAGAAATTCAAAACAAGCAAGTTCCTTGTTATCCTGTTTTGTGTGGCAAGACTATTTCTTCTTCAACTATGTGGTTCTGTATTTATTCAGAGGTTTCCTGTCCTCTGGACGTCTTTCAAAAAATCTTAAGTTTTCTGGAATTTGTCAGAAACCCTCAGGATGAAAGCAAACTTTGGTGCTTGATTTTCTACTAGTTTCTCCTTTAACTTTGTTTTTGGCCTGTCTGAAATTCTTCCTTTGTTTCAACTCATAGGTATGTTAGAAATTTTTTTCGATATTATATTAAGCATTATGATTATTTCTTCTATACTCTTAGACACTGAAGTCCCCCAAGAAGTATTTTTTAATTCCATTTCTTTTGCTTTGTTCCTAAGTCTCCTATGTTGCTTCCTTCTTATTTTTTTTTTTCTCACTAGTTGACTATGGGAGTTAAACACAGTTTTATGAATTTTTACTAAGAAGGAATTTGAGATGCACAAATTGTAACCATTTTTTTTCACAGTATACTTTAGATTTTATGAAGCACCTATTTAGTGTGAAATATTTAAGCACTGTGGACTTTATTTTGTGTTTTTAAATTTTATTGCTTATATATATTCATGTTATTGACCAATTGGATTATTACTGTAAGATATGGTCTTGTTCAATTTTTATGAGTGGATCCATAACACTTCCAAAATATTGCATGTAAAGAAGCAATAACACTACACACCAGTTTATTCAAATTCATTTCCATGGTAATTTATTTCCTATATTATTCAGTTCTGTATATGTTAAACATTTTTTTCTATTGTGCAAATGAACTCAAAAATTATTTTTAGATTGCTTCTGCCATCATTTATAGATTTTCAGTATTTACTTTAAATCGCAAATTCTTCAGCTCTTTTCAGCTAAAACATAAGCAGTCCTACTTGTTCACTCAGTTCTCATTATATGTAAATGATATCATTTATATAGTTAATTTAGAAGAATTAAATTTTCTTTCATTATTTATAGCAAAGCATTTTCTCCAATTTACAATTACTTCATTTTTAGTAGAGTCATTGAACTTTAGATTACTTGCAAATTTTTATTCATCCTTATTTTTCTTCTGCATGTAATGTTATTTTTAATATACGTGAACGCTACTTTACTAAAGCAGTCTTATTTCAGGAACCATTCTCTTAATTTCAATGAAGTCCTACAGCTTTTCTCTTATACTGGTTTGAATAAGTTCTTTTAAAGAAAATAACCTCTTCATTGACTAGTTCTATACTTTTTGTTGTTGTTGTTCTATTAATACATGAATATAGACGAATATACTAAGACCAAAATATCTGGGTAGGAAGAGTCCAGAAAGTATTTAAAGGATTTTAACTAGGATGGTAGACCTTTTATGGAAATATTCTGCTTGTCCAAATGTTTCTGGATTTTTACTCATTTGGTGTAGTCAGTATGAAATCACTGCATTGCTTTAGTTAACAAATCCATACTTATTTATTTATTTTTTTTTGGTAAGGAAGATTGTTGCTGAGCTAACATCTGTGCCAATCTTCCTCTGTTTTTTGTATTTGGGACACTGCCTCAGCATGGCTTGATGAGCAGCGTGTAGGTCCTCACTTGGGATCCAAACCCACCCACTCTGCGCTCCCGAAGCGGACTGCATGAATTTAACCACTACGCCACCCAGCCGGCCCACAAATCCGTACTTCTTGTATGCTTATGGTGGATTTTCCAAGTTGAATATTTCTGTTGGCACGCAAAATCCCCATATACCTCAGTCAAAAATGACAACGTAGATTTCAGCTGTACACAGACATTTAGGATAAGATCTGAATGAAATCTAATGGCTTATGAGATTCTATATGCTCTATCCCTCTATAGCTTTCTAGTCTTATCTCTTAACAATTTCCTTTTAACTTACTAGGTATCAGCCATGCTGGCCTTCTTTTGGAATCCGAAAAGGCCAATTTCATTCCCACTTTAGGTGCTTTGAATTTGCTATCTTCCCTCCTTAAAATTTACAGGATTGGCTCTTTCTTTTCATTCAGGTCTCATCTTAAATGTCACCTCCCTAAGAGGTCCCTGATTCCCCATTCTAAATTATCTGTCATGATCTTTCACATTTACCTGTTTTGTTTTCTTCACAGAACCTATAAATACCAGAAATTATCTTCTTGTTCTGGTTAAAATGTAGTTTCCGTGAAAGCAGAGCATTGTCTGTCTTATTAACTTCAATATTCCTGATACTGCACTATGTGCCTGGCACAGAGTAGGTACTCTTATGTTCACTAAGTCAATGAATGAGTCTAGATAATGGAATTCTCCTCAGTATAATATTATTGTTGTTATAATAATAATATGTAATATTTTATAGTCTTAGTTTTTAAAACATAGTCACACAATTTATGTCATTATCTTCAATCATGTGGGAACAATTCTGATTATCATAAGTATAATAAATAAATTTTACATGAAAGCAGCCTGATGATTGATCGGACTTCCAAGATATTTTACATAAACATAATGATGAGAAATTTCATGTTCCAGTATAGTTTGCTTCATTCTGTACAAATACCTTGGTTGGGAGTAAAAGTGATCTGTGAGGAAGCAGTTACCATGGTACAATTAGATTTTCAATAATGCAAGTGAAATTCCTTTGTAAAAGTTGAAACTAAATGTTATAGCTGTTTTTTCCAATTGCATATTTCTTATGTTTATTTCTAGAAACTATTTTGCTCATTTTTTATTTTTTTCCTCCTGAATGGGTAACATCCCTCAGTAGCACTTCATTAGGTAGGACGGAGCTTCTGGAAGCCACTTGGCCCTATACAAATATGTTTACCACTTAAGTAAAGTTCTGAAATGAAATATATGAAATAATCCAAGGGTGTGGTAAAGTTCGGGCACTATCAAAATTGCCTTCAAAAACTCCATTTTCTATTTGTTTTTCTTTTTGTAGGAAGGGGTATATCAGTTAGCTTTTGCTATATAATAAACCACTCACAATATCAGTGGCTTAAAACATCAATCGTTTGTTAGCTTGAAATACTGTGACTTGGCAATTTGGGTGGGGCCCAGCTGGGCAGTTCTTCTCCAGGCGTCTCCTGGGCTCACTTTCACAGCTGTGGTCAGCTAGAAGATTGGTTGGGGGCAGGTTGCCACTGGATCACATGTCAACAGATACTCACATATCTGGCTGTTGACTGCAATGATGGCTGCAACTGTGTCATGTGTCCCTAATATCTAGCAGGCTAGCCCAAGCTTCTTCACATGACAGCAGCAAGACAGGGCAAGCCCCAATGCAGAAGCACTCACCAAGTCTCTGCCTTGCTAATGTGTTTGCTAATGTGCTATTGACTGAAGTATATCACATGGCCAAGACCTGAAGCCAAGAGGTGAAGATATACATTCCATTTCTTACTGTAAGGAGCTGCAAAGTCACATTATAGAGGGATGTCCGTACAGGAGTGGGAGGAATTGGTGGTCAGCTTTTTGTGATTTCCTAGAAGAGGTTCCTAAAATCATCTTTTATAATCATAATATCACAAAGGCAAGAAATTTCAAAGTTTAATCACTGACTGTGTGCTTTCCTAACTTTTTAAGCTGAATTCCTAGCTAAGTTAGTAGTTCTCAATTTTGATATATTTAAGAAACATCTTTTATACCTGTTAATATGCAGATTCTAGCATCCTTCCTTTACCCCATTTTGATTCAGTATAGTTGGGGTGGGGTCCAAGAATTTTTTTTTTTATTTACCAATGAATCATGGTGTAGGAGGTCTAGAAGGACTGTATTTTTCTGAAGACAGAATAGAAATGGTATGCATACTTATGTTTGGACAAGAAGTATAAAGCAATCTGTTGAAAGCTTGCGTTTCTTTGAAATTCAGGTTTGATCTGAAAAAAATAGAATCATATAATTCATACTTTTCTTTAACCTCTAGCAAAACTCAAGTTAAACTCTCGTAAGTTAGATTTCTGTTTACCCATGTGATAAATTTTCTTTTCATGTAAATAAGCTTAAATAATATGAAAAAACTTGTAAAAGTGTATATTATGGAAGTGCAAAGTGTTGTTATAATTGATAATATACCCTCCATGAAGTCAGCTCGTGTATGAAATATTTGTCTAAAAAGTATCTTTCTCATTGATTTTGAACACTGTGGATTTAAGAAAAGGGAGACATGAAATAGGAAAATAGAAAATTAGATATTTTTTTCCAAGGGATGTAGGTACTATTTCAAAATAATAAATAAGGAAAATTATATTTAAGTTCCAACTTCTTGGTCAAGTATATTATTTATCTGAAAATCGTTGGATAGATATTTTAATAAAATACTTAGTACTGGTGATAATCTTGTATTTTACCTTGTAAATTTGATTTATATCTGCTGAATATAGCTAAACCATCTGCTAGGCACATAGTTTCTACCACTTTATAATCTACTTGTTGAGACAACACCATGAAAACTAGCACTTTACCATGGAGCAAAACGCTAGATGAATGCATGGTTAGAAAATAAGAGAAAGATTTGTGTGTAAAAACATGTGTTTTTGAGTAACATTATCAAGAGTCTGGGGTAACACGTTGAGCTGAGTACCCTGTGGCTCTATCTGTGGTTTGATTATCAGGTTGGGACTCTTGATTTGTTCTTAATAAAATCTCAGAGGAAGGAACTCTCTTACTTGTAATTACAGGAAATCGCAGGAAGACTTCTAGAGAATGGTTCTGCCTCTGGAGACTGACTAATTAAACAGTTTTATTATCATCTAATAAAAGACTCCCAGTATGCTGTTTGCCATTTCATTTTCTGAAAGCATAAGGAAAATTGAAAATATTATTTTGTGTGTGTTACGTCCTGTGAAGATAATATCAGTATGTCATATGTCTCTTGGTAAATGATATGTGTGGATGCCAGGTAGAAATCCTGATCAATTCATTTATAATCCTGATGCAAAGTCAATGACTATTTCACTGATTGTAGATTTTGATTCTAGAATAAGTTGAGGGCTTCTTCTCTCTCTTGTGTTTTATTTTGTAAACATGAGCTTCAGAACTGCATCTTGAGCTACTTTTTATTTCTAGATGCATATGTCAAACGTGCTTCCATTCAGGAAAATCATTGTAAAGATATGAATTATGAAAGATGTTATTAAGTGCTTTTATTATTTGTTAGCTAAGAAGTATTTGAGAGTCCAAGCCAGAAATATCAGTCTTCCCTATTTAAGTAAAATTCTCTCATTGTGGCATTTTAAAGTAAGAGGTTTAATAAATAAAGTTTAAAATTTTAAATTGAAATGTTCTAAGTAAGGAGTTTACTTATATAGAATATAAAGCAATGTGAGTAACTGCTGAAACTTTAAGTACCTATTTACTCATTCATTCATTCATCTACCTCATCATTACTGAACACCTATTGTGTGCTGGGTTATAGTGGGGCTATGATGATTCACAAGCAATGCTGAAATGAAGAGATTTCCGTAACCACATATTCCACTCTACATTTAATAGTTTATGCAGACCATGAAAACATTTCCATAATGTTTATTCTCATGTTTTCTAATTTCTCTGAAAGATCTCAAAATCCAATGGGAAATTAATTTCCATCCGCTATTTAAAGTTTAAAAATTCTCCTGCACAATTTCAACTGTAGGTAAAATTTTAAAATGGTTTTATTTCTTTTTTAATGAAATGGCTTTGTCTTCCTTTTTCCCAAGGAAATGTATTACCTTTATTTAATGTTACCTGGTGAAAAATTCAATGACCTTAAAAGTGTAATTCATGGAAATTAATCAGGCCTCAATGACACCTTCTGGAGGATGCTTATGTTTTACTTATAGTCAGAGAATAGAGCTGAAAGGGACCCTCAACCATATTGACTTTGAACTTGTGCTTCACAGGTTGGTCAAGACACACAAGACAACTGCTAAAAGGCCAGGTTATCCACTGGGTATCTGACCACTGAAACAACAATGGCTTCTAATAATGCTACACAGAAATGAAAGAATAGCAAGTTTTCCCAAACTAACAATGGCTAATATTGACGCCTGCATTTTATGATCAGGAGTTGTATATTAAGACTGTCTTTTCCTCAAATAGCAACATGGTCTTTGGAATGAATTACATAACGCAGCTGAAAATATATCTCAGTCTTTTCTCACAATGAATAAGCCTGATGTTCAGTTATCAGTGATAAAAATGGTTATCAGTTGAGTGACATTCAGTTAACAGTGACGATGATTTTGCCAACCTGGACTCTCAAAGTAGAATGGCTCTATAATGTGGAAATCAGCTATTTTCTGATGGGTTTGTTTGCATATGAAGAGTCATGTGGGTAGGACCCAAATTTAGATTAAAGAAACAGAAAAGCTTTAATGATCTTGAAACCAAGTGAAATGTCAGAGAAGTTAGAGAAATCCAATTATGATGCAAATATGAAATTATTGGCACAGGAAAATAAAGCATCTGAACCTTTCTAAGGCCCATTCCAATTCCAAAATTGCATTAGACTAAGATCATTACTTGACTTTATGAATTAAAATGGAAGAGACAGATAGCAGAATTAGTTTCCACTCTGATAGTGATCTGTTTCTCTTGATCAGCTGAATTCAGTGCCCGTAATTCTGATGGTTTCCTATGGCCTAAATGCTTTTCTGAATTTATAAGGATCCTGTTTGCTCATTTCCAAAACATGTTGACTGGCTGTAGATAAGTAAGTTCTGCATGGGGTCAACACATATAGGAAATCAAGGTTACAATGCTTTGTGTGTGTGTGTGTGTGTGTGTGTGTGTATGCATATTTTACAGTTTAGGGTCATTTAAAATGATTTCTTCTACTTTTATTGTTCATTCTATAGACATTCAACATGAACTATACAAGAGAATAGAAAAAATAAGTCCAAGGGGATATCTAATTTTTTATGATCATCTGATATTTTCTTAGCATATCTGCCTCCATTTTATTCTTTTAAACTTTCTAATCCATCCAAACTAATAGAGTGAAACAATTCATTACTTTTAATGGAAAGCCTCTTTTTTATTATCCAAAGGGCATTTAGTTAGCTACATCAGTCTTAAATATCTTGCCACTTTCCATCTGGGCATGGCTCCAGTATTTTAAGCTACTAAATATAATGAGCATTGAAGATTAAATCCTAGTTCACAGCGTCCTTAAAAGTGACCAAATCTCATATTGCACATCAAAAATGACTGCTTCCTAATTTTCTCTCTAAAATATGTAAATATCTCTCAGACCTTAGAAGTTTGAACAAAGGTCAGATTTTATAATTTTATGTGATATTTTGAAAATTAAACCTCTCTCCCTCTCTTTCCTCTTCTTGTCTCTCTCTCTCTCTCTCCCTCCCTCATACACGTGCACACACACACACCTCACACACACGTAAAGGCGATCACAGAAATAGGTTACTGTAAAATTCCTTTTTAAAATAAAAATCACTACATTATTTCCTCCAACTATATAGGTGTCTGAGATACTGTTGGTTTCCTTTATTTAATAAATATTTCTTACATATCTCACTGCCACAACATAAGATCCTGGATAAATAGCAGGAATAGAACGATATAGACCTGGCATTCACCAAACAATGTCTGTTGCAGGAGCTAGGCAATAGGCAGGTTAACAAACAAATATCGAAATATAAATGGAGGGAACTGTAGGGAAGAATAAAAGAAGGAGCGATTTTGTATTGTAAGACAGCTCTGAAGAAGTGAAATCAAAGTGAGGACCCAAGGAATCTACCTGTGGTGTGTGCTGTGTGGTGTGTTGTGAACTGTTGGTGGGGAGGGTGGAGACCTGCCTGTTTCCGTGAACTGAAAGAGGGTCCGTGTGGCTGAAGGCCAGCAATCAATGGAGAGAGCACTGATAGATGAAGCTTAAGTGGATAGATACTTCCAGAACACTCAAAGTGGCTGGGATTTTATTCTACGTGCAACAGGAAGCTATTGCCACGTTTTAGCTTCACCTAATATTAATGCACAGAAAACTAGATAGCTCCCTTTTATTTCCTGGAAAATCTCTATTTGAAACTTTGTGAAGAAATTTAGACATCTGGGGATGAAATTTGCATGGATTAGTTGTAGTTGAAAATAGGAGAGCATGTTATGGAGGAGATGTCATCAGCAGACTTTAAGACCTCTAAAAGTCTAAAACTCTTTAACTCAGCTTTTGAAAGTTCTTGTCTTTATTCTAAGCCTTTCTTTCTCTAGACATTTTACTTGATGGAGGAGGGGGTGGTTCTTTTATCTTTTCAGCTTCTTAATTTAGTTCTCTTCTTTTTGACTGTTTCCCTTACAAAGATGAGTTGTGTTATGGCTTAGTTGTTGAATTCCTAAAGTTTGTTCAAATGTCCATGGATATTCAGAATTATATTCAATGTTAGCTAGAAATAGTTAATTGCATGATGGATGTTTTGTATACCATCATACACATTATGTTCGGGTTCATTTTTGTAGTGCCTGTTCATCTGGCCATTTCATTGTAAATTCTTTTGAACCCACTGTTGGTTTCTGTTACAGTTGCCTTTTAAATGAGATCATAATTCTAGGTTTAGTTTTGGATGAGGGCAAAAATGTCCCATTGTTCCCACCAGCAATAGCTTTTATAGTAGAAACAGGTCAACCTCCAAAGGACCTGCCTGTGAGGTTCATCTACATTATTGAAATCAGGTCACCTGCCACAAAGATGAAACTGGACTTAAAATTTTCCTTGTAAATACAGTTAATATACAATTTGTTCATATGAAAAAACCTAATTAGTACCCAGAATTGAGGCGATATTTCTGAAGATCATACCAGCTGGTAGCCTAGATGGGACAGATAGTCCAGAGCTTTTTAATGGGGGAGGGGGAGATAATGTGTTGGCTTGGAAACATCTGAATAAAAGACCTTATGAACTCTGTTTTTCATTGAAAAGGTATTCTATAGTAATATTTCCACAAGCAGTACTTTCGTGAGAATGGAGACCAGCTTTATAAACATGATCATTTGCATCTAGCTTTTATCAAATGATGTAACATAGCAATTTTTTTTAGTCTCAATGTATACTTGTAGATGTCTGTCTGCAGAAAATAATTATCCTATATACATTAAAGCCAGAGGCCAGGGTTTTTTTCCCCCTTTCATCTTATTTAAAACCTCTGAGGGCTCCATCACTTAAAGAACTATGAGATCTTCAGTGATATTTAGTGATAATGGTACTGGTAACAATGATGGTGGTGGTGGTAATGATTTCACTAACAAAGATACCCAACTTATTATATCATTATGAAAGTTTTTAAATGTGTTACCACATTCATTTCTCACAACAATCCTTGTTGTTTTCTCCATTTTACATTATGACTCTCATTTTACGTTAGCATGTTTAATTCTCACAAATTTATTATTATCTCCATTTTACAAACAAGGAGATTGAGGCACAGATATGTAAAATAAACTGCCAAAGATCATATAGCTATATATTGGTAGTATATAGTTGGTACATACTATATATATATACACCAACCATGTAGTTGGTATATAGCTAGATTGTGCTTGACACAAGATTCAACAAGCAAATGGTTCTAGACTCTACATTCTTAAGCCAATGTACACTGTGATCATAGCATTCTTATGAGTGATTAAATGAGTTAATTACAGATGTAATATATATAATGTTTTATAGTTTACACAGAACTTTTGCTTATATTATCTGAGTCCCCAAAACTCTATAAAGTTGGTGAAAAATGGATTTGAGAAAGAGCACGTGTTTTGGCCAAAGTTGCACAAGTAACTCTTGTTAGAGCTGGGACTCCCTCCTCAGTCTTATGGCAACAAGTTCCATGTGAATTATAATTGTCTCTGCTGGAAGAGGACATTGTATCCTGTGGGATGGAACACTGAGACAGTCATTAAGGACACCATGTGCCTGGAGGAGACATTACTGTGCTCTTAGTTTGGAGGTAGTGCTGGAATTTGTGAAGTTTGGGTAATTGGAGCTTCAGTTCCCTCTCTTCTCCTTAGAGGTGTGGGAGCCTGAAAAGATCTCTCTCTACTCTTTTGTATTTCTTGGAGCTCAGTCAGCATCTTTGATGCCTAGAGAATATATCAGATTTTACCAAACTTTTAAGTTAATATTTCTGCTCAGTATCTCTTTGACTAGGGATCTATGGCATTTCATAGGGTCTTTGACTGGAAAAGATTAGATTAGAAAGATGTGAATTATAAACCTATGATTCCTAGTGCGGCCTTGAAAAGCTGTCTTATCTTCTCTGAGCCTTGCTTTCTTTACCTATGAAGAGAGAATAAAAATACTGACATAGAAGAATTTCTCTGGCTATTACATGAAATGATGTATTTAAAGCGCATAGCACTATGTCTGGCACATGAGAGGCACTCAATACATTTTGAGAATCATATTTAATTCAATGATGGCTCAGATCTAGGATATGAATGATTCTATCTTTACACAGAAACCAGTGAAAGTGATTCATGAAACTGTTTCAGGGAGTGTTTCTGTCTCTGCAATAATTTCTCATCAAGCAAAGGGTAAATGACAAGGGTCTGAAGGGAGCACTTCCCTCCTTCATTTATCGTTTACTGAATTTGATGGGAAAAGTTAAGCTGTAATGATATTTTTGACATTTTCAAAATGTAGCTCTTATTTATTTGAAGGGTTTTCATATGCAACAAAAATAATACATTCTCATTAGTCTGCCTGATTCTTTCCTCTCTTCTCTCCATTTACTCATGTTTATTTATGGTTTTGTACAAGTGATAACTGGATGTGTGTCCTCAAATTGCTATACTTGTGTAAAGTTTCAAAGTTTGTGACCACTGGGCAGGTTTCTTGAAAGTTTTTCTATAAGATGATGTTATGGACTGAATGTTTGTGTTCCTCCAAAGTGCATCTGTTGAACCCCTAACCCTGATGTGATGGTATTTGGAGATGGGAAGTAATTAGGTCATGAGGGTGGAGCCTTCATAGTGGGCTTAGTATCCTTATAAGAAGAGACTTTTGGAAGTTTGCTTCCTCTTTCTGCTCTCCACCATGTGAGGATACAGGGAGAAGATGATCACCTACAAACAAGAGGAGGGCTCTCACCAGACACTGGATCTGCTGGCACCTTCATCTTGGACTTCCCAGCCTCTAGAACTGTGAGAAATAAATATTTGTTGTTTAAGCCACCCAGTCTATGGTATTTTGTATAGCAGCCCAGTCTGACTAAGATAGACGACAACGATTTCTGATAGAGAGAAGAGTGATTCTATTTTACCCTGCTATTTGTCTAGGTCTTGTAAAAATTATTAAATAGCATTTTTTCTGTTAATATTTATTTTGTAGCAGGAAAATCTATGGCAATGTGTAATTTGTGTTTTTAACACTATTTGTTCTTTTTACAGTGTGTTCTTTCCCCATTTCAACCAGATAACTTAGGTTTTCACCATGGGGATTTTTCAGGGCAGAAAATAGATCTGCTTGAAGCTGGGTACCCTTGCTTTCTTCTGTAAAGACTTACATTTGTTGTAGAGATAATGTGAGTTGTTCTAAAAGGGGGAATAGAGAGAAGGGAAAGAATTTTCTTTTTCTTCTGGATTGGAAGAACTCAGACTTTTTAAAAGGTTCTATGAGTATCAGGAATATTTGAAGATTATTGCAGCATCAGGAGAGGTGGTGAGATAAGACATCAGAGGGTGTAGCCTCTTGGGGCACCTGGTGATGCTGGATCCAGGCACAGGATCCTATCCCAAGATTGGTGCAAATTCCTGGGCCTAGACATAGAAATCCTATATCCCAAGCATGACACAGAAGCACCAGAGCTTCTGGTTGAGAAGGGGCTTACGCTGGTGGAGTCAATGAGTGAACCAATGATTCGGACCAATGGCCTTACTGAAGGGGATGGTGGATACTCAATTCTTTAGCATTATGTAAGATCCTGAGATCTTTGTATGATCTTTTATGATCTGGTGGTTGATTTTCCATCACAAGATGTGATAGTAGCACAGACTTGGATTTGCCTTGATTTAAGCAAATAAAGAAACTGACATTTTTAGCAATTTGGATTTGTGGGCCGAGATTAATTTCACTACAGTTTCTTATGTGATCAAGTACCATGTTTACATAAACAGCACTTATGGATTCTAATATTTAATAACAAGCCCAGCCTTTTGACAGCTGACAGCTCATGGTGTTGTCTTTCAATGTTGTTTAATTTTTCATTGTTTGTCATGTTTTCTGAGCTGGGATGTGAGTCCCTTGAGTACAGAGATCTTGAATTTATTTTCTTTTTTGCATCTTCTAAAATATCTGGGATATCACTTTAGATATCTGAGCTTGATTCTCACCCTTATGTTTGTCCTGGAGAGTGTTATAAAAAAGAAGAATTTATCATTAATACAGTGCTTATTTCCTGAACTCTCAGAAGACTTGATCAGTTAACAGTACTCATCTTGAGAGGAAAAATTAAGAAACAAAGGATGGGCATAATCTAAAGTAAAGTAGGCTCTTTCTCTAGAACTACATGCATTCTTTTGTTCTTTTTTTTTTTCCTGAGAAAAAGAAGGGCTAAGAATGATTTTAAATAGGTACAGCTGCATAGCATCTATGCCAAGCATAGCTAGCAAGAAGGCCTGGATTTTGTTCTTGTGAATGTACCAATTTGTCTGGTCCATGGGATACCTCGGGGTATTTCTTTTATTGAGCCAAACAGTGTACATTTACCCAGCACACCACTGCTTGCAAGCATTTCAGCCTAACTTTGTTCTATGATGATTACTTAACTGAAAAACTGATATAACAAACATGAAGAGTATTTGTGGATATTGAGAATTTCTGGACAATTTCAACTATTAATTGCCATTTGATTGCATTTGCAAGCATGACAAGGGTTCTCCCTGAAGCCTGCTTTTGTTGGTGGAAACACTTTCACAGCTGTCTTGGAACACCCTTAAGTGTGCCTGTTTCAAAGTCCCCAAGCATCATGCTGGTTGTGTCCTTATCTGGCCATGTCACACACTCCTTTTCTGGGTCAAATCCTGCATTCTACTTTTATTCAGTCTTACAGGAAGGAAAAGAAAAACCATACTGGTCATACCTGTCCCCAAAGCTGTTTTCCTCTCTTCTTTCTGCAGTGTTCCTTTTTGGAACCCAGTGGGCAAGTACCAGAAGCTCCTGTCCCCATGAGTGAAAGGCCCTGTGAATCCTGCCCACTTCTGAGTTTTGCTGCAGGTTTTCTTACACAGGTTCTAAAGCAGGATCAGGGGAAGACAGGTTCTATTGAAAACACCTGGGTGGCTTTCTATTCTTACCCATTTCATTCATTAGTTTAGAAGCTTTCTTTAAAATGTGAACTGTACTTTAATTAAAGTCTAAAAAATTCCTCCGCTATTCCACCCAAATCCTTATAAAGTACCATGTACCCTATGGTGAGTAGTAGGTGGTAGGATTCATGGAACAATCAGATGCTGGGTTTTACTTTTGTCCTTCTTTCAGTAACTTTGGAAACTGAGGCAGCTTAGCTACATAGGATTAAATAGCATGTTGGAGCTTAGATTTTTAAAATACAGTCGTGCACCACATAATGATGTTTCGGTCACTGATGGACCGCATATATGACAGTGGTCCCGTAAGATTAGTACCATAGAGCCTAGGTGTGTACTAGGCTATACCATGTAGGTTTGTGGAAATACATGCTATGATGTTCGCACAACGACAAAATCACCCCAGGATGCATTTCTCAGAATGTGTCCCTGTTGTTAAGTGACGCATGGCTGTATTATAAATCTGAAATTGTTGCTGTTCATTAAGGAATTTCAAGTTCTCACATTCTGTTACTTTTGTCCCCGTATTTTCAAGTCAGGGGGCTCAAGTATGTAAAAAATATCTGTCTCTGCTTAATATCAGTGGGGCTAATCCTTCCTCCTCCCGATTCCCCTGCCCTGCCCCATACCTTAAGAGCAAAGGGGGAATGGAATATTTTGGGACTAGCATAAAGTATTTTATGTTAATTCTATGGTTCGTGTTAGAAAATGGCAAAACCTTTGTTTCCCTTTCTCATTTTCTCACGATCACAGCTTTCTGAATTTGTTCACCTCACTCAGACTCTAACTCACTCGAGAATTTCTTGTTTCTTTGGTGTTTGAAATATAATGGAATCCATTCACTCTTTTCTGGGAATACACTGGTCTAGCTATTAGCCAATCATCTTCAATAACAGTTCTTCCTTCTTGTCCACAGTTTGTAGGTACCAGGGAGAATTCTGATTTGTATGAGGTTTGGGAGAAGAGAAGGTGGGAGAGTTGGGGAAAAAAGTAGATAAGGGTTTAGAGGAGATAGCAGACTCCTAGACTCCTGCTTGTAACTTATAGCTTTGCAATTTTGTACAGTTTAATCTCTGTGCACCACTGTCCTCATTTATGAAATTGAGGATTCTGTGTTTTATGCACTTTATAGGATGACATAAGACACGTGATGTACATTTCGCCTTAAATAAACGGTAGTTTTATTTTATTTTTTCTCTTATCTTCATCCTCCTTTCCCAAAAGGCTTTGCCTGTCTATGTTCCACAGTCTTCTTTGGTGCTACACCCCTCAGGGTTACTCTTCATGGTGTCTCTGTCCATTCGGTCCTCAAAGCCTGGTCCTCCCCAGTGAGCTGTCTAAATGGAGGCTCTGGAGTGGTCTGTTGAATTGTAAAATGTGCTACCATCTACTTTACCTTGAAAAAAGGGCGCAAGTTCTAAGCATAGTAGGCAGTTACATGGTCTGCATGATGCTTTCATTATGCCTCACTTCTCTCCTGGAAACCATCTCTAAACAGGCAAGCCCTGGGTCTCATTAATTCCCTGTCAAATTCTAAAAGCCTAAGACAGTGTCTGACCCATTGAGGTGCTCTACAAATTAAACTCATGACTGAAGGTACAGATCGTTAAAGAAGCATTCAGAGAAATAGTATATAAAGTGAAATAACTAAGCAGGAATGAAAACTTCTGTGGTTTAAGTAAGTAACTAAACTGAAGACACTATAAATCTATTAGGGAGATAGCACGTAACACCATGAGTTTCTTGTATCTGTGGTACACAAGATGAATGTCCAGGGGTGCATGAAGAAGCCTGGGAAGGTCAGAGCCCTAAATTTAAAATGTGTTAGGTGAACCCACGCTTTCTTATCCGGAGGGACTTATTCTGGACCCAACTGCTCCACTGAGGAAACATATTTCTCAAAATCTTTGAGCTGTGAAACCCAGCTTGGTGTGTCAGGAATTTTCTGCTTAGAGAGAGTTTCTTCTCGAAGCAGCTCTTCCCTTGAGAAGTTCTAGCAGGGCTTTTGGGATCCTCTGTTCTTCTAGGATAGAGTGCAGCTCAGGCCAGGGAGTCACCCCCAAAATGACAGATTTGGAGCTAATGGAATCATGTTCATGAAAGAGAACAGAATCTAGAGGGAATTCCAAAACTTGGCTATTTTCATTAAAATGGACCTTACAGATCGTTCAAGGCTAGTCATCCATTTCACATATTAACTATCTGTGACCTAGGGAAGGTGAATGACGAAGGCAAATTTTGTTCCATGTTGGAGGGTGACAACATCAAAACTATACCTCAGACCCTGATTATCATTCCTTCTACCACATGATGTGTATATGCCAAAAATATACATTC
This sequence comes from Equus asinus, assembly GCF_041296235.1. Lineage (NCBI taxonomy): Eukaryota > Metazoa > Chordata > Mammalia > Perissodactyla > Equidae > Equus > Equus asinus. Next base: position 144,923,326 of record NC_091792.1, read on the forward strand.
TAGGTGAGATAATTTTCATTGTGATTAAATATATGTTGACTTTACTACGATTTTGATTTATTTATTTTTATCTTACAAAAACATTTTACACAATCATGTTCAATCTAAACCTGGCTTTCAGAGCAATATAATATTTTGTTCCTCCAGTTTTATTCTTAAACTTTATGTAAAGTTCTGCATGCAGATAACTTAGTTATAAAAGCCATGTTTAGGCAAGTCTCCAATTTGCTGTATTTGCCCTTGATTAAAGGTGCACCAGGAGCCAATTTTCATTTCAATGAGCAGCTCATGGATGCAATTAGTTGTAAGTGTAATGAGGATTAGAAAGGTCAGAAATTTTGTCCCATTAAGCGGATGACTGAATAGTGGAAAATTTTAACCCCAATTGGCCAATGTAGGAAAATTGTCACAAATATAGTAATGATATGATACATTATTTAATGTTCTCCTCAACCTGGAGCCATGGTTTATTAACATACTTTCTGAGAACCTTTTATATATTTTTAAAACTTGTAAGAATAAGTTGTTGATGAATTAGTAACCATCAGCTTGTGTAAATTATATAGGTGATCTTAATATAATTCATTGATATGCAAGGCAAGCCGCCTTAGAATTAGTGACCCCTATCCTTCTCATGGACTCACATATCAGATGGCCACATACCAACCTATAAGCTATAAAGTAAGTCTAACTTTTATGGAGATGTGTAAGTTATCAGTTTCAGGACAAACATTAGTCTTTTAATGTCTAAAGGTTCCTATTCCTCTCTGTAGAAAAATGCTTTAGCTCTATGTATTTGATACTTCTCATGTGTTTTTCCTTTCAGCTTCCAATTCTGATTTAAAAAAAACAATTATTGTTTAATGTCTATCTAACCCATTAGGTCATGAGCTTTAAGAAGGAAGGTACCATTGGGCATTTATTCATGGTTGTGTCTCCAGTGCTAAGTAGAATACCTGAGATATGACAGGTAGTCAGTACATATTTATTGAGTGAATATAACTAAAATAAATAGTAACTGATCATCAGTTACATGTGTTACAGAAGATTCTTCTACATAAAAGTACTTGGTGCTGGCCCTGGGGGCAAATTTTAAGTACAGTTTTCTGACTTTCCTGAACTTCTGAGTACATAAGTAACATTGATCTGATAACTTATCGCTATTGAAAGATTCTGATAAATACAAAATTACAGCTGACAAACCATAAGAACACAGAAGTTTTCTTCAGGTGAGTAGTATATAAAGTACTGTGGGAGGTGTTGTTTTGTGCTGAATAAAGCTGAAAAAGTCACACTTTACACTCTGTGATGTTTCGCGATACAATACACATATTTTGTTTTGCCACTCTGACTTTTGTGGGGCCCTGCCTAAGAAAATGTTCACCTGCAGCCTCTGTTGCAGCTTCCTCTGGAAGAGGTCCAGAGTGTAATGTTTTGGTAACATTTAAGCATAAGAAAAGCAGGAACAAAACCTCTTCTGCCATGTTCTTTTCGTGGCCAATTCTGGCATTTGTCTCCTGTTCTGTATATAAGAAGAAAACCAATGTGCAACGTACAGCTTGATGTATCTATTAAAAAAGGAAAATCTCCTAGAAGGAAAGCAACTCCATTAATAACCTACATTCCCAACATGTTCATTAATTCATGCTTAATTATTAATGCTATTTCCACCAGTTATGGCCTTAACATGTGCCACGCTCTACCGTATGCCCTTTATATGTATTGAGCATAAGCTCAAAGTGTCCTAGGAGTGGTGATATCACCATTATTTTATAGGTGAATGTTCAAGAAGGTGAATCATTAGCTAGTAAACAGTAGAGTTGGAATTCAAACCCACGTCTCTCAGACACCAAGTCCATATCTTGGTGGTTGGGTTGGGATGCATGTGCTAACTGGCCAGGGCTCAGGATGAGAGTGGCTGGAAGGAGGAATTTTTCTGTTTCCCACATTCCTCAAAAAATCCTCCACAGAAGAAGAAGCTTTGTGTGGAAGATAATAGAGAGATGTTACAGATGAAGATTTCTTAAAGAGTGAGACTACAGGATATAGGGTAAAAAACCTTGGACCCCAGTTGGGTAAACCACAGATCTAGATATAGTGCCACCAACTTTTGTTTTTTTACAACTTTATTGAGGTATAACTTATCTACCATAAAATTCACCTTCTTTAAGTATATAATTCAAATGTTTCTTAATAGGTTTCTAGAGCAAGGCAGCCATTACCACAAGTGGAGGCTCAAAAGGCTCCTTCCTCTCCTTCCTGAGCCCACCATAATGGGGGCGCGGGGGTGGGGGGGGTTCCTCCAAGTGAGATTTTAATCTCTACCACTTAAGCCAGTGAAAGAATATTTTTACTTTGTGCTTTTTTTCTTCTCCATTAAATTATATTTATTCCTCTGTTTTCAGGTAAAAATTCCAAATCTGTTCTTAACTTTCTATATTTTAGGTTTCAAAATATCCTTTTTTGTGCAGGAATGGGGTTAGAATGGGCAATCATGAAATGATACGTTTAAGAAAGTAGGTGCGAATGTGGTGAGTGATGAAGTCTTTATCAAGTCACAAAATTCTATAATTTAGCTTCCTTTCTTATAAAACCTGGGTGGTTTTACATATGTTGTTATGAGGACATGAAAATAAATTTTAAAAATATTTAGAATCATAGGTTTGTAAAGTAGCAGGTGTCTAAAATGATCTCGTATCTATTTTTTGGGTGGGTGAAATATTATTCCTCAAAGTAGGAAACTGTTGAAGTTTAGAGGATCTAAATTTATTCATTTACTTTTTCATCAATTATTTGTTAAGTGACTTCTACATCCAAGTCACAGGGTTAGGGGTTAGTGAGAACTTTCAAAAAACAAACCCCCACTCCTGTTAGCTGAACTGGCCTGGCTCTAACAGTAAACTCATGGTGTTCACTCATTGAATATATGCAATTTCACGTAACACGTGCAGCACGCAGGTCACTGTGTAATCATGAGGGAGCGAGATCAAAATATGACCACTCCATAATTCTGTGAGATCACAGATAAAACAAAGGCATAGCCAAAACCACAAAAATGACCAGGTTGTGCCTCTCTCCCAGCTAACCTGAGTGACCACTGCTGCTTTATCAATGATAGCTTTAGCTTCCTGTTGCCATTCTTGCCTCCTAAATAAAAACTATTAACGTATCCAATCATAGAATGGCCATTACTTTCTAAGAGCACCCAATACAGAGCAAAATCACATTTTCTTGACCCTTCCAGAAAAGCAGCTAACACACACCCAAATCTATAACAATACCCTCTTAATACCACCTACTGTAACGCCCACACCCACAGTTCCACATGGTTGCTGTCTCCCTTGTAGCAATGAACCGATGAGCTTGACTTTGCTTCACCATGGATCTGTCCCTGATGGCCTTGGGCTAGAGGGAGTCTCCGTTAGTGTTGAAGGTAAAACGGATGTTGTCTCAGCTCAGACTGAGCTTTTGTTCTTCTCAAACAGAAAAACAGACATTAATAACACAATTTACTAGTTAGCGGATAACTGCAATGAAGTTAGTGGCTTTGCAGAAAGGAATTGGGCTGTGAATATATGCAGCGGGAATCTGGAAGCTTCACTGAGGAAATGTCTCTTGAGCTGAGCGGTGGAAAGGATAATAAGGGAGGATGTGAAGGGCCCAGGGGAAGGACCTGAGACTGGAGAAAGTGTGGCGCTCTGGGGAACCTGAGAGAAGACCAGTAGAATAGAGGGCAGGGAAGGGTGAGGGGAGCTGAGGTAGGTTTTAGAGGTTCTGGATATGGAATATTTTGGCCTTCTTTCCACAGAGCACAAGAAAACCATTGAAGGGTCTTAAGGAGGATAATGGTGTTATCATATCACAGTGCATTGTGCACAGATTTTAGCTGTTGTGTGAAGGTGTCTGTGAGGATTCGCAGTGGATGCAGGGAAGCTGGTTAGGAAGCTTATTCAGGTAAAAATTAATGAAGGCATGGATTACAACAGAGGAGGCAGAAGTGGATAGACTTAGACCTGTTGTGGATATCTTTTATTGTTAAACTAATAGGATTGGGTAACTGATTGGGAGTATGATAACGTGAGGGACAGGGAGGCATTTTGGCTTGGGCAACTAAAGAGATGCTACATTTACCGACTTCACTAATGTCATAAAACTACTAAATAGTGGAGCTAAAACACATCTTCTATCTTCTGGAGCAAGCCTTTCTTACTTTTATGTTCAACCCTTGTTTGCATTATAAAATGAAGTACAAGGGAAGACACGCAGCTAGGAGTGTTTCAGAAGAATAGGTTCAGGGACTGGCATGCAGCAAGAGGAGACCCTATCTTGAAACATAGCATCATGTTGCTGTAATAGTTGGTCATTTTTAAAGCTCTTTTTAAATTCTGAGATCAATCATTTTAAAGCCAACTCTCTCATATTCTCCTAAACAGGAAAGGGTGTTTTCTGGGAGGGGGTGTGGGAGTGCGGGTGAGGGGTTGGGGAGAGGAGCATGAGGTTGAGGAAATATGTTTGTATAAGCAAAAACCATCTTTCTCTTAGATTTCATTAGAACTGGGTCTCTATTTTTTTTGTTGGCTGTCCTTCCATCCATTCACTATTATCTTCATTCAAAAACATTTTCAGAGTGATTAATTCCCATGTCTTCTGCTAGACGTTGAAGATAAATAACAATGAGTAATTGTTATATAATGTGGAGGAGTCAGGAAACATGGTTTTAGTCTCAGCTCTGTTTCTATTTTTATGTATATTTCTTTAAATAATTTATTCTTTTTTTACCTTTCTTATCAGCAATATGGGAGTAAAAAATACATATCTTGATTATCTCATAGGCACCAACCTTTATTCAGGAAAGCAAAACCAAAAAAACTGTCCCCCAAACTGATGGGCAGCATTAGGGAGGAAATGATATACTTTGAGTTTTAGTTTCTTATAAAATGGGAGTAATATTCCTACTTGCCTAAGGTTTTCAGGATAAACAGATGAGATAAGACGTGTAAAACTGTATAAAATACTAAACATACTAAATAACAAATACTAATCATACTACATATTAAAACACTAACAAACTAAAATATTCATTTATTATTGAAGAAAGTTACAGATTTTAGCATTTTTGATACAGTGAACAAATACTATAATTTTGATTTGCAAGCCAAATAGATGTCCTTAGGTCTTTGTAACATGGGATTAAGAGGAATTAGAGTAATATTAACTCCCACTTTCACTCAACGTTCTCTATCCCATGAAAAACTTCAGGACCACAGCCTCTTCTGTGCCTTACCTGCCCCATCTAAACTAATTTTTCTCTAATTATCTTATTTCCCTATCCTTTTCCTCTCACTTTTTTTTTGATGATTTTCTTTCTGATGATTTTTTTGATGATTTTTCTCTGTATAGCTCTTAAGAGTGGTATCTTATTGCAGCTGTCTCTAAAAAGTGCTGCTTCCTGGCCCAGCATCTATGTCCTGGTGTCACACAGCTGCAAGAAACAAACCAACAAAATCTTTCATGTGCCAGTTGTCACCACTTTCCAAGCAGTGTTCCAGGCAGATCACTTCTGTCCCAAATTAATATTGCTTTGGCCACAAATCTCTTCCTAGTGTCCTAAACCATTCCATGGCACAGTTTCCATAACTACCCATCTAATGTCCTGTCCCTTCCCTCTCTTACCCAAGGTACAAAATAGAAAGCAAATTCTTCTGGGGAATAGTAGATAGTCACTGGTCTCATTTTTAAGTGCACTTAAAAACCACTGGCCTTCCCTACTCCCTGTTTGTTAATTACCTACTATTGCACATTTATCTACCTATTTTAAAGGTTTCCTTTTTTTTCCTTGACTACATATATTTACTTTCTCTTAAATTAAAAAAAAAAAAGTTTACATGTCAAAATACCTTCTGTTACTGATATAATGGTAAATGCACCTTGGATATGAAGCTGTGAAAATCTGTTAGAATATAGTCTCTTCCACTTACTAATTAAATCATCTGAGGAAAAGACATTAAATTCTCTGAAGCTGAGCTTCTGGTAAAATGGACAAACGCTTCACTGGATTTTTCTGAGAAATCAGTGAGAGGATGTCCTCAAAAGAATCTTGCACAATACCTTGCAAAGTTCCTGATTTAGAGGATGAATGCAATGAAAGTGTTTGCCCCAGGTTGACGGAAGAAAGCAGGCGCGATTTCTCTTGGGAAATTTTGGCGAATGTTATTACTAGAATTCATTTTAGAAGCTGTATAATGCTTGATTACCGCGGACATCAGGGAGGACATCACAATATTGCATGTTGTATTTGGTCGTATATTTTATTCTGCTACACCTGCAATTTATTTTGGGAAAGAGTTGGTATGAGGAGTTCTATATTAAAGTAAGCCATAGTGAATTTTTCCTTCAATTTCTCTAGACCCTGTTTTATCATTGGCTTACTGATTTTTTTTTTCAGATCATCATGTGAACAATGATGGAAGTAAAAACCATTCATCGAAAACAGAGACTGCAGATAAATAATGCAGATGTTTGGGAAGTGGGTTGTCTCAGGGAAAATAATTCATTTACTTCTTCTGATTGTAAACTGATATTTTATTTGAAAGTATTTTTCTTAGGAGTTAGTTTTTTGTATTTGTGTGTTTTTTTTCTTTAGAAATGATCGTAACTTCACAATGTTCATTGATCTTATGTGGCTCATTTTGTAGTCCTTACTTTAGCCAGAGAAGGGAAGAAAATGGTGGTGAAGGCCCTTTTGCTAAACACTGTTAAACCAAATCCAACTAACATAAAGTGAAGATTATACACAAGAAATGCATTGCAGCAAATCTTCAGCATCTCTCACGATTTTAGTTGAAAACAGTAAAACCAACAATGAAAACTGCTAGTTACAGAGCCTCATTCCATAGCTAAAATTCTTAATGATCTTGAATTAGTCTCTTAACCATTCCTGATTCAAATAATCTCATCATTATTGACATAATTTTATTAACAACCTGGTAGAATGGACACGTTTTGGGGAAGGAACTCATTTCTATTCAGAAAGTTAGAGAAAGGTCAGGAGCTTTCCCTAAGCTCAGCTGTCAAAAAAATTGGGTTCTATGTAGAGATTATCTTTAAGGATAATTCTTGTCCAAATATTGTGGAGAAAAGAACGTGAAAGACTGTATTCCATAAAGAACCTTCTACCATAAAACAATTAAAAATACTGAGTAACATATGTAAAGCTTCTTTTCAAATGCATTGCTGAGCTTCAAGAATGCAAGGGAGATCCTCAGAGGCCGAAAGTGAACAGGAAGCTGGACTGCAGAGATGAAGAATGCAATACTAGAACTGCTATCTGTCCCATGACACCTTCTGATCATGGATTTCTGTGAACTTCTGTTTTGATGACAGTAGGGGCATGGAGGAAAGGGAACAAAGCTTAGAACCTATGCTAAGTGAGGAGTATGAAAATAAACTTCCCCCTACTGCATAAAGCTGAGACTATCAAGGTATGCAGCGAATGGGCAGCAAGTTTTGTCTTGAAACTTGGCAGTGGATAGATGGAAAAAGTAAAATTTCCCTTTGGAATTTGTAACCATAGTCCAGCCCTCCTCCCATGGGTTAGCAGGTCGAATTTGTACTAATTGTAGATTCCAAAAAAAACCTCAAGCCTAAAGTGTATTTTAAAGATGTTACCAAGGTACTTACAGAAGCAGAACCATCATCAAAAGAACAAAGGCAGCCCAGGAGCCGGTCTCATGTGTTCCAGGTAAGATTGCTTCTTCCTAGGATCTTTATCATCATTAGCAAGAGTGATGAGGTCCTATTGTGGCCTTTGTTGTGTTTAAGCCAGGCCCATAGTAACTCAGATGTCCCAGGTCATCCCTCATACGAATTAGGCTTCATGCACAGTGAGTTTCTCCCCCTACAGCACTCTCTCCTCCCTTCTCTGTTTTATTTTCTCAAAAATGATTGTCATCTGGTATATATTTTTGCTTATTTATTTGTGTTACCCTCACTAAAATCTAAGTTTCTTGATGGCAATGCATTGTCTTTTCTTCACTACTTTATCTCTGGTGCCTAGAACAGTACCAGGTACGTAGGAGGCTTTCAATAATTTTCAATATTTTTTTAAATGAGTAAATAGGAATTTCTGGAAATAAAACATATAGTAATTGAAATTAAAATTAAAAACTGCAGATTAGACACAAGTAAAGAGAGGAGTAACAAACTGGATGGTAAAAGGTGAGAAAATTTTTCAGACCTGCACAGAAACAACAGAATGGAAAATGAAAGATAGGTTAAAAGATATAAGAATAGAGTAAGAAAGTCTAAATATGTCTGTTTAAATAGAGAGTGCCAATATTTGAAAAGAAGAGGGGGGCTTCCTTTCCTTGCTAAGTTCTAAATTAAATTATTGGTTATTTTTATGAAGCAGTGAATAGAAGATTCTGGATTATAAGAGATAGACATGTCGAAAGGAATTTTTAACAAACTTCCATTTGTTTTCTACTTAACAATGATATTAGTTATTACCTAAATTAGTTTCTTAGTCATCTTTTGATTCAGTTTCTTTTCTGTAATTATTTCAAAACTCTAAATGGTCTAGACCTCTGTATCTTTGGCAGAGGTTTGCAACTATTTCTGTAAATATTTTATGCATAGACATAATAGTTTCTATCACATGCTCTTTTTTGTTTTCTCTTAAAACCCCTCCTACAATGCATATGTATATCAAATCATCAGATTGTACACTTTATATAATTATATATGTCAGTTATTCCTCAGTAAAGTTAAAAAAATGTCAAAGCCATTCTTACCTTATGATCCATACAAAAACAGTTCATGGGCTGGATTGGGCATACATGATGCTTTGCTGACCCCTGTCTTAAGAGATGAAATCAGAGAGAAGTTGATCTATGGTCAATGTCCATGGACATGACTAGGTCACTGCTTTCCTGAGGTAAGAAGACCTACTTCTTTCATCTATTCTACATCTAGATGATTGACAAATTGACATCCAATTACAACTTCTTCTCATTTGGAATATTGAGAAGAAGACTTTTCACTTATATAAATATTACAAAGTGGCAAACATGCAAAATTTCCCATGACTTAAAAAGGCTCTAATGACCTTGAATAACATCCCATTCTGAAGTTTCTTCTTTCGTAAGCTTACATTGTCAATATCTTGGCAATGACAAGGCCTAAGCCTTTTGGTACCAGATTCTCAAATTAACAGTGTATCAAGTCCAATTTTCTTCACTGATAAAGGGAGGCTTCTCACAAGGTAAATGACTCCTCAGACTTTGCGACAGGGTTTTCCAACCTTGGCACAAGTTCCCTTAGAAATTTGTTCTGATTTCTTTTACAGTGCTTAGCATTGCATTTTAAATTTTTGCCAAAATGTTTGTCTTCCCTCACAGAGAGTTTCTGGATGACATATACTCTGTCTTATTCATCTTTGTATCCTCAGATTCAATGTTTGTAATTTGTGTGTATGGTGTGTGTGTGTTTTAATGAAGAAGCCAATAGGTATTATTTTTACAATACTCAGAAAAGGGAAGGATTGGAAGAAAGCAATCATAGATGATACGTTAATGGGAAAGAATGGGATTGTGTGTTGGTAGAAGCCTTGTTTACCTATGCATATGGCTTTAGATACATGTGCAGTCATTTTGGTAGATATTTATTTGTGCAACATAATATCATGAAGGGGTCAATAAATTTTTTGTAGCAGGCTAGGTGGTAAATATTCTAGACTTTGTGGTCATATAGTCTCTGTTGCAACTGCCCAACTCTCGTGGTAGGATGAAAGCAATCATAGATGATACGTAAATGAATGGATGTGGCTATGTTCCAATAAAATTTGTTAACAGAAAGAGTCAGCATGTTGAATTTAGCCAATAGGTTGTAGTTGCTAATTTCTATTCCAGAGAGACAGAACGGAGGGAACCCACTCACTTCTGCCACACAGTTGATATATGTCATACAAGTCATAGGCAAAATTCCAGGATTCAGAAGTCTTTTTTCAGTGGTGTGCTAAGGGCCTGGGCATTGAATTGTGCCTTATACCCTCTCCAATTCTCGACCTCTCTTGCACCAGGCTCATTCAACAAACATTTGCTAACCTATTTTTAATGTGTTAAAGTCAAGGTTCCCCTCTTTACTAGGAGATAGCTAAGCAATTTGAGAGTTAATATTGAAACAGGTGCTACCGTGCTAGTTTGTTAGCCACTGCCTCTCCCTTCCTCCTACAATCAGGTATCATATGTCTTTTAACTCTGGGAATAACACTCTTAACCAATATTAATGTCAAAGACCATCAAAATAAATCAAGTAAGCCCTGATTAGCTATTGGAGAAGTCTTTTGCAATTTTGTAATACAGAAAAAAACTTAAGAGTGTAGAATTTGGAGTTACCCATACCTGGATTCAATTCCTGGCTCTACCATTTACTAGAAATAAATCTTTGACCAAATTACTTCCCCTCTTTAAGTCTCAGGTACTCCATTTGTAAAAGGGGGACAGTGTGGTGTGTTATCATTAGATCGTTGTGAATACTAAAGAAAATCATCTTGGAAAGCACATAGCACAGTGCCTGGTCTATTGGAAGAGCTCAGTAAATGTCACCTATTATTATTACCAATGGTAAATCATTAAAGTACTAAATGGGCTATTCTTGGTATGTTCATGCTCTCAAGACTATAACTGTTGAAATTACAGGGTTTTTGTCTGGATAGATTGTTATATAAAATCAATCTCTCTTGTAGGAAAATGTCAGCTTATAGTCAACTAATTAAACATTTTTGATAATGTTGTTGAAGATTGGAACAAAAACTATGTATGAGCGAGCAGTATTGATAGGCCAAATAACTGTCAAATATACCAGTAGTCTTTAACTTACTTAAAGAACTAATTAGTTTGAAGAAGAGTAGCTTTTGTCCATTCTGATTTTGTCTTTTTGTTTCATGTGCATTCTAAGCATTGAGTACTATAGAAAATTCAAATAGTTTTTGAGGAACGCACAAATGTAAAAGTGAAATTTAGTGGAAGCTATAAACTTTCAGCGACCATTCAAAGCAGATTTTTCTTTACTTTCAAAGTGTATTGCCTCAAAAGAGCCTTAAAATTTTTTTCCCTTACTAGATAATATCCTGAAACAATGGCTCTTTGGATTTTCATTTCTAATCTTCAGTGTATGCTACACACACTCTCAAGTCATATATTCGTATAAGTCTGACATGTTTTCATATAAACCTATACTAATTTCCTAGAATTCTAAATTAATGTGTCTGTATAATGTATGTACATGTATTTTCATATTTTATATAGCCAAGCACAACATCTTAAAGGGAGAGAAGGAAGGGAAGGAGAGTTGTAATTATGAGCTGCTTCTGGGAGGGCTGGGAGTGAGGAGAATCTATAAGTATCTCTCCTAAAATAAGCTGCATATCCTCACACTGTAAAATTCGCTCTGTATCTTGGCACTGCTTTTTCCCTTACACTGCCTGTTTCTTCGTCTCCTTAATCTCATACACGTAGTGATGATGTTAGGAATGCGTGTAGGAACCTTACCAATACGTCACATAAAACTAACAGCCACCCTCGCGAACCATTTGGTGTTAACTAGTTTTTTCAGTCTCAGGTCACTCTCTAAGGATCAGAAATCAATATATATCTTGTCTTAATAGTACGTATTTCTCATGGTGTAACATTTGAAGGACAGGTAAAAGTCATTGTACCTAGGAAAAATAATCATAATAAGAATATAACCCATTAAAAACTAACTAAAATGAAAACCAAATACAATAATGAAACCCAGATATAGAGGGTTGTAAAGAAAATAGAAATTGTAAACATTCAAATGTGGAAATCTCTAGCAAGAACTAAAACGACATTGTAAGAAATATAAAACCACAGGATATAAATACTGTATAGGAAACACAAACACACTCTGTAGAATGAACAAATCCTTTTGAGAAAATGAGTAAGGCAGGAAAGCGAAGACAGGATAGTAATATAATTCTGCGTTGTGGTGATCGAAGGAAGCTGTTGAGAAGATTGGAAGATCGAGTGGTCCCTGTGACCAGTGATTGTAGGAAACACTATGACACATTCATGCAAAATGAAAGTGGAGCCCTTGCTCAGAGTATGTGTAAGTTTTGCTAATGTCCAAAGAATTAAATCTAAAGGGAGCATGATAGGCATTGACTATTGATAAAAAAAACTTTTCTCAGTGTGCCTATCATTTTACAATAGAACACCCAAACACTTAAAGGATGTCCTGTCCATGAATTTTGAGCTTTTCCAGAATATGTAATCTTGCCACTTGAGAACCATAGAATTAAATAATTGCTAAATACATCAGTCCTATGTTCACACTCTGAATGTTTATCATTCAGGCATAAAAATTAAAATTCCCGACACACATTATTATTAAATACTATATAGCTGTATTATTTTAAAACCCATCATCATTAAATAATATATAGATGTATTATTTAATAAATAAGAGTAGCTCACACAAATAGTCAATTGCTTAGAGATGCTTATTCCTTTCAAAGATTGAGGGAAAAAGCTTTTAAAAAATGGCTCGTTATCTGTAAAAGAGCATTTCTCAGGTACGTAATTTACCTATTTCGTGGAGAATGAAAGACTGCAGAGACTCTCTCCTTCAGATCATTGGGAAAGAGAGGAAAATGGGTACAGAACATGTTACACTCAATACGAACCATGTCCCTTAACATCCTATGAGAAACGAGAGTAAAGAATAAAACTTGCTTTAACATATTTTAATGTAATACCATACAAGAACTAAACCACAGAGATTTCCCTGTTTATTGGGGTTTAAATATTTTTCAAGAAGTATGTTGCAGTTGCAGAATTTACCAGAGATTGTATAGAATATGCCTGCATCACCTTTTATTAATCTATTTTTAAGGGAAACAGGCAGAAAGCAACAGAAAAATATATTCTATAGAATGTATGCAAATAAATGGCATCCAAAACAACCTTAAACAATTCACATGGGAAGAGTATTTAAATTCTCATCTGTAATTTTCATTTACTTCAGTCAAATCCTAAGTAACCTATTTGTTTTAAAATTGTACCCTCCTGACAACTGAGACTCTGTATTAGAATCATTTTACTTTGTGGGCATTGCGCAGAGTAGGTGCAAAGGGCATTTTTCCTTGAGAATGTATTAATTTGTGAGGGCTGCCATCACAGAATACCACAGACCGGGTGGCTGCAATCACAGAAATTTGTCTCACAGTTCTGGAGGCTGGAAGTCCTGAGGTGCCAGCAGGTTTAATTTCTTCTGCGGCCTCTCTCCTTGGTTTGCCAATGGCCACCTTCTTGCTGTGTCCTCACATGTTTTTTCCTCAGTATGCGCACATGCCTTGTGTCTGTCTGTGTGTCCTAATTATATACAAGGACACAAGTCAGATTGGATTAGGGCCCACCTGAAGGGCCTCATTTTATCTTAATCACATCTTTAAATGCTCTGTCTTCAAATACAGTCACATTCTGAGGTACTGGGGGTTGGGGCTTCAACATATGAAATTTGAGAGGACCCAGTTCAGCCCATAACAGGAGCCGAAGCCACATTTGCTTCGAGTACTTGAGAGCAATCATGAGTCTGACTGTAGAGACAAAAGGAACTGCAAGTCTCAGCAATTTTGTTGGTATTTTTAAAGATTGACACCTGAGCTCACATCTGTTGCCAGTCTTTTTTTCTTTTTCCTTCTTCTTCTCCTCAAAGCCCATCAGTACATAGTTGTGTATTCTAGTTGTAGGTCCTTCTGTTTGTGCTGTGTGGGACATTGCCTCAGCATGCCCTGATGAGTGATGCTGGGTCTGTGCCCAGGATCTGAACCGGCAAAACCCTAGGCTGCTGAGGCGCAGCACGCGAACTTAACCACTCTGCCATGGGACTGGCCCCTCAGCAATTTTTTAAAGCCAGAATCTCATACTCTATGAAACCCAACCAGAACTTAAGTTTAAAAGCCTCCCCCTAGGGCACACTCTGTATTTTCAGCATCCCTCCTGCTGTAATTATTACTCTGCTCAGATGCTATCAAGAAGTTGCCGATGCTCCTTCTGTTTACTAGGTGTATGTTTTCATGACACAAAACAATTGATGGAGAATTAAACCATTCAGTCAAACATTTATGAATATATTGCTCTTGACATAGCATAGAATTAAGTGAAATCTGAGGTGTTCCAATAAATTCTATCTTCCTGTCTGGTGTAGTTTCGTGTTTTTCTTAGAGGAGAGATTGGGCTTAGGCCTGGAAGACAATTTATATAGAGTGATTTTGTATGCTTAAATGGGAATACATATTTCCACATAAAGGAAGGATTCGGGTAGTACTTATTTTATTCTTCTCAAACCTCTTGAATTATAAGTTTTGAATTTTACTTTTGTTTTCTTTCTGTTATTGAATAGCTACTTGGTTTTTTGGTTTTTTGGTTTTTAGAAAACCAGAACGTTGCTGGATGAATCCCAAAATACTTCCTGCAGAAGAACTGATATTATTTTATATATGCTGGATAGCTACTTGGTTTTTTGGTTTTTTGGTTTTTAGAAAACCAGAACGTTGCTGGATGAATCCCAAAATACTTCCTGCAGAAGAACTGATGTTATTTTATATATGCTGGATTTACAAATTTTCATTTATATTTACTGTAAATTTTTAATCTCAGAAGCCCATTTAATGCTCGGTTTCCTTTAAAGTTACAGCAAAAAGGGGGGATTGCACATTACTACTGGCTGTCCTGACTTCAGTTTCCTTTTCAGGAATGGAAAATATCTGCTCCCAAACACAGAAGGTAGTAGCTTTCCCTCTCTCACCTGCTCACCTGCGCCAAAGCATTCTTTCCAGATTTCTTTCACATACTCTTAGCGTTGAGAATAACGCCCTTCACCGTCATGTCCAGTTTTCTAGGTTTGATGTTTACAAAGAAATAAACTGCAGGTGCTTCTCCTTGTTACAAGATGAAATCCAATGAATGACTTTGTAAGTATGGCCCTCCACAATGAGGGATTCTCCTCCATGAATGTAGAGTGGTCATCAAACCTACAACTCTGTGTCTGCAGCCCTCTTGAGTCGCAGCTGGGCTCCCGCAGGTAGAAAGTCCTTGCTTCCCTCTGCTGGCCTCAGCCCAGCTATAACATCAAGACCTTCCCAGATACCCCAGGACTTCATTCTCACTCTTGATCCTGACCTCCGTCATGTTTATTCTTCATTTATTGGGTTTCCCAAAGTTCTGTTATTCATGACCACTTTCACAATTATTGCCATTTATACACACCACCTATACTGTTATTTACTTAATAGTTTTCTTTAAGTCATTAAGTTTTGACTTGATACATTTATTTATGAAGGCGACTTTATGTCACTAGCACATTTAAAAATTTACAGTATTTGCTATGAGTGGAAAGAAAATATACAAATTAACATCATGGAAATGAAGTGTTACGGAAATTCTTAGGGCTTACCGTGTGCCAAGCTCTGGGTTAGTATCTTCATGTAGTTTCACTGATTCCTTCATTTGGAATCATAACTTCCAAATGAAGCATACATAACAACTTCCTTTTCTACTTTTTTCATTAGCATCCTTAACAGGTTAATTATAATCCTTTTAGATACCCTGTCTGATGATTCCAAAACCTCTGGTAGATCTGACTCTGGTTCTCATGCTTACTTTGTCTCTTCAGACTGATTTTGTTGTTTGATTGTTTGTTTTTCCTTTTGGCATGGCTTGTAATTTTTTTCTTGAAAGTCAGACATGTTGTATTGACTAATAGAAATTGAGGAACTGGCCTTTGGTGTGTAGATTTAAGTCAGTTTGGCCAGGAGTTG